>NW_027361728.1:28580000-29180000 GCF_039654945.1 Dendrobates tinctorius
AGGTAGTTAACTGAAAGTAAGTGCAGGTTTGAATGTCTGGGAGACCTACCATATTTGCACGGGTAGCCCAACAGATGGAGATCGAATTTGTAGCCTTCACATTTAAAAAAAATAATTGTTACACGCCACTAAAGTGGCATCAATTTCCACAGAGTAGAAATATTATAATAGGCCTCTGACACATCTTCCATCACAGGCAACCCACCAGATGGAGACCCAACTTGGAGTCTCCACATTTAAAAAAAAAAGTCACACAGCACTAAAGTGTCATACATTTCCACAAAGTAGAAACAGTATAATAGGCCTCTAACACATCTTCCACCACGGGCAATCCACCAGATTGAGACCCAACTTGGAGTCTCCACATTTCAAAAAAAAATTTGCAACATCATCAGCAGCAACAGTTGGCACAGAAGACACCACAAACATGGCACAGACTGCAATAATGCGAGATCAATACACAACACTGAAAACGACACCATCACCTAGTCTGATCAGTATGCAACTGGGTTGAAAAAGTCATCGGAGATCCATGACTTGTTCATTTTAATGAAAGTTAGGTGGTCTGCACTTTGAGGGCACAGCCAAATTCGCATATCCCTCAGGACACCACCAGCAGCGCTGAAGTCATGTTCTGAGACATCGTTGACTTCTGGGCTTGACAAAACCGCCAAGAAATGACAGGCAAGCTCAGGCCACTCTTCCATTTTTGAAGATAAAAATGAAAAAGGGTCCAAACCCACCCAATGGCATTGACATTGAGCTCCAGATAATCTTGCACTATCCTCTACAGTCGTTCACAACATCACAGACTTCTGCTTTCTTCTGCTGGCATAAGGGCAGGTCTAAAAAGTGTGTTAATCAACTCACAGAAATTGCTTATGCCGCTAATGTTTTGTCAATGATGCTTGGATGTTCTCAGGGTTGAACATCTACAACTGGGATACACTCTGTGTGCCTCTCTGCTGTCTTGCGGAAAACCACTCTTAAGATTGTCTGCAAGCATATTTTGATACTCCAGCATGCGCGCATCCCTTTCCAGGGGAGGAATCATCTGGATAAATTTGCTTTTGCTCCGTGGACCTAACAGAGTGGCAACCCAGTATTCAGCACTATTTCTTATCCTAAGAATATGGGCATCATTTTGAAGATAGTGCAGCAAGAAGGTTCTCATGTGTCGGGCTCTCACATGAGGTCTTACGGTTGCTTCCTCCATCCTCTACCCCCAACCACGGACAATTATCCTCTTCATCTTCTGACTGCTGCGTGTCCATCAACTTGCCCCCTTCCATTTGTTCCTTGGCTCCTGCATCTTCAATAACAGTTTGTCTGCTACCATGAGCCCCCTTGATCGCTGTAAGCCACCCATGGCACCCGCCTGTGTGACGACAATCTGGAAATTTTAGATATCGTTAAACCTTCCACATCCTCCTCTGCTTTCAACTCTGTCTCTTGGACCATCATCTCCGCCCGCAGACTATTCAAAGTGTGCTCCAGCATGTAGATGACCAAAATAGTGATGCTGATGATAGCATTATCAGCGCAAACCATCTTAGTTGCCATTTCAAAGCTGTGCAGAAGGATGCAGAGGTCCTTCACCTGTGCCCACTCCTCAAGCGTGATTTGCACCACATCCGGACTGCGTTTTCTCAGGCTAGCATTTGTATGCTAGCTTTCTGACTGAGCACTCCGCCCTTCACCATGTTGTGATTTTAATTCCATCCCATCACATTTGGTTCCGACCTTCTATAAATACAGGCTTTACTAAGTTATTAGCCATAGGTAAGCGTTCACATTAGGCAGTCAGGTCAGAGACCCATGCAATGAGATCACCTTAACAATGGTAGATGGGCTCACATTTTTTGGCCAAACTTTGTGCTAAGTATCTCATGTGTTTTTCCTAAATTTCAAAAGCCATTACGCTATTCACACTTCTTGTATTTCACATTGATATGCCTTAATGTAATTGAGTGCAACCATTTCCTAATTTTGATATGTAAGCTATTTTTTGGTATACACCTGTTCAGACTAGTTCTAGATGTGCTGTCAGTTTTCTGTAATTTATTAATTTACATTTTAAAAGTGGTCATAAAGTTGTAAATAACTCATGAAAGAATAAAGTTACGTTAAAACCAAGCACACCATTGTTTTTTCATGTGAAATTCTCAATAAGTTTGATGTGTCACATGACCCTCTTCCCATTGAAAAAAATAAAGTTGGATCCAAAATGTCTGACTTCAAAATGGCCACCATGGTCACTACCCATCTTGGAAAGTTTCCTCTCTCCTATATACTAATGTGCCACAAACAGAAAGTTGATATCTCCAACCATTCCCATTTTGTTTAGGTGAATCCATATAAATGGCCCACCCTGTAGATTATTTTATTATATATATATATATTTATTTGCCATTAAAGGGAACATGCCATGTCTCAAACCTCTATTAATTTGCAGATATGGTGTTAATCTCCAGTTTAGTAACATTCTAAAGCCATGCGACTGCCACACTGAATGTCTGGCTACAAAGAGGAAATTAACTATATTTCTACAGCAGCCTCTGGCTTTCAGTCATAGAGGCGCAGCTGGTGTAGCTCCGGTCACCACTCATGACATGAGTGGGTAATGACTGACAGCTTGCTGTACTGAAACAGTTGACTGTCAGTTAGTGTTGGGGCATAGTTACAGCCCTGCCCAATATGTAGTGAGCAGTGACTGAAAGCCAGAGGAATAAAGTTCATTTCCTACCAGTTGTCAGGCTTTCAGTGTGGCAGTCATACAGCTTTAACCTGCAGATTAACCAAACATCTATAAGCGAATTGCGTTTTTTGATATAATAGGTTCCCTTTAAAGGAGATTTATGCTTCATCTTTAAAACAGATGTCACAGTGCATTGTATAACTGATAAATAGCTGTATGCTTCACGGCAGTTTAGTTTAGTTAATGTACCCCATAACCCCATATTGTAACAGAAAATAAATATACAGTACATATAGTTTCCTTTTAAAATATTTGAATGTAAATGTTCTCTCACAAAACTACAATTTCATTGCTTTTGCACTTTGTGAACTAATGTTACTTCTAAAATAATCATTTTGCTTACGAATTGCTTTAAAAGGCTTTTGCCATTCACCATAATTCTCAAATGACATTCTATATTTCGCTACGTTATCGTCTATCTGTTGGTTTGACCCCAAAATTACGGCTAATGGATTTTTAGCTTTTCTGAATAACACATGGACAAGACACTTGATAGTTCTGAAAGGTCTTCTCTTCCATGTTTCACAAAGCTGTTTAGTAAACAAGGCATTTTGTCAGTAGTTTATTTCTTAGCCATTCATTTAAATGTTCAGATAAGTTGCAACTTTTATGCTTTTATGTTTCAAAGTTTTCAACACTTTGTATTATTTACTTATTTACTCATTTATATAGTGCTATTAATTCCACTGCACTTTACAGTCATTATTGGCACTGTCCCGGATGGGGCTCACAGTCTAAGTTACCTATCGGTATGTCTTTGGAATGTGGTAGGAAACCGGAGTACCCAGAGGAAACCCACGCAAACACCAGGAGAACATACAAGTCCTTGTCCTTGGTGGGATTTGAACCCAGGACCCCAGCGCTGCAAGGCTGCAGTGCTAACCACTGAGCAACTGTGTACATTTCTTGTAATAGCATAACACATATAACTCCCACATTTGAGTAGGTACTGTACATTTAAACTGCTGAATGGTTGGATCATGCTCATAGTTTGTAATTTCTTTATATAAAAAAGGTGAAGGCTGCGAGAAAATCAGTAACGTTTTACTTATCTGTCCAAAAACTGAAAATATGGCATACAGTGCAGGGAAATGGCATGCATGGGTGCCGTCTATGAAGGGAGCCTTTCTTAAACCACATGCATGAAAAAGCATACTGACAATTTGCCATGGCCCATGCTGATAAATGTGAACAGTACTAGGACTTTGAGACCAAGATAAATGTCTATGGAACTATTGGCTTCAAAACTGTATGGCGTCACAAAGGTTAGGAGTTCAAAGAAAATTGCATGATACCTACAGTGAAACATGGTGGCACTGTCCTTATGTGGAGCTGCTGGTGTCTGGAAGCTGGTATAATGAATTCACAGATGTACAGCTGTACAGCTCTATATTGAAAGAGAAGATGCTACTATCACTATGTGCCCTTGGTAGACATGCACTTTTCCAATATGAAAACGATCCAAAACACACATCTAAGATCACTATAAAAGAACAGCATGAAAGTGACTCAGTGACCAAGTATGTTTCCTGAAATTCCTTAAACTCTCCATTTAGCATCTAGACTTTAAAAGAGATTGTTCTTGAAAAGTGGAAACAAATAAATGTCGTAATATGTCAACTTGTTCATTCCATGCCCAGAAGACTTGATGCTGTCCTTAATAAAAATCATGGGAGGTCATACAAAATACTAAATATACAGTAGTAATTTTTGATGTGGGTTGTGCTCATTTTTGCATCAACTAATTTGAGTAAAACTGAAGAAGTTATATTATTTACCTTATTTTCATCTTATGGGTTAAAACATATTCTATGAAGCTCAGTCTTGTCAAAATTTTAGAATTTGTTTTTATGTTGAGTTGTATTGGTTTTCAAAGGTTTTGTATGCAAATTGCCTCTTCAGAGAGGAAGAGGACTTGAACTGTATAGCGCCACTTATACCCCGAAACACAGTGTTTGCAAATTGAGATTCTTATTTGACTTTTATCCTAAGTCTCATTTCAAGCCCGTTATGACGGTTGATAGTGACTTGTAGGATTGCTGTTTCCAACAGGTGGCACTATGGAGTTCAAGTCCTCTTTCTCTCTGAAGAGGCCATTTGCACATTAAGATTCCCAGAGGAGCATTGCACTGTGAATAAGCCTCCTTACCTTGGCATGCCAGAGCCAGTATGTCCCGCTACTCAAGGAGAAATGTTATTTCTTAGACCTCAGTCCAAATTTTTTGTACTCATTTATGCTGAGTACTGTATGTGGGGCTACCAACTGTCACCTGTCAGATGATTTGTTAGACTTTTGTTTTTAGGGGAAGATAATCTGATGCTAGCAGTGCCTAAAGGCCCCGTCACACACAGCAAGATCGCTAGCAAGATCCCTGATTTTATGACGCATCGCTGTGTGTGACATGCATCAGCGACTGGACCCCCCACCGGGTATCACTGATTGTGCAGGAGTGTCCTGGGCCATTTTTTGATCGTTGATCTCCCGCTGGCCAGCGCGCATCGCTGCATGCGGCAGCAGGAGACCAACGATCAGCGAGCTCCCAGCGCTGTAAGCAGATGCTGGGAGCTGGTATCCAAGGTAAATATCGGGTAACTAAGCACGCACGTCGCTTAGTTACCCGCTGTGTATCTTGGATACCTGCATGCTCATGCTGGGAGCTAGTATCCAAGGTACACAGTGGGTAACTAAGTGACGCGCGCACTTAGTTACCCGATATTTACCTTGGATACCAGTGTCCTCGCTGGTCCTGATCGCTGGTGATTCTGCCTGTTTGACAGCTCACCAGTGATCATGTAGCGAGGCACCAACGATCCTGACAAGGTCGTATCATTGTCAGGATCGCTGGTGCATCGTTTAGTGTGACGGGGCCCTAATAGAATCTTTTTCTATTCTCCCTATTGAAAAGACATGAACGCTCAGCCAAGCCTAGTATTCCTGTGAAAGGGACATTCAATTTGTTATTTGTTTCCTATTGTCAATGTGATTTTGGTACCATGCACAGTTCTATTATGAATATTTTCATGGTGGTACTATCCTTCTATTGAAACAATGATTCCCAGGCGTAGAGGTTTCCTCCACAGATTGTTTCTTATCTAAAAAGTACTGTTGGATAATATCTGGATAAACCTCATAAGTTTAAGGTTTTGCTAAAGTTAGTTACTTTTAATGCTATTGATGGAAAATCTATTATTTAAATTATGTATTTATGGCATTCACTGTAGAGGTGGAAGGAATCAGAAGTAAGCAGCAGGCACATTATATTGAATTACATTACCAAATTGTAAAGAGAGAACAACACAAAAAGCTAATGGGATGTAGAAAAATCATATCACAGATAAATATGTGAAATCACTGTAGTAAAAAGCACAACCCTAGCTCACATTATGGACAGTGTAGGACACATTGCAAATCTACTAGAAAAACAACAAGAAAAAATGCAATGAAAGAGTCCAGGAAAATAATGTTGTATCAAAAGGTGAAAAAACTTTATTAGATAAACCAAGTAGGCAGCACATGGGATAAAAAGTGACAGACTGAATCCGCATGCAAAAGGCGGTAGGACGGTAAAAGGTACCTTAAGTATAAATCTTTCAGTTAAATCTCTATTTAGAGGCACCACGCTGTCCATCGCCCACCCCAACGCGCGTTTCGGAGATTTCCTTCCTCAGGGGGCGTGTTGTGATGTCCGCGCTATGGCTATTTATAGATGCCCCTGTATAATTATGTCCACTAAAAGAATGAGTCATGGTCATGCCCACCATCTCCTTGCCACCATGCCAGCCGCCGCAGACACACATGGGGCCCAGTGAGGTCAGACGCCGGACGTCGGGTGGAAGCGAGAGAGGCAGAACCTGGACCAAGCCGCACATGCGCAAAGAAAAAAGGCATGCAGCGGCCATATTGGATAAGGGCTAGAGTGAGGGAAAGAATACCAAAGTATTCTAATAAGTGGAACAGTAGACAAATTGTGAAATAAAAATTAAATACACCATAAGTAACCAAGCTCGGAGAGGAGGACATTTTTGGAGAAGAATGGAATATATGCACAAAATAAGAGCAGGAAATAACACTCCATACTAAAAGGAGAAGATATACATATTACATATAATAGCCCAAAAATTGTCCAGATACATATACAAATAAATCAATTTACAGGAACATAATATAAATAATAATAGTATATAGTAAATACATTGTATAGCACTACATGGACAGCTATTGTGGAGCAAATATTAATTCATGTATATAGATAAAGAACTCCATATCGGTTTAGAATCAATAGACGAAAGTACATATGTCCACTTCATGACAAAATAGGATGACCGTGAATTTCAAAGCCTCCAAAACGCCCACCATCACAGAAAAAAGCAGTAAGTATAGTCACTGAAAATAAAAATACGTGATTAAAATACAGATAAAATCAAAATGAACAAAAGCAAAGCAGAAACAGTCACACTAAAGGTCCCATTACATTTAGCGATGCACCAGCGATCCCGACAATGATACGACCCGGTCAGGATCGCTGGTGCATCGCTAAATGGTCGCTAGTGAGCTGCCAAACAGGCAGATCTCACCAGCGATGCAGCGATGCTCGGCGGACGTTACTTACCTGTCAGACGGCAGCGATGATGACGTCTTCCGCCTGCATCCATGCGTCGCTCGTCGGCGCCAGCAGGACTCCAGCGAGAAGAAAACGACCTAGGACGTTCTCGCGTGTTCAGCAATATCCAGCGGGGGGGCCGATCGGAGGTAAGTGTCATATGTAGCGAGATCACTAGCGATATCGCTGTTGTGTCACAAAATCGGTGACGCTTTAGCGATATCGCTATGTGTAAAAGGCCCTTAACGGATGATGCAGCAGATGAATAATCAACAGATGATGCAGCAGATGAATAATAAAAGAAAAGGAGCAAATGAGAGACACTCATTTAAGCCATGAGGCTGCGTGGTCTTAAGTAGCCAGACCCATCTAGCCTCGAGTCTACGAAGCCTTTTGGATAGTCCACCACCCCTGATGTCAATCCTCAGGGTATCAATGCCACATACTTTTAATAGAGTACCATCACTGTTGTGAAAATTTTTAAAATGGCATGGTATTGTCTTAAGGGTGGAAGTGTCCATATGGCGGATCACCACCTGAATCCCCAATACATGTTCCCTTATTTGAACTTTTAATTGACGTGTTGTCAGTCCAACATGAATTAAGCCACATGGGCAAGTGGCGTAATAAACTACATATCTTGTTGTACACGTAATGTGTTGTCTAATCATATAGGACTTAGTACCATCCGGATTGGTAAAAGAATCACATCGAACAACATTGGGACAGGCGACGCAACGGCCACACGGAACACAACCACCCCTGGCAGTGAAATCATCCAAATATGTAGATGGTTTTTGACCGGTGTAATGACTAGAAACAAGATGGTCTCTCAGGTTTTTAGCTCGTCTGAAAGACATTGATGGCCTTTCAGTAATAAGTTTTCCGATGATGGGATCAACCCTAAGAATGGGCCATGCTTTTTGCAAAATTGCACGTACCCTATTTGACCAAGAGTTAAATGTAGTGACAAACCTCACCTTTTGATTCTTATTAGATGTAACCATTGATTTGGATCTTTTTAATAGATCTTGCCGGGAAGCATGCTTAGCACTGTTAAATGCCCTCTTGATTGATCTGCGGCTATAACCGCGTGCCAAAAATCGCCGACAAAGTTTCTCTGCCCTATATAGAAAATCTACATCCGTTGAACAAATGTGGCGTAGCCGTAGAAATTGTCCAACTGGGACTGATCTAATCATGTGATCAGGATGCCCCGAAGAAGCATGGAGCAGTGAGTTGGTAGCAGTTGCCTTCCTAAAAATGTTGGTCTGCAGCATACCAGGAGAGTCCCTCCTAATGGTAACAGCTAGAAAATCCAATGAATCGCCACCATATGCAAAAGTCAAATGGATATTGAGGTCATTATCATTCAAGATGGAAATAAGCTGCTCAAGGTCAATGGGTGTGCCATGCCAGACGAAGAAGATATTGTCAATGTACCGCATCCAAAAGGGGACACAGCACATTGAAACCCGCACATTGACACCCTCTCCTCTGACAGGAAGAGGTCCCTCTCCCACAGCCCCAAGAAGAGATTAGCATATGAGAGTGCAAAGGTCGCCCCATTGCTGTCCCCTGGAGCTGCAGGTAGAAGGACCCTTGAACACAAAAAAGTTGTGGGTGAGGGTGAACTCTAGTAGTTCCAGCAGAAGGTCCCCCAGGCCCGTAGATAGGGATGATGTGTTGAGAAAATATCTCACAGCATTCAAACCATCTCTATGTCTTATGTTGGTGTAGAGGAATTTCATATCTGCTGAAACTAGTAGAGTATCACCCTCAAGGCACAACCCATCGACCCTACGCAGCAAATCACTTGTATCCCTAAGAAAGGAGGGGAGGCTAGAGACCAGAGGTTGTAGATGATACTCGATCCACCTGTTGATGTTCTCCAGAAAGTTCCCTCTGCCAGAGACAATCCGTCTTCCGGGTGGCACAGAGGAATTTTTGTGAATCTTGGGAAGAAGGTACAGAGTCAAGATGGTAGGTTCAGGAACTACCAGTGCAGTTGACAATTCTTTGGTGATAATGCCATCCTTTAGGGCTCATTTCATAATAGTATCCAATTGAGTGCAGTATGTAGAGAGAGGATTGTAAGTAAGTTTCCTATAACAGGTAGTATTGTTCAACTGTCGGAATACTTCTCTCTCATACATATTTATTGACCACAGGATGACATTACCACCCTTGTCGACTGGTTTTATAATAACATCTGGCATATCCTGAATAAATCTCAACCTGTCCCTTTCTTCCTGTGTCAAATTATCATTATAAATGAACTAGCTGAAGAGCCCGGCATTGCCTGGGCCTAGTAAACAAATGTGGTTAGTTATCACAAATTATAACGATTATATTGCACATAAAAATATTTCATATCATATATTCAGCACTACAGGTTTGCAACACAAATTAACTAAATGATTACCCAAGTATCCTCTCCTGTGTGATACTTTCTGCTGAACTGTGTATCTAATCCTATCGTGTGTTACTGACTGCTCAGCCGTGTATCTAATCCTATCCTGTGTGATACTGACTGCTGAGCTGTGTATCTAATCCTATCCTGTGTGATACTGACTGCTGAGCCGTGTATCTAATCCTATCCTGTGTGTTACTGACTGCTCAGCCGTGTATCTAATCCTATTCTGTGTGATACTGACTGCTGAGCCGTGTATCTAATAGATGATAACTAGAGTTGAGCGAAACGGGTCGAAAAAATTCAAAAGTCGCCGACTTTTGGCAAAGTCGGGTTTCATGAAACGAAACCCGACCCTAGGATGAGGTCGGCCACGAGGTCGGCGACTTACTCGCCAAAGTCGCGTTTCAAAAGTTTGCTTTGCGCTCTTTTTCAGCCAATCAGGATCCACGGACACTGTGGGCAATGTGATGACATAGGCACGGGTCACCACCATCTTTCAGAAGGGCATGCAAGTGATTGGCTTGCTTTGGTGGGCGTCACAGGGGGTATAAAAGGGCGTGCACGCCGACCGCCATCTTACTTCTGCCGATCTTAGTATAGGGAGAGGTTGCTGCTGATTCTGTAGGGAGAGCGTTAGGCAGGGAAGAAGACAAAAAAACTGCTTCTGCTGCTAGCGATTTGGCCTGCACAACACACCAGTCACTGTGTGTGCAGTGCAAGGGGAGGCTATATAGTGGTGTATCAGTGGTGTTGGTTGTTGGGCTGCCTTCTAAGGCTTCCTGACATTCCTGCATTGCTGTTTACCCACTGCTCCACAAACTGCTTTTTTAAAAGCAATCCCAATTTTTTTTTTTTGTCCTGCTGAGAAGAAAAAAAACCTGCTTCTGCTGCTAGCAATTTGGCCTGCACAACACACCAGTCATTGTGTGTGCAGTGCAAGGGGAGGCTATATAGTGGTGTATCAGTGGTGTTGGTTGTTGGGCTGCCTTCTAAGGTTTCCTGACATTCCTGCATTGCTGTTTACCCACTGCTCCGCAAACTGCTTTTTTAAAAGCTATCCAATCTCCCTTATCCTCTAGTCACTTTTGTCACAGCTGTGCCATCGAGCCTGTCACATAGCGCTCAGATATTCATTGGGCCTCACACAATCCAAAAGTGTCCAGTGTCCAAAAGTGTGTGCAGAGATTCAAAATCTCCCTTATCCTCTAGTCACTTTGGTCACAGCTGTGCCATCGAGCCTGTCACATAGCGTTCAGATATCAGTGGGCCTCACACAATCCAAAAGTGTCCATCCAGTGTCCAAAAGTGTGTGCAGAGATTCAAAATCTCCCTTATCCTCTAGTCACTTTGGTCACAGCTGTGCCATCGAGCCTGTCACATAGCGCTCAGATATCAGTGGGTCTCACACAATCCAAAAGTGTCCAGTGTCCAAAAGTGTGTGCAGAGATTCAAAATCTCCCTTATCCTCTAGTCACTTTGGTCACAGCTGTGCCATCGAGCCTGTCACATAGCGCTCAGATATCAGTGGGCCTCACACAATCCAAAAGTGTCCATCCAGTGTCCAAAAGTGTGTGCAGAGATTCAAAATCTCCCTTATCCTCTAGTCACTTTGGTCACAGCTGTGCCATCGAGCCTGTCACATAGCGCTCAGATATCAGTGGGCCTCACACAATCCAAAAGTGTCCAGTGTCCAAAAGTGTGTGCAGAGATTCAAAATCTCCCTTATTCTCTAGTCACTTTGGTCACAGCTGTGCCATCGAGCCTGTCACATAGCGCTCAGATATCAGTGGGCCTCACACAATCCAAAAGTGTCCAGTGTCCAAAAGTGTGTGCAGAGATTCAAAATCTCCCTTATCCTCTAGTCACTTTGGTCACAGCTGTGCCATCGAGCCTGTCACATAGCGCTCAGATATCAGTGGGCCTCACACAATCCAAAAGTGTCCAGTGTCCAAAAGTGTGTGCAGAGATTCAAAATCTCCCTTATCCTCTAGTCACTTTGGTCACAGCTGTGCCATCGAGCCTGTCACATAGCGCTCAGATATCAGTGGGCCTCACACAATCCAAAAGTGTCCAGTGTCCAAAAGTGTGTGCAGAGATTCAAAATCTCCCTTATCCTCTAGTCACTTTGGTCACAGCTGTGCCATCGAGCCTGTCACATAGCGCTCAGATATCAGTGGGCCTCACACAATCCAAAAGTGTCCAGTGTCCAAAAGTGTGTGCAGAGATTCAAAATCTCCCTTATCCTCTAGTCACTTTGGTCACAGCTGTGCCATCGAGCCTGTCACATAGCGCTCAGATATCAGTGGGCCTCACACAATCCAAAAGTGTCCAGTGTCCACAAGTGTCTGCAGAAATTCAAAATCTCCCCTGTCCTATAGACACCTTGTACCTTGTTTTACATTACTATATAGTTTGTTGGATTTTGTCTACATTTCTACCAAAAATGAGGAAGGCTGGTGGAAGAGGCCGTGGAATTGGGCGGGGGTTGGCAGCTGGTAATGATGGTGTTGGTGGTGGATCTGATGGTAGTGGCAAGAGCAAAATAGGACCGAATGCAGGAGGTGCTGACCCTGCGTCATCGTCTGGCTACATAAGGCCTCGAACGCTTAGTTTTCTAGGAGTTGGCAAACCGCTTTTAAAGCCAGAGCATCAGGAAAAAGTTTTGTCTTACATTGCTGACTCAGCCTCCAGCTCTATCGCCTCCTCTTCTTCAGTTGTAAAAAGTAAAAGCACTGAGTCGTCATTGGAGGCTCATGTTCATGAACCACACCTTTCCTTGTGTCCTTCACCCCAACCAAGATTGAAGGATGACGCAGGCCATACTACTGATTACTCCATGGAGCTGTTTTCACAAACCATGCCCGGATTATCAAGTGAAATGGTGAATTACCCAGGCCAAGATGAATCTGACATGGAGTGCACTGATGCACAGCCGCTGATGGATGATTCTGCTGGTACATTCACTCAGAGCACTACATTGTCCTCGCAGTGTACAGAGCCAGATTCTGACCCTGATGAGACTCAGGTGCCCCTTCCCGCACACTATACCACCATACACGGTGACACAGAGGAAGGTGCACATGACATAGAAGAGGAGGTGATGGATGACCCAGTTGTTGACCCAGATTGGCATCCATTGGGGGAAGAGGGTGCTGCTTCCAATAGCTCAGATGAGGAGCATCCACAGCAGACATCGACATCGCAAGAGCTGTTATCTGGCAGGCCCTGAGCACTCCAAAGACAGGTTCCAAACATCAAAAGAGTTGCTGGACAGCTTGTCCAGAGGGTCAAAAGATCACAGCGTGCTAGGCCGCAAAATGTCTGCCAAAGTAGGAAGAGTGCAGTGTGGCACTTTTTTGACCAAAATCCTCATGATCAGGCCAAGGTTATCTGTAAGAAGTGCGCAAAGACCTTTAGCCGAGGGAAAAATCTGAAAAATTTGAATACCAGTTGCATGCTTAGACATTTAACCAGCATGCACTTGCAAGCGTGGACACAACACCAAACCTCAAGTGCCACATGTGCAACTGATCACAACGAAGGTAGTCAGCAACGCTACATTGTTTCCCCCACTGTAAGCCCACCGGTTAGCACAGCAACAAATGTTGAGGTGTCGTTGCAAGACCACAGCAGTCAGGGAATCCCACTGTTATATCAACGAAAGACTGATTCTAGGCCATCAGAAAGAACACCAACTCCATCACCATCATCAACCCTCTCTCAGTCCGCCCTGTCCACCGCTACTTCCACCATATGCAGCTCTCAAGTCCAGCTCACCCTCCCAGACACTATGAGTAGGTCAAGAAAGTACTCAGTCTCTCATCCGCGTACACTGGGTTTGAACGCCCACATTGCCAAACTAATCTCGTTTGAGATGATGCCCTTTCGGTTGGTGGAAAGCACAGCTTTCCGCGAACTCATGGCCTATGCAGTACCACGCTATGACCTACCCAGTCGCCACTTCTTCTCTCGCAAAGCCATCCCAGCCCTCCACCAACATGTGAAAGACCGCATTGTCCATGCACTCAAGCAGTCAGTGAGCGGAAAGGTGCACCTCACAACTGATGCATGGTCCAGTCGGCATGGCCAGGGCCGTTACGTGTCCATCACTGCGCACTGGGTTAATGTGGTGGATGCAGGGTCCACAGGGGACAGCGGTAGTGGGACAGTGCTGCCTAGCCCACGGTATAGGAAACAATTGGCTGTAGGCGTTCGACCCTCCTCCTCCTCCTCCTCCTCCAGAAGCGACAGCTCGTCCACAGAGCGCAGTCGTACGAGCACTCCATCTGCAGCTGCCACTGTTGCACACGATGTGTCCCCCTATCGAGCAGCTAGTGGAAAGCGTCAGCAGGCTGTGTTGCAGATGATGTGTTTGGGCGACAGACACACCGCCGAGGTGCTGGCCGAGTACTTGAAGCGACAAACTGAGTCATGGCTGGGCAGTGTACATCTTGAGGCAGGCAAGGTAGTTAGTGATAACGGCCGTAATTTTGTGGCAGCCATAGCCCTTTCAAAACTCAGCCACATACCTTGCTTGGCTCACACCTTGAACCTGGTGGTGCAGTGCTTCCTCAAAAATTATCCGGAGTTAACAGCCCTGCTCCAGAAGGTGCGAAGACTGTGCGCGCACATCCGCCGGTCGCCTGTACACTCCGTTCGTATGCAGAAGCTGCAGCGATTGCTCCACCTTCCCAACCACCGCCTCATTATCGACATTGCAACAAGGTGGAACTCCACCCTGCACATGGTGGAGCGGCTGTGCGAGCAGAGGCAGGCCATAATGCATTTGTGGGAGGATACACGGCCAGGCACTTTGAGAGCAGACATGGAGATGACAGGTGTGCAGTGGTCGAAGCTGAAAGACCTTTGTAAAGTCCTTCAGTGTTTTGAGGAATGCACACGGCTGGTAAGCGCAGACGACGCCATCCTAAGCATGAGCATCCCACTTATGCGTCTGCTCATGCAAACTTTGACGCACCTTAAGGAGCAGGCGTCTGCAGCCAATGTTGATGAGGAGGAAGAGGAGGAGGGAATCCTTGATGACATTCAGCCATTGTCTGCTCAGGGACCTCTCCTGGACGAGGTGGAGGAAGAAGAGGAGGAGGAGGATGATGATGGGGATGATTACTTAGGGGAGGAGGATGCATCTCGTGGGGCAAGTGAAAATGTTGGTGTGGCAAGGTCTGGTACAGGGTTTGTGCGTGACTTGAGGGATGTGGATTTGCCAGAAAGTGCTCCTCCACCCAGCACTCGCAGTGCATCAATGACACCGGGAACATTGGCCCACATGTCAGATTATGCCTTGCGGATCCTAAAAAGGGACCCCCGCATTGCCAAAATGATGAACGATGATGACTACTGGTTGGCCAGCATCCTGGATCCACGCTATAAAGGCAAATTACAAAACATCATGCCACAGGAGAACCTTGACCTAATATTGGCTAATAAACAAGCAACTCTGGTAAATCGGTTGCTTGAGGCATTCCCAGCACACAGCAGCGGTGATGGTTCTCACACGAGCCGTACGGGCCGGGGGCAGCTTGGCAGAGGTGTTCGTGGTGCACACAGCAGAAGTGGCGTTGGAGACAGGGGTTTCATGACAATGTTGTGGACTGATTTTTCAAATACCGCTCACACAACTGGTAATACTGCATCGATGGAAAGTGACATGAGACAGCAGTTGTCAACTATGGTTACAAACTACTTTTCCTCCCATATCGATGTTCTCCCACACAGGTCATTCCCCTTTGACTATTGGGCCGCTAAACTGGACACCTGGCCTGAATTGGCCCAATATGCCTTACAGGAGCTCGCTTGCCCAGCTGCAAGTGTGCTATCGGAAAGAGTCTTCAGTGCAGCTGGATCAATCCTGACAGAAAAAAGGACCCATCTGTCAACCCAAAATGTGGATGATCTAACCTTCATTAAAATGAACCACGCATGGGTTTCCAAGGATTTTGTCCCACCTTCCCCTGATGACACATAGGGTGACAGAAAAATGGCTTGCTTTGGTCCACCTCTTCCTGGTACTTCACCTATTTCGCCTTTTGCATCAGCTGAATGTCCAACATCAACATATGCCACTTTCTAAAACTCCCTAACTGTGCAGCCTCCCCCCCCCATGGCCGGGGTCACCACCTAGCGCACGACACATGCGAGTGCCGTTGCCCGGACAGGTGGGTAGGGTGACTCTTGGGCGCGGGCACTGGCACAGTGTCCCTCATAGTGCAATCAAGTGTCTCTGACGGTGGTGGTGCACACCTGCCGTCAGACACACCGCTGTACTATGAGGGGCCCAGTGCCAGTTCCGACGCCCACGAGTGGGCCCCCCTTTCTTGGGCAGGGCCCCAGCATTTGCAATCTTTACCTCTCCCTGCTCCTCCGCTGTGTAATCTGGGCCGTCAAATCCATACTGTGCCTGACACCGTCTGAGCCTGCCTCCTGATGTATAGACATATATTTTGAATGTGTACGCTATCCATACATGTTATCTGGGGAAACGGTACCCTTTCTAACCTTTGTGCAATCACGTGCAATCCATACTGGGCCTAACACCGTCTGAACCTGCCTCCTGAGACATATATTTTGAATGTGTACGCTATCCATACATGTTATCCGGGGATACGGTACCCTTTCTAACCTTTGTGCAATCACGTGCAATCCATACTGGGCCTAACACCGTCTGAGCCTGCCTCCTGAGACATATATTTTGAATGTGTACGCTATCCATACATGTTATCCGGGGATACGGTACCCTTTCTAACCTTTGTGCAATCACGTGCAATCCATACTGGGCCTAACACCGTCTGAGCCTGCCTCCTGAGACATATATTTTGAATGTGTACGCTATCCATACATGTTATCCGGGGATACGGTACCCTTTCTAACCTTTGTGCAATCACGTGCAATCCATACTGGGCCTAACACCGTCTGAGCCTGCCTCCTGAGACATATATTTTGAAAGTGTACGCTCTCCATACATGTTATCTGGGGATACGGTACCCTTTCTAACCTTTGTGCAATCACGTGCAATCCATACTGGGCCTAACACCGTCTGAGCCTGCCTCCTGAGACATATATTTTGAATGTGTACGCTATCCATACATGTTATCTGGGGATACGGTACCCTTTCTAACCTTTGTGCAATCACGTGCAATCCATACTGGGCCTAACACCGTCTGATCCTGCCTCCTGAGACATATATTTTGAATGTGTACGCTATCCATACATGTTATATGGGGATACGGTACCCTTTCTAACCTTTGTGCAATCACGTGCAATCCATACTGGGCCTAACACCGTCTGAGCCTGCCTCCTGATACATATATTTTGAATGTGTACGCTATCCATACATGTTATCCGGGGATACGGTACCCTTTCTAACCTTTGTGCAATCACGTACAATCCACACTGGGCCTAACACCGTCTGAGCCTGCCTCCTGAGACATATATTTTGAATGTGTACGCTATCCATACATGTTATCCGGGGATACGGTACCCTTTCTAACCTTTGTGCAATCACGTGCAATCCATACTGGGCCTAACACCATCTGAGCCTGCCTCCTGAGACATATATTTTGAATGTGTACGCTATCCATACATGTTATCTGGGGATACGGTACCCTTTCTAACCTTTGTGCAATCACGTGCAATCCATACTGGGCCTAACACCATCTGAGCCTGCCTCCTGAGACATATATTTTGAATGTGTACGCTATCCATACATGTAATCTGGGGATACGGTACCCTTTCTAACCTTTGTGCAATCACGTACAATCCATACTGGGCCTAACACCGTCTGAGCCTGCCTCCTGAGACATATATTTTGAATGTGTATGCTATCCATACATGTTATCCGGGGATACGGTACCCTTTCTAACCTTTGTGCAATCACGTGCAATCCATACTGGGCCTAACACCGTCTGAGCCTGCCTCCTGAGACATATATTTTGAATGTGTACACTATCCATACATGTTATCTGGGGATACGGTACCCTTTCTAACCTTTGTGCAATCACGTGCAATCCATACTGGGCCTAACACCGTCTGAGCCTGCCTCCTGAGACATATATTTTGAATGTGTACGCTATCCATACATGTTATCTGGGGATACGGTACCCTTTCTAACCTTTGTGCAATCACGTGCAATCCATACTGGGCCTAACACCGTCTGAGCCTGCCTCCTGAGACATATATTTTGAATGTGTACGCTATCCATACATGTTATCTGGGGATACGGTACCCTTTCTAACCTTTGTGCAATCACGTGCAATCCATACTGGGCCTAACACCGTCTGAGCCTGCCTCCTGAGACATATATTTTGAATGTGTACGCTATCCATACATGTTATCTGGGGATACGGTACCCTTTCTAACCTTTGTGCAATCACGTGCAATCCATACTGGGCCTAACACCGTCTGAGCCTGCCTCCTGAGACATATATTTTGAATGTGTACGCTATCCATACATGTTATCTGGGGATACGGTACCCTTTCTAACCTTTGTGCAATCACGTGCAATCCATACTGGGCCTAACACCGTCTGAGCCTGCTTCCTGAGACATATATTTTGAATGTGTACGCTATCCATACATGTTATCCGGGGATACTGTACCCTTTCTAACCTTTGTGCAATCACGTGCAATCCATACTGGGCCTAACACCGTCTGAGCCTGCCTCCTGAGACATATATTTTGAATGTGTACGCTATCCATACATGTTATCTGGGGATACGGTACCCTTTCTAACCTTTGTGCAATCACGTGCAATCCATACTGGGCCTAACACCGTCTGAGCCTGCCTCCTGAGACATATATTTTGAATGTGTACGCTATTCATACATGTTATCTGGGGATACGGTACCCTTTCTAACCTTTGTGCAATCACGTGCAATCCATACTGGGCCTAACACCGTCTGAGCCTGCCTCCTGAGACATATATTTTGAATGTGTACGCTATCCATACATGTTATCTGGGGATACGGTACCCTTTCTAACCTTTGTGCAATCACGTGCAATCCATACTGGGCCTAACACCGTCTGAGCCTGCCTCCTGAGACATATATTTTGAATGTGTACGCTATCCATACATGTTATCTGGGGATACGGTACCCTTTCTAACCTTTGTGCAATCACGTGCAATCCATACTGGGCCTAACACCGTCTGAGCCTGCCTCCTGATGTATAGACATATATTTTGAATGTGTACACTATCCATACATGTTATCTGGGGATACGGTACCCTTTCTCACCTTTGTGCAATCACGTGCAATCCATACTGGGCCTAACACCATCTGAGAATGATAGATGGGGCCCACCATACACTGGAACATTCCAAAGGTGGACATCAGACACTGGAGCAGCATTTACAGGGCCCATTATACACTAGAGCATTAGAAATGGGGCCCATTATGTTTGGAGCATTATTTGGGCCCATAAGACAGTAGAGCTTCATCCATGGGGACCAACATATACTGTAGCATTATGTGGAGCTCATCATATACTGTTTCAAACATTATATGGGACCAATGATTCTGTATGGAGAAATAGATGGGCCTCGTCATGAGATGTAAAAAGTGAGGTATTTTTCATTGTACTATACCGCTATTTCTCTGCCGTATCGGAGCATGATGAGTTGTGGTATGTGTTAAAGGGGCGCTCTTTCACCCAGGGCACATGAAAACCTGGAGCCAGCCCTCCCCCCCCACAGTCTGTAGCCAAATAACCCCCATTTTTCAGTGCGTAACTTGTATTATGAAGTTAATTAAGGTTGACAAGCTTAAGTAAGAAGAATTGATGCTTTTGGCATTCAAATGGGCACTGTTGGTTTGTTTCCTGTCCTCCTCTCACTGCCGACTTTTATTCCCCATTGACTTACATTGGGTTTCGTGTTTCGGGACGACCCCGACTTTTCCCTATAATCGGACGATCTTGCTCGACCCGACTTTTGGAAAAGTCGGGTTTCACGAAACGAAACGCGACCCTAAAAAACCAAAAGTCGCTCAACTCTAATGATAACACCATAGAAATGATAAGAATAATAGGCCTCAGTTACCACACTTGTCTACGAAGAAAACTGTTGCTGATAGCAACCAATCACAGCTCATTTTTCATCTTTTAAACAGCTCTGGGACAGCGTGGAGAGTTTTGAGTGGCGACTTTTGTGTTTCGACTTTTATGTGGCGAGGTTGGTGTATGCATGGTGAAATGTGTGCTGAGGGTGGTATATGTGTTGAAGCACGTGGTAGTGTGTGGCGCATTTTGTGTGAGTGTTCATATCCCTGTGTGTGGTGAGTATCCCATGTCAGGGCCCCACCTTAGCAACTGTACGATATATACTCTTTGGCACCATCGCTCTCATTCTTTAAGTCCCCCTTGTTCACATCTGGCAGCTGTCAATTTGCCTCCAACACTTTTCCTTTCACTTTTCCCCATTATGTAGATAGGGGCAAAATTGTTTTGTGAATTGGAACACGCGGGGTTAAAATTTTGCCTCACAACATAGCCTATGACGCTCTCAGGGTCCAGACATGTGACTTTGCAAAATTTTGTGGCTGTAGCTACGACGGTGCAGATGCCAATCCCGGACATACTCACATACATACATACACTTTTTCCCCATTTTGTAGATAGGGGCAAAATTGTTTTGTGAATTAGAATGCGCAGGGTTAAAATTTTGCCTCACAACATAGCCTATGATGCTCTCGGGGTCCAGACGTGTGACTGTGCAAAATTTTGTGGCTGTAGTTACGGCGGTGCAGATGCCAATACATACACTTTTTCCCCATTATGTAGATAGAAGCAAAATTGTTTGGTGAGTTGGAATGCACGGGGTTAAAATTTCGCCTCACAACATAGCCTATGATGCCCTTGGGATCCAGACGTGTGACTGGTCAAAATTTTGTGGCTGTAGCTGCGACGGTGCAGATGCCAATACATACACTTTTTCCCCATTATGTAGATAGGGGCAAAATTGTTTGGTGAATTGGAACACACGGGGTTAAAATTTCACCTCACAACATAGCCTATGACGCTCTCGGGGTCCAGACATGTGACTGTGCCAAATTTTGTGGCTGTAGCTGCGACGGTGCGGATGACAATCTCGGACATACACACATACATACACACCCACATTGAGCTTTATATATTAGATTTCTGAATCTTATATAGTTCCTCCGTAACCACCTGGACAAATAGGTCTATGTTGGCACAAGATGATAATGGAGGGAACTTACCGGAGCACGGGCGGATCGAGGGAGGAATCTTACCTCCTTCGTAGATATTCTCAGATGCCAATTCCTCCAGTATCTTCAGTGCCTCTTGTTCCTCCTCTGTAGGGAACAAGGAATGAAGATCGTTATTAAAAAAAATGTCTCTGGAATAACAATGAACTCGCAAATAGATGCAAATCTTTAATAGTGTCGAATAGATTAAAACCAGATGCAGGTGAAAAAGAGAGACCTCTACTGAGAAGCTGCAGATCAACATCAGAGAGCTTATGTTGGCTCAAATTAATCACCTTATTATCTCGGTTGACAGTCGAAGACGCCATGCTCCGTTTATATGGGTGATAAGAGTGATCACGAAGTCTTCTACTTTCACTAGTTGCAGTAGTTGCTGTAGAAGCACAAGAAAGATCAGACCACGCTACTTAAGACCACACAGCCTCATGGCTTAAATGAGTGTCTCTCATTTGCTCCTTTTCTTTGATTATTCGTTTGCTGCATAATCTGTTAGTGGGACTGTTTCTGCTTTCCTTTTGTTCATTTTGGTTTTATCTGTATTTTAACCCCTTCCTGACATCCGACGTACTATCCCGTCCACGGTACCCGGGCCCGTATGACCGTGGACGGGATAGTACGTCTACCGCGATCAGCGGCGCCCACGTGGTGAGCGCCGCTGATCGCGGCCGGGTGTCAGCTGATTATCACAGCTGACACCCGGCACAATGTGTCAGGGGCAGTCACGAACCGCCCCCGACACGTTAACCCCTTGCACACTGCGATCAAACACGATCGCGGTGTACCGGGGGTTAAAGGGAAGCATCGGCAGAGAGGGGGCTCTCTCCGTGCTTCCCTGAGCCCCCCACGGCAGCGCAATGTGCAGCGCTGCTGCGGGGGGCTCCTTTCCTCCAGGCCCCCGAATCCAAGATGGCGACGGGGGCCTTCGGGGGCCTGAGGAAGCTGGCTTCCTCAGTGCCTGCAAAGCGCAGGCATGAGGAAGTCTTCTTCAATGCCTGTGACAGATTGCTGATCTGTCACAGTGATCTGTGATGTGACAGATCAGCGATCTGTCACAGGACAGTGATGTCCCACCTGGGACTATTTAATAAAGTAAAAAAAAAAATAAAAAAGTGTAAAAATAATTAAAAAAAAATCGCCAAATATATTAGAAAAAAAAAAATATATATTCCCCCAATAAATCCATTTTTTGGAAATAAAAAAAACAAAAACAATAAAAGTACACATATTAGGTATCGCCGCATCCGTAACGACCCGCCCTATAAAACTGTCCCATTAGTTAACCCCTTTAGCGAACCCCTTAAAAAATAAAAATAAAAAACGAAGCAAAAAATAATGATTTATTATCATACCGCCAAACAAAAAGTGTAATAACGCGCGATCAAAAAGACGCATATAAATATCCATGGTACCGCTGAAAACGTCATCTTGTCCCGCAAAAAACGAGCCACCAAACAGCATCATCAGTGAAAAAATAAAAAAGTTATAGCTCGCTGAATAAAGCGATGCAAAAATAATTATTTTTTATATAAAATAGTTTTCATTGCATAAAACCGACAAAAACATAAAAAAAGACCTAAATGAGGTATCGCTGTAACCGTACTGACGTGAAGAATAAAACCGCTTTATCAATTTTACCGCACGCGGAACGGTGTAAACGCACCCCCCCCAAAAGAAATTCATGAAACGCTGGTTTTTGTTCATTCTGCGTCCCAAAAATCGGAATAAAAAGCGATCAAAAAATTCCACGTGCCCGAAAATGGTACCAATAAAAACGTCAACTCGTCCCGCAAAAAATAAGACCTCACATGACTCAGTGGGTCAAAATACGGAAAAATTATAGCTCTCAATATGTGGTGATGCAAAAACTATTTTTACAACAAAAAGCGTCTTTTAGCGTGCGACAGCCGCCAAACATAAAAACCGCCATAAATAGTAAATCAAACCCCCCGTCATCACCCCCTTAGTTAGGGAAAAATAATAAAATAAAAAAAATGTATTTATTTCCATTTTTCCATTAGGGTTAGGGTTAGGGTTAGGGCTAGGGGTGTGTTGGGGTAGGGTTAGGGCTAGGGCTAGGGTTAGGGTTAGGGCTAGGGTTAGGGTTAGGGCTAGGGTTAGGGTTAGGGCTAGGGTTAGGGCTAGTGTTAGGGCTAGGGTTAGGGTTAGGGGCGTGTTGGGGTTCGGGTTGGAGTTAGAATTGGGGGTTTCCACTGTTTGGGCACATCAGGGGCTCTCCAAATGCAACATGGCGTCTGATCTCAATTCCAGCCAATTCTGAGTTGAAAAAGTCAAATGGTGCTCCTTCCCTTCCAAGCTCTGCTATGCACCCAAACAGTGTTTTACCCCCACATGTAGGGTATCAACCTACTCAGGACAAATTGCAAAACAATTTTTGGGGTCCAATTTCTCCTGTTACCCTTACGAAAATAAAAAATTGGGGGCAAAAATATCATTTTTGTGGAAAAAAATGATTTTTTTATTTTCACGTCCGAGTGTTATAAAATTCTGTGAAGCACTTGGGGGTTCAAAGTGCTCACCACACATCTAGATAAGTTGCGTGGGGGGTCTAGTGTCCAAAATGGGGTCACTTGTGGGGAGTTTCAATAGTTTAGGTACATCAGGGGCTCTCCAAACGCACATGACACCCGCAGACCATTCCATCAAAGTCTGCATTCCAAAACGTCACTGCTTCCCTTCCGAGCCCCGACGTGTGTCCATACAGTAGTTTTCTCCCACATATGGGGTGTCAGCGTACTCAGGACAAATTGGACAACAACTTTTGGGGTTCAATTTCTCCTGTTACCCTTGGGAAAATAAAAAAATTGGGGACTAATTGATCATGTTTGTGGAAAAAATACGATTTTTTTATTTTCATGCCCTGGCATTATAAACTTCTGTGAAGCCCTTGGGGGTTCAAAGTGCTCACCACACATCTAGATAAGTTCCTTGGGGGGTCTAGTTTACAAAATGGTGTCATTTGTGGGGGGTTTCCACTGTTTAGGTACATTAGGGGCTCTCCAAAGGCAACATGACACCCGCAGACCATTCCATCAAAGTCTGCATTCCAAAACGTCACTACTTCCCTTCCGAGCCCCGACGTGTGCCCATACAGTAGTTTTCTCCCACATATGGGGTATCAGCATACTCAGGACAAATTGGACAACAACTTTTGGGGTCCAATTTCTCCTGGTACCCTTGGGAAAATAAAAACATGGTGACTAAAAGATCATGTTTGTGGAAAAAATACGAATTTTTTATTTTCACGCCCGGGCGTTGTAAACTTCTGTGAAGCACTGGGGGGTTCAAAGTGCTCACCACACATCTAGATAAGTTCCTTGGGGGGGTCAAGTTTCCAAAATGGTGTCATTTGTGGGGGGTTTCCACTGTTTAGGTACATTAGGGGCTCTCCAAAGGCAACATGACACCCGCAGACCATTCCATCAAAGTCTGCATTCCAAAACGTCACTACTTCCCTTCCGAGCCCCGACGTGTGCCCATACAGTAGTTTTCTCCCACGTATGGGGTATCAGCATACTCAGGACAAATTGGACAACAACTTTTGGGGTCCAATTTCTCCTGGTACCCTTGGGAAAATAAAAAAATGGTGACTAAAAGATCATGTTTGTGGAAAAAATACGAATTTTTTATTTTCACGCCCGGGCGTTGTAAACTTCTGTGAAGCACTGGGGGGGTCAAAGTGCTCACCACACATCTAGATAAGTTCCTTAGGGGGTCTAGTTTCCAAAATGGTGTCATTTGTGGGGGGGTTCCACTGTTTTGGTACATCAGGAGTTTTCCAAACGCGACATGGTGTCCGATCTCAATTCCAGCCAAAAACGTCAAATGGCGCTGCTTCCCTTCCGAGCTCTGCCATGCGCCCAAATAGTGGTTTACCCCCACATGTGGGGTATCAGCGTACTCAGCACAAATTGCACAATAACCTTTAGGGTCCTGTTACCCTTGGAAAAATAAGAATTGAGGGTGAAAAGATAATTTTTGTGGAAAAAATATGATTTTTTAATTGTATGGCTTTATGTTATAAACTTCTGTGAAGCCCATGGGGGTTCAAAGTTCTCACCACACATCTAGATAAGTTCCTTATGGGGTCTAGTTTCCAAAATGGTGTCATTTGTGGGGGGTTTCCACTGTTTTGGTACATCAGGGGTTTTCCAAACGCGACATGGTGTCCGATCTCAATTCCAGCCAAAAACGTTAAATGGCGCTGCTTCCCTTCCAAGCTCTGCCATGCGCCCAAATAGTGGTTTACCCCCACATGTGGGGTATCAGCATACTCAGGACAAATTGCACAATAACTTTTAGGGTCCTGTTACCCTTGGGAAAATAAAAATTGGGGTGAAAAGATCATTTTTGTGGAAAAAATATGATTTTTTAATTGTACCGCTGTACGTTATAAACTTCTGTAAAGCCCTTGTGGGTTCAAAGTTCTCACCACATATCTAGATAAGTTCCTTGGGGGGTCTAGTTTCCAAAATGGGGTCACTTGTAGGGGGTTTCCACTGTTTAGGTACATCAGGGACTCTCCAAACGTGACATGGCGTCCAATCTGAATTCCAGCCAATTTTGCATTGAAAAAGTCAAACGGCGCTCCTTCCATTCTGAGCTCTGCCATGCGCCGAAATAGTCGTTCCCCCCCCACATATCAGGTATCTGCGTACTCAGTACAAATTGCACAATAACTTTTGCAGTTCAATTTCTCCTGTTACCCTTGGTAAAATAAAAAAAATTGAACCTGAAGTATTTTTTTTATGAAAAAAAGTTAGATGTTTATTTTTTTTAAAATATTCAAAAAAATTCCTGTGACGCACCTAAAGGGTTAATAAACTTCTTGAATGTGGTTTTGAGCACCTTAAGGGGTGCAGTTTTTACAATGGTGTCACTTTTGGGTATTTTCTATCATATAGACCCCTCAAAGTGGCTTCAAATGTGATGTGGTCCTAAAAATAAAATGGTGTTGTAAAAATGAGAAATCGCTGGTCAACTTTTAACCCTTATAACTTCCTAACAAAAAAAATTTTGGTTCCAAAATTGTGCTGATGTGAAGTAAACATGTGGGAAATGTTAGTTATCAAGTTTTTTGTGTGCCGTATCTCTGCGATTTAAGGGCAAAAAAATTCAAAGTTGGAAAATTGCGAAATTTTCAAAATTTTCGCCAAATTTCCGTTTTTCTCACAAATAAACGCAAGTTATTTGAATGAAATTTTACCACTAACATGAAGTACAATATGTCACGAGAAAACAATGTCAGAATCACCGGGATCCATGGAAGCGTTCCAGAGTTATGACCTCATAAAGGTACAGTGGTCAGAATTGTAAAAATTGGCCCGGTCATGAACGTGCAAACCACCCTTGGGGGTGAAGGGGTTAATCACGTATTTTTATTTTCAGTGACTATACTTACTGCTTTTTTCCGTGACGGTGGGCGTTTTGGAGGCTTTGAAATTCACAGTCATCCTATTTTGTCATGAAGTGGACTTATGGACTTTCATCTATTGATTCTAAACCGATATGGAGTTCTTTATCTATATACATGAATTAATACTTGCTCCACAATAGCTGTCCATGAAGTGCTATACTATGTATTTACTATATACTGTTATTATTTATATTATGTTCCTGTATATTGATTTATTTGTATATGTATCTGGACAATTTTTGGGCTATTATATGTAATATGTATATCTTCTCCTTTTAGTATGGAGCATTATTTCCTGCTCTTATTTTGCGCATATGTTCCATTCTTCTCCAAAAATGTCCCCCTCTCCACGCTTGGTTACTTATGGTGTATTTAATTTTTATTTCACAATTTGTCCGCTGTTCCACTTACTATAATACATTGGTATTCTTTCCCTCACTTCAGCCCTTATCCAATATGCCTATTGATCTTTGCGCATGCGCGGCTTGGTCCTGGTTCTGCCTCTCTCACTTCCACCCAACGTCCGGCGTCTGACCTCACGGGGCCCCGTGTGTGTGTCAGCGGTGGCTGGCATGGTGGCAAGGAGATGGGGGGCGCGATCATGACTCATTCTTTTAGTGGACATAATTATACAGGGGCATCTACAAATAGCCATAGCACGGACATCACGACATGCCCCCTGAGGAAGGAAATCTCTGAAACGTCCCTTGGGGTGGGCAGCGGACAGTGTGGTGCCTCTATCTATACTCCCAGTATGTTTCACCCTTTTGGGTGCCTGTTTCATGTGGTTGCAATCAGTATATATGTTGGTACTTGTGGAAGTCAGTCCTGATATTACTTTATGCACTTTATACATTCTCGGGACATATGTTATATGCTTACCATATGTATAGGGCCCCTTTCACAATAGGGATTTAACTGAAAGATTTAAACTTAAGGTACCTTTTACTGTCCTACCGCCTTTTGCATGCGGATTCACTCTGTCACTTTTTATCCCATGTGCTGCCTACTTGGTTTATCTAATAAAGTTTTTTTCACCTTTTGATACAACATTATTTTCCTGGACTCTTTCATTGCGTTTTTTTCTTGTGTTTTTTCTGAATTACATTACCAATAGAGGACACAAAAGCACATAGTGTTGAGTAGATAAGTTTTTGAAGCTGGAAGCAATAAGGATATCATAATCGTAATGTCATTCATGGGCTTGCACAGTGCTTAGGCTAGTTTCACACTAGCGAATCTTCACGCGGCACATGGCGCCGCTAAGCCCCACCCCCTGCGGTGCCTCCTCTGGTCATCTCCTCCCTACTATCGCACAGCACTGCATGCGATCTGCGCACCCAATGTTTAGCATAGGGTGTGCAGACTGTGCGCTGGCCGTGCGCTAGTAGGATTTTTGAGTGCGCTGCGCACTTTTGAAGGTGCGCCGAATGCACCATGCTGCATTTTGGCGCGCTCGGCGCACCTTCGAAAGTGCGCAGCGAACGCAAAAATCTTACTAGCGCACAGTCAGCGCATGGTCTGCGTACCCTATGCTAAACATAGGGTGCGCAGATCGCATGCAGCGCTGTGTGATAGTAGGGAGGAGATGACCGGAGGGGGCGGGCAGGGGGCGGGGCTTAGCGGCGCTGTGCGCTGCGTGAAGATTCGCTAGTGTAAAACTAGCCTTACAGCATAGTTTGTATTTGTCCACTACAGCTCCATTGTAAGGCTGAGGTTACATGAGCGATGGTTTTCTCTTACAAGAGAATCGACTCCATTATGCTAATGACACTCAGCTGAAACTCAAGAATCGTATCATAGGTGTGGGGTAGAGGGAAAATTTCATTTCTCCACCTTCTCCAATGTCTGAATCCACAAATGTTGGGTTGCACTTGGATGACATCTGAGTGCAGTCCGATGATTCACACACACCCATAGACTTGTATGGGTGCATGTGATCTGAATTCCGGAGCCCATCGCAACATACTGCAATTTTTTTCTAATGCCAAATCAGCATGAGAAAAATATAGCTGATCTGCATTGCCCTATAGAATAAAATTGGTCTGAGCGCTACCTGATAAAATACCAGATAGCACTCAGCCATTTTATACGCTCGTGTTTGTGAGCACTAATGGTGATGAAAGTTTCTCATTCTGCTGATCGGTCCCTTACTGAACAATAAGTTATCACTGTGGATAGAAGGCAATGTCTATATACATCCTATAAGGATTAGACTTTTGATTTTATACAACACTATTACTAGAATTAGGTTCTTCTAACTCTGGATAACAATATTAACCTCGTTTTTGTTATACTGTTTGAACTAAAGAAAAAATGCCTAGAAAATGACTTTCTATAAGCGAATGTTTACCTGTTTTACCAAAGTCGAGTTCAGCATAACTTATTTTTTAATTAAAAAGTAAATTAGCAAATCTTAGCTAGACTAACACTAGTGAGGTTCTTCTAATAATGTGAATAGCTTGTTAAAAGAACGTATTGCAATTTCACATATGTAAAAGGAAAGAATGAAAAATCTATAGTCTGTGACAATTTCATTTTGTGTCTCAGAAATGTTGATGTTTTGTAGACGGGTTGTCACATTTTATACATTTTATACATTTTTAAATGAGAGAAAACAGTAAATGGTAAGATATAGTTCTATTAGAAAATTTTTGTATAATTGTGTACAATTTTCATTTTTTATCCTGTGACCTTAGACAAAAATAGCAATATTACATAACAGCTGAAACGAAAATTAATTAACACTTAGTGGAAAACCTTGGATTCCCGGAGATTGTGCAATGAATGCATTTGCAGCTATTATTTCTATTAGGCTTGTTTGGACATTATGCAGCATCCCATGATTGCTTGACAGTGAGAAATGATAAAAATAGAGATTTACACGGTAAACTGCAACGAATATTAAATGAGTTGTTTTACTAGTCTCAGTCAATAATAGCTTGACTACTAATATAGAAAACTAAAATCATACTGAAATCCAGTTCCTCTTTGGGTAAATTAAATTGGGTGTTAAAAATAACAGTAAAAAAACGCTGTCATAAACTGTGTCCCCCTTCTCACAGGGGAAGGGGGATGTCGACTTCGTTTACATCGGGGGAGGGGAGAGAAGGACCCGCAGCGATTGGATGTCTGTCACCACCACTTGCTCCAGGTCAGTCAGGGAACTGCACCAAGGGCAAATAGTCACCAGAAAGGCTTCCCTTATAGGTACGAGTTAGTGAGGCGCTTCCATTGAGGGGGGATATATATCACTTGTCCAGGCTGGGGATATATATTTAAACCTCCCGGCCGTCACTGCCAGAGTTTATCACTAAAACAATACAGTATTCGGCCCCCTGTTCTTCGTTCGACATAAGCCCCATCCAACAACAGGCTTATATTGGGTCAGAAACTAACCCAGGTAGCGTACAATTGATCAACCGAGCGTGCGGAAACGGGGATTAATGAGCAGCCCAAGATTAATTTTATATTTAAATACCAAAAACCAAAGAAATAAGGCGCATCAGAGATGAAAATAAATGCAATAAATTTTATTAAAGCCCATATAGCATCAACAAGGGGAAGAAACAAACAGGTGTGAACATCACCCAATGGAGAACATGGATACACATCAATGGGCCACATAATAGGGAGCCCCAAAAAATTGTACATATGCTCAATAGAGTCAATCTGCAGTAATATCACATAAACTATGTTAGTAAAAGGCTCCAACTATAATCCACTGAAAATGAAGGCAGAGCAGATAGTATAAAGTGCCATGTGCATATCTAGGTGCATTGTGTATAGTCATTTACTATTTTGTATAGATATACTCACAAAAAATGTTAAAATAAAATACATATACAGTGCATGTTGTACATATGAAGGAGGTCACAAAGACAAACACAGGGTAAATACCCAAAAAAGTGCATACACTAATAGTAATACACGGAATATGTAATTGTTAACGCATAGTAGAAAATTGACATAACCATACCATTGCATTAATGCCCACATATCTATTAGCCCAGATGCTGGCATATAATCAAATATATACCAATTGGTAACGCCAATGCCCACTTCCATAATGGCCCATAGTCTTGCAAATAAACTTCCAGTGAAGTATCACATGCATACCTGAGGGTGAAGAGGTAAACCCCGACGCGCTTTTCACGTCAGCTTCCTCGGGGGGTTGTAGCTAGAACCCCCAGAGGAAGCTGACGCAAAACGCGTGTCGGGGTTTACCTCTTTATTTGCAAGACTATGGGCCATTATGGAAGTGGGCATTGTGCAATAATTGGTATCTAAATTTCATGGACTCCTGTATACTGGCCTGACATTTTCAGTGGATTATAATTGGAGCCTTTTACTAACATAGTTTATGTGATATTACTGCAGATTGACTCTACTGAGCATATGTACAATTTTTTGGGGCTCCCTATTATGTGGCCCATTGATGTGTATCCATGTTCTCCATTGGGTGATGTTCACACAAGTTTGTTTCTTCTCCTTGTTGATGCTATATGGGCTTTAATAAAATTTATTGCATTTATTTTCATCTCTGATGCGCCTTATTTCTTTGGTTTTTGGTATTTATGGTATTGAGGAAGGGCGGTATACATTGACCTCTTTTGGATTAATTTTCATAGAATCATAGAATCATAGAATCATAGAATCGTAGAGTTGGAAGGGACCTCCTGGGCCATCTGGTCCAACCCCCTGCTCAAAGCAGGATTCGCTAAATCATCCCAGTCAGATGTCTGTCCAGCCTCTGTTTGAAGACTTCCATTGAAGGAGAACTCACCACTTCTCGTGGCAGCCTGTTCCACTCATTGATCACTCTAACTGTCAAAAAGTTTTTTCTAATATCTAATCTGTGTCTCTTCCCATTCAGTTTCATCCCATTGCTTCTAGTCTTTCCTTGTGCAAATGAGAATAAAGTTGATCCTTCTACAATGTGACAGCCCTTTAGATATTTGTAGACAGCTATTAAGTCTCCTCTCAGTCTTCTCTTTTGCAAACTAAACATTCCCAAATCCTGCAACCTTTCCTCATAAGACAGGGTTTGCAGACCGGTCACCATTCTGGTCGCTCTTTTCTGAACTTGCTCCAGTTTGTTGATGTCTTTTTTAAAATGTGGTGCCCAAAACTGGACACAATATTCCAGATGAGGTCTGACCAAAGAGGAGTAGAGGGAAATAATGACTTCACGTGATCTAGACTGTATGCTTCTGTTAATACATCCAAGAATTGCATTTGCCTTTTTTGCTGCTGCATCACACTGTTGACTCATATTCAGTCTGTGATCTATTAGTATACCCAAGTCTTTTTCACATGTGCTGTTGCTTAGCCCTATTCCTCCCATTCTGTATATGCTTTTTTCATTTTTATTGCCCAGATGTAGTACTTTGCATTTCTCCCTGTTAAAAAACATTCTGTTAGTTACTGCCCACTTCTCCAGTTTATTTAAATCTTTTTGAATCCTCTCTCTCTCTTCTCTAGTATTAGCTATCCCTCCTAGCTTTGTGTCATCAGCAAATTTAATCATTTTACCCTCAATTCCTTCATCTAAATCGTTGATAAAGATGTTGAACAATACAGGGCCCAGGACAGAGCCCTGTGGTACCCCACTTGAGACATTCTTCCAACTGGATGTGCAGCCATTTACGACCACTCTTTGGGTCCGATCACTAAGCCAGCTATGAATCCACCTAACAGTTGCCTTGTCCATTCCATACTTAGTCATTTTTAGTCATGACTGATATCTATTTTAAATTCTACAATAGCTCAGAAACCGGACAGTATATTACTGCATACAGTATTATGGCCATCACCTAGTGCGCCATACAGAATAATGAGCCCCTATATTTCTCCATACAGATTAATTGGTCACCTATAATGTTCCATACAGTATATGATGAGCTCCACATAATGCTACAGTACATTTTGGTCCCCATGGATGATGCTCCACTGTCTTATGGGCCCAAATAATGCTCCATATATAATGGGCCCCATTTCTAATGCTCCAGTGTATAATGGGCCCTGTAAATGCTGCTCCAGTGTCTGGTGTCCCTCATTTGGAATGCTCCAGTATATGTTGGTCCCCATGGACGATGCTCCAGTGTGTTATGGGCCCAAATAATACTCCATATATAATGGGCCCCATTTCTAATGCTCCAGTGTATAATGGGCCCCGTCAATGCTGCTCCAGTGTCTGATGTCCCCCATTTGGAATGCTCCAGTATATGATGGGCCAAATGGATGATGCTCCAGTGTATGATGGGCCCCATATATCACTCTCCAGTGTATATTGCTCCCCAAAAAATGCTCCCAACATTTAAAAAAATTAAATACCTCTCCTCGCTGGGCACTGCTCTATTCTGGACTCCTCAGCATTGCCATTTTAAAGCTCTCTGCACTTGTACTGTTTCGGTAGAGGGCATACAGACGTGATGTCATCGCGCTCTGTAACCTGAATGTTACTGTCAGGAAAGGCGGAAGACGTCGGTGGAACAGGGAGAGGTAAGTATTGCAAGTGCTGTGGCCCTGAGCAAGCATGGGGGGGCCCACTCGTGGGCGACGGCACTGGCACAGAGCCGGCCAAAGTACGACGGTATGTCTGACGGCGAGTGGGCCCTCCCACCGGCAGAGACACTTTTGCGTACTATGAGGGGCCCTGTGCCACTGCCGTCGCCCACGAGTAGGACCCCCCACCTGCTCAGTGAACTGGCCCTTTCATCTGCACCTTCCTCTGTGTCACCGTGTAAGGTGGTATAGTATGAGGGAAGGGGCACCTGAGTTTCATCAGTGTCACATTCTGGCTCTGTAGAGTGTGAAGGGAATGTAGTGCTGTGGGTCAATTTACCAGCAGAATCATCTAGAAGTGGCTGTGCATCAGTGCACTCCATCTACAATTCATGTTGGACTGGGGAATTCAGAATTTCACTTGATAACACAGGCATAGCCTGTGAAAAGAGCTCCATGGAGTAATCTGATGTGTGGGCTGCCACATCCTTCACTTTTAGTGGGGGTGAAGGAGACAAGGAAAGTGGTGGTTCCTGACCAGAAGACTGCACTGACGACTCAGTGCTTGCATTTTTTTAAACTTCACTAGAGGAGGCGATAGAGCTGGAGGCTTTTTCGGCAATGTAAGGTAAAGCCAGTTCCAGATGCTCCGGCTTTAAAAGCAGTTTACCTACCCCCAGAAAAGGGAGCCTTAAAGGCCTTCTTGTGCCAGCTGATGACCCAGGTTCAACACCTCCTGCCCTAGCTGCTATTGTGCTTTTGGCAATACCAGCAGATGCACCACCACCATCATCAGTACCAGCTGGCCCCCCCCACCCACGTCCACGGCCTTTTCCACCATACGTAATAATTTTTGTGCAAATGGACTAAAAATACCAGCAGATATATGGTACTGTTTCAGAAGTGGACAGCTCTATACAGTCTAGGGATAATTGTAAATCTCCGTATATATTTCACGAGTCAGACACAGATGGTCACAGGCTCAGTATGGATTAGACAATAATATAAAAATTTGCAAAAGGGTACAGTATCACTAAATACAAGGTATATATAGCATAGTTTAAACATACTGAATCTCTGTATACATTTCAGGAGGCAAACACAGACGCTCTCAGGCCCAGTATGGATCCGACAATAATATAGAAAGTTGACAAAGGGTTACTTTGGCGCCCCTGAGGGTACGGTCACCACAGAGGTACTGCACCTCATCCAAAGGTGAGGTACCCACTCTCAGGTAAGGAGGGATCAACACTCACGACTCCTAACCCTGCACTCAACACACACACATGTTAGTCAGTGCTTTCTGGGTGTACCCAGCGGGAGGATGGCCTCATCCCAGACTGACTAGGAAAGGGTGTTGGGGGTTAGTGTGGAAGGTAGGTACAGTGGGAAGAGCTTAGGTAGTGGAGTGATTGTGGACATCCAATCAGAGAGAGCAAGCTGACAGTTGATGGGTGGAGCTAGTCTGAGGTAAATGGATCTTTCTAGAGAGTTGTCAGTCGGTGACAGGACAGAGTAAGAGCAGGATTGCTGTGAGAGGGCTGAGGGTCAGAGAAGAGAGAAAAATCTTGTCCAAGCTCCTAGACTGGAAGGAAGGGGTCCTTGAGGCACGGGAAGTGCAATAAGCCACCTGTGAAGCCCGTTTCTGGAGAAGGAAGGACCAGGCCTCATTGGGGAAGGTGGCTCCTGAAGGTAGTGGAGAAATACAGGGCTCAGCTAGAAAGACGGAGGCTGAGGTAACTTTAAGTGCCTCAGTCACAGCCGCATCCAATACTCAAAAAGGCAGCAGTTGGAATAAAGGACCCCAGAGCCTGACCCACATCGCCTAGTGTGATCCGTGGCTCCTGGCTTGGGACACTGTTTGCGAAGGCCCACAGCAGGAAGGAAGGGAGAGATCAGCACAGAGACACGGCCTAGAAAGGATACACAAGGAGGAGTCTTGAACAGGTGTTCCTGATCTACCTTTGAGTTTGCCAGACCCCTCCCTCGGATGACACAGTACCAATCGGGTCATCTTGTGCACAAAACTTTTGAGGAAAAACTCAGAAACTCCACCCAACTGTGTCCTTGGTGGCTTTTACAACTCGCCTGCTACACATGCTACACTCATCATCACTGTCAACGGCTCACAGACACCATCTCAACTGCCCTGGGATACAGCTCTGCCCGTGGAGAGCTTCATCATCTTGTCTGCTTCAACACCACCACAGAGGATCTGCATTGCAGCGTCGGCTACCCTAGCCGAGCACCACGGGTGGTGTCACGATCCCCCTTTTCTAAATTAATTATCATACCATCTTCCCCCTCATCTGAACTGTCATCTTCTTTATTGGACACCCAGGGCCACGGACCGGGTCCCAATCACCACCGTGACATACTTCTCCCTTAAAAGAGCCTGAAAGGCCTGGTACTGAGTAACCCCCGGCCCTGCGTGGCGTTTCATTTTAACACCAGATAACATATTGTATAGTTTCAACATTATAAATCTTTGTATATATTTGAGGAGGCAGACACAGATGCTGTCATGGCCAGTATGGATTCGACAACAAACTAAAAAGTAGAAAAAGGGTACAGTATCACCAGATCCAAGGTATATATAGTATAGTTTCAACATTCATAATCTCCGTATTTATTTCAGGAGGCAGACACAGACGCTCTGAGGCCCAGTATGGATTACACAACAATATAAAAAGCTCTTAAAGGGAAATGGATCCCAAGCGTACTGCTCTATACAGTGTTGGGGTCATTTGGCGATCTACATATATATTTCAAGAGTAACACACAGCCTCTCACAGGCTCAGTATGGATCACACCATAATATAAAAAGAAGATCCGCAAGAAATAATCACACATGTGTGCCAATGTTCCAGGTGTCAATGATGCACTTTGAGTGGTGGGTGGAGGATGAATTTCGGGCACAAAAGGTACTGATTCAACAGATACAAGGTATATATAGTCTACTTAAAATACAAAAAAGTTTCCGTATGTATTTCAGGAGGCAGACACATATGCTCACACGCTCAGTATGGATTTGACAATAATGTAACAAGTTGAAAAAGGGTACAGTATGACCAGATACAAGGTATATATAGTATAGTTTAAACAGTCTAAATTTCCGTAGATATTTCATGAGGCAGACACAGACGCTCTCAGTCCCAGTATGCATTAGCCAAGAATATAAAAAGTATAAAAAAGTTACTGTATCAAAAGATACAAGGTACATATAGTAGTGTTTAAACATTATAAATCTCCTTACTTTTTTCAGGAGGCAGACACAGACGCTCTCAGGGTCAGTATGGATTACATAATATAAAAAGCAGTAAAATGGTAATGGATCAGAAGCGTACAGCTGCATACAGTGTTGGGGTAATTGTAAATCTCAGTAGATATTTCCAGAATCAGAAACAGACTCTCACTTGCCCAGTATGGATTAGACCACTATATAAAAAGCAGTAAATGGGTAAGGTGTCACAAGCATACAGCTGTATACAGTGTTGGGTTAAACTTAAATCTACAAATATATTTCTGGAGTTACAGACAGACGTTCACAGGCTCAGTATGGATTACACAAGAATATAAAAACTTGAAAAAGGGTAATGGTTTACAATCGGTCTGCTGCATACAGTGTTGGTGTCATTTTAAATCTCCTTATTTTTTACCAGAGTAAGACACAAACTCTCACAGGTTCAGTATGGATTACACCCGAATATAAAAATGAGAAAAAGGGAAATGTATTTGAAACGTACACCAGTGTACAGTGTTGGAGTACTTTGAAATCTTCGTTTATATTTCAGTGTCAGTCTGCAAGTCCAGACTCTCCGCTAGAGGAAGGTAGATGGATAAAAGTACAGACGTAAAGTCGAATGATTTTAGATGTTTTTGAATTTGTAATCACGGGAAAACCTCCCGGGAGAATTCACAGAGGTGATGCTGACCCTCAATAACTTTAACTGTGGATACAGCTAAAACACAAATTAGTGAAGAAAGGGTTGCTGTATCGCAGTTGTGTCGATGCCATCAAGGTAACTCGTCTCCATCAAATTGTGATCACAGGGAGAGCTGTAGACATGGTCCTCACTGTCTATCATGATCTGTCTGGTCACTTTGGAGTGCAAAACACACAAGCCACAGGCCGTAGGGGATTTTATTGGATTGCCATGACAGGACACATTGAAAAATGGTGGCAGGAATGTCACACGTCTGTGACTTCTGAAAAATGTGAAAGGTGATCATAAAGCACCATTGCATCCGATTGGGAGTTGACGTCCACTACAAATGGTAGCCATTGGTAATCTGAAGGTAGAGGCCAGCAGGACAGGACATAGCTACATCTTAACCATCATCGATCAGTACACTAAATTTGTAGTGGCCATCCCCGTGATGGATTTAACTGGCCAGACTACACAGCGGTGGAGCAGGGAGAGGTAAGTATTGCAAGTGCTGTGTCCCTGAGCAAGCAGGGGGGACCCACTCGTGGGCGCCGGTACTGGCACAGGGCCCCTCATAGTATGCCAGTGTGTCTGACGGCGAGTGGGCCCCCCCACCATCAGAGACACTTTATTGTACTATGAGAGGCCCTGTGCCAGTGCTTTCACCCAAGGGTTGGGCCACACACCTGTTCAGGGCAACAGCACTTGCCCGGGTGTGGCAGGTGTTTACCCTGGGCCTGGGATGGGGGGGCAGCCCATTCCGGTTGGTTTAAAAAATGGCATATGTTGATGTGTAGGCTGGACTTTCAGCTGCTGCAAATGGAGGAATTGGAGAAGTCAGAGGAAGAGGAGGACAAAAGCGAGCCTTTTTTCTGGCAACCTATGTGTTATCAGGGGAGGGTGGGATAAAATCTTTTGAAACCCATGCATGGGTTCATTTTAATGAAGGTTAGATCATCAACATTTTGGGTCGACAGACGGGTCCTTTTTTCTGTCAGGATTGATCCAGCAGCACTGAAGACTCTTTCAGATAGCACACTACCAGTAGGGCAAACGAGCTCCTGTAAGGCATATTGTGCCAATTCAGGCCATGTGTCCAGTTTTGAGGCCCAATAATCAAAGGGGAATGACCTGTGAGGGGGAACCTCGACATGGGAGGAGAAGTAGTTTGTAACCATAGTTGACAACTGCTGTCTGTCACTTGCAATCGATTCTGTATTAGCTGTCGTGTGCGCGGTACTTGAGAAATCAGACCACAGTATGATCAGGAAACCCCTGTCTCCAACGACAGTTCGGCTGTGTGCACCACGAACACCTCTTACATTTTGCCCACTACAGCTCTTGGGAGAACCAGCTCCACTGCTGTGTGCTGGGAATGCCTCAAACAACCTGTTTACCACAGTTGCTTGTTTGTTAGCCAGTATTAGCTCTAGGTTCTCCTGTGGCATGATGTTGTGTAATTTGCCTTTATAGCATGGATCGAGGATGCTGGCCAACCAGTAGTCATCATCCCTCATCATTTTGGCAATGCGGGGGTCCCTTTTTAAGATCCGCAAGATCCTCCTCGGCTGCAGACGCCTGATCCTTGATGTGCGTCAAAGTTTGCATGAGCAGACACATAAGTGGTATCCTCATGCTTATTATGGCGTCGTATGTGCTTACCAGCCGTGTGCATTACTCAAAACACTGAAGGACTTTACAGAGGTCTTTCAGCTTTGACCACTGCACACCTGACAATTCCATGTCTGCCCTCAACCTGCCTGCCCGTGTATCCTCCCACAAATGCATTACAGCCTGCTTCTGTTCGCACAGCCTCTCAACCATGTGCAGGGTGGAGTTCCATCTTGTAGCAACGTCTATGATTAGGTGGTGCTTGGGGAGGTTGAGTGATCACTGCAGCTTCTGCATATGACTGGAGTGGACGTTTGAGCGATGGATGTGCGAGCACAGTCTTTGCACCTTAAGGAGCAGGGCTGTAAACTCCGGATAATTATTTAAGAAGCACTGCACCACCAGGTTCAAGGTTTGAGCCAGGCAAGGTATGTGTGTGAGTTTTGAAAGGGCTATGGCTGCCACAAAATTCCACCCATTATCACTGACTACCTTGCCTGGCTCAAGATGTAGACAAAAAAACACATTTGAAAGGTTAACTCACCAAAACCCTGACTAATGCACTAGCAGGATGCAGTAGACCTCCATTGATAAAGGCTGGGGCAGCACAGGTGCAAAACCACTGATGAGAACAGCCAGTAACCCAATATGGTCTGGCTGCCTAGTGGAAATAAAATGCACACAAATAGGGCTTGCATAGAACATAAGTCACACAGATAAGTGTGGTGCAAAGTATCCAAACAACCTATTAATGATGCCCATATTATTAGCAGGCGGGCTGCTCAGCACTGTATATATGCATCACACAGAGAAAAACAAGCCAACATGAAGAGGTCTAGCTGCATCCTGCAAAAATGATAAAAAGTGCAAAAAGATGAAAAGATATGGGGTATTAGTTACTATTTTGGCCAAAGTAGATTAGCTCACAACCCAACGTCAAGGGTCCCCAGATATTGTGAGTCCCTAACACTAAATCTGAACAACGCACATAAGGAAAAAATTCCCAAAAATTCAAAAAAACACATTTGAAAGGTTAACTCACCAAAACCCTGCCTAATACACTAGCAGGATGAAGCAGACCTCCATTGATAAAGGCTTGGGCAGCACAGGTGCAAAACCACTGATAAGAACAGCCAGTAACCCAATATGGTCTGGCTGCCTAGTGGAAAAAAATGCACACAAATAGGGCTTGTATAGGCATAAGTCACACAGATAAGTGTGGTGCAAAGTGTCCGAACAGCCTTTTAATGACGCCCATAGTATTAGCAGGCGGGCTGCTCAGCAATGTATATATGCATCACACAGAAAAAAACAAGCCAACATGAAGAGGTCTAGCTGCATCCTGCAAAAATGATAAAAAGTGCAAAAAGATGAAAGATGTAGACTGCCCAGCCATGACTCACTTTGTTGATGCAAGTACTCGGCCAGTACCTCCGCGTTGTGTCTACTGTCGCCCAAACACATCATTTTTAAAACAGCCTGCTGCCGTTTACCACTAGCTGTTCGATAGTGGGACACCTCGTGTGCAACACTGACAGATGTGGATCGAGTGCTTGTGCGACTGCGCTGTGTCGACAAGCTTTCGCTTCTGGAGGAGGAGGAGGGTCGAACGCCTACACCCAACTGTTTCCTATATCGTGGGCTAGGCAGCACTGTCCTACAGCCACTGTCCCCTGTGGAGCCTGCATCCACCTCATTAACCCAGTGCGCAGTGGTGGACACGTAACTGCCCTGGCCATGCCTACTGGTCCATGCATCTGTTGTGAGGTGCACCTTTCCTCTCACTGATTGTTTTAGTGCATGGACAATGAGGTCTTCCACATGCCGGTGTAGGGCAGGGATGGCTTTTCGAGAAAAGAAGTGCTGACTGGGTAGGTCATAGCGTGGAACAGCGTAGGCCATGAGCTCTCACAAAGCTTCGCTTTCTACCAAATGGAAGGGCATCATCTCTAATGAGATCAGTTTGGCAATGTAGGCGTTCAAAGCCAGTGTACGCAGATGAGAGGATGAGTACTTTCTTGTCCTACTCACAGTGTCTGGTAGGGTGAGCTGGACTTGAGAGCTGCATATGGGGGAACTAGCATTGGACATGACGGACTGAGAAGGGGTTGGTGGATGTTGATGGCCTAGATTCAGTGTTTCCTCGCGAAAATATTGTGTTTGCGTGACTGGTTTGGCTTAGCGACGACACCTCAACATTTCTTGATGGTGGTGTGCTTAGCGGTGGCCTTACAGTGGGGGAAGCGATGGAGTGTTGCTGGCTAACTTGAGTCGGAGCAGGTGCACATGTGCTACCTGAGCTTTTGTAGTCCGTCCACGCTTGCAAGTGCATGTTGGTTAAATGTCTAAGCATGCAAATGGTATTCAAATTTCTTAGATTTTTCCCTCTGCTAAAGGTCCTTCGGCACTTTGCGTCATCAGTAGGATTTTGTTCAAAAAAGTGCCACACTGCACTCTTCCTACTATGGTACAAATATTCAGGGCTTGCACACTCTGCTAATTTTACCATCTGGCCAAGCTGTCTTGCAACTCTTTTAGTTTTCTTGCCAAGTTTTTTGACAGCTACGGGCCTGCCGCATAACCGCTGCTGCAATGACGATGCCTGCTGCCGATCCTTCTCATGTTCTGATCTATTGTCACCAATACCCTCTTCCCCCAATGGATGCCAATCCGGGTCAACAACTGGGTCATCCATGACCTCATCTTCAATGTCATCTGCACCTTCCATTGTACCTTCCTCTGTGTCACCGTGTAAGGTGGTATAGTATGCGGGAAGGGGCACCTGAGATTCATCAGGGTCTCATTCAGGCTCAGTAGACTGCGAGGGCAATGTAGTGCTGTGGGTGAATGTACCAGCAGATTCGTCTAGCAGTGGCTGTACATCAGTGCACTCCATGTCAGATTCATCTTGGACTGGGGAATTCAGGATTTGACTGGATAACCCAGGAATGGTATGTTAAAAGAGCTCCATGGAGTAATCTGAAGTGTGTGCTTCAGCATCCTTCACTTTTGGTGTGGGTGAAGGACACAATGAAAGGTGTTGTTCCTGACCAGAGGCCTGCACTGATGACTCTGTGCTTGCAGTTTTTGTAACTTCAGAAGAGGAGGCAATAGAGCTGGAGGCTGTTTCGGCAATGTAAGCAAAAACCTGTTCCTGAAGCTCTGGCTTTAAAAGTGGTTTATCTTCTCCCAGAAAAGGGAACCTTAAAGGCCTTCTTGTGCCAGATGATGACACAGGCTCAACACCTCCTGCCTTAGCTGCTATTGTGCTTTTGCCAGAACCAGCCGATGCACCACCACCACCACCATCAGTACCAGATGCGCCCCCCTGCCCACATCCGTGGCCTCTTCCACCAGACTTCCTCATGTTTGGAAAAATGTACCAAAAATACCAGCAGAGAAATGGGACTGTATGAGTAGTGTACAGCTACGTAAGGTGTATAAGAAGTGAAATCTCCATATATATTTTGTGAGTCACAGACGCTCACCCAGTATGTATTTCACCATAATCCAACAAGCAGATATACGGTACTGTATCAGAGGTGTACTGTATACGTTGTTGGTGAAACTGTCAATCTCCGTGTATGTATTTACGGAATGTCACACACACACGCTGACTCTGTGTAGATGTGACCGTAATAAGAACACCACATATCCGATACTGTTTGACAATTGGACTGCTCAATACAGTGTATAAAGAAATGGAAATGTCCGTATATGTATTTATGGAGTGTCACACACACACGCTGACTCTGTGTAGATGGGACAGTAATAAGAGCACCAGATATCCAATACTGTTTGACAATCGGACTGCCCAATACGGTATATAAACAAATGGAAATGCCCGTATATGTATTTATGGAGTGTCACATACACGCTGACTCTGTGTAGATGTGACAGTAATAAGAACACCAGATATCCGATACTGTTTGAGAATCGGACAGCAGTCAATATGGTGTACAAAGAAATGGAAATGTCCGTATATGTATTTATGGAGTGTCACACACACACACGCTGACTCAGTGTAGATGTGACAGTAATAAGAACACCAGATAGCCGATACTGTTTGACAATCGGACTGCTCAATACGGTGTATAAAGAAATGGAAATGTCTGTATATGTATTTATGGAGTGTCACACACACGCTGACTCTGTGTAGATGTGACAGTAATAAGAACACCAGATATCCAATACTGTTTGATAATCGGACACCTCTATATGGTGTATGTATTGAAAAATGTTAATCTCCGTGTATTTTTTTACGGAGTCACACACATATAGCATGTATTTGTCCGTGATACCAGCCGGTACACGGTAGTGTGTGAGGAGCGTACACCTCTATACGGTGTACCCAACTTTAGCAAAAGTTGGCGGATTCTGAATTTGGCCGACCCGTTTCGCTCAACTCTAATAGAGACAGTTCAGTTCATGGATATGAGAGATGATTGGGATAAAGTTCTTAACCCCTTTCTGACATCAGACGTACTATCCCGTCCATGGGACCCGGGCCCCTATGCCCATGGACGGGATAGTACGTCTACCGCGATCAGCGGCGCCCACGTGGTGAGCGCCGCTGATCACGGCCGGGTGTCAGTTGATTATCACAGCTGACACCCGACACAATGTGTCAGGGGCGGTCATGGACCGCCCCCGACACGTTAACCCCTTGCACACCGCGATCAAACACGATCGCGGTGTACCGGGGGTTAAAGGGAAGCATCAGCAGGGAGGGGGCTCCCTCCGTGCTTCCCTGAGCCCCCCACGGCAGTGCAATGTGCAGCGCTGCTGCGGGGGGCTCCTTTCCTGCAGGCCCCCGAATCCAAGATGGCGACAGGGGCCTTCAGGGGCCTGCAGGAAGCTGGCTTCCTCAGTGCCTGCAAAGCGCAGGCAAGAGGAAGCCTTCTGCACTGCCTGTGACAGATTGCTGATCTGTCACAGTGATCTGTGATGTGACAGATCAGCGATCTGTCACAGGACAGTGATGTCCCACCTGGGACTATTTAATAAAGTTAAAAAAATAAAAAAGGGTTAAAATAATTAAAAAAAAATCGCCAAATAAATTAGAAAAAAAAAAAAAATATTCCCCCAAATAAATCCATTTTTTGGAAATAATAAAAAAAAACAATAAAAGTACACATATTAGGTATCGCCGTGTCCGTAACGACCCGCCCTATAAAACTGTCCCATTAGTTAACCCCTTTAGCGAACCCCTTAAGAAATAAAAATAAAAAACCAAGCAAAAAATAATGATTTATTATCATACCGCCAAACAAAAAGTGTAGTAACGCGCGATCAAAAAAACACATATAAATATCCATGGTACCGCTGAAAACGTCATCTTGTCCCGCAAAAAACGAGCTGCCACACAGCATCATCAGCAAAAAAATATAAAAGTTATAGCTCGCAGAATAAAGCGATGCAAAAATAATTATTTTTTACATAAAATAGTTTGCATTGCATAAAACCGACAAGACATAAAAAAATGACCTAAATGAGGTATCGCTGTAACCGTACTGACCCGAAGAATAAAACCACTTTATCAATTTTACCACACGCGGAACGGTGTAAACGCACTCCCCCAAAAGAAATTTATGAAACGCTGGTTTTTGTTCATTCTGCATCCCAAAAATCAGAATAAAAAGCGATCAAAAAATGTCATGTGCCCGAAAATGGTACCAATAAAAACGTCAACTCGTCCCGCAAAAAATAAGACCTCACATGACTTGGTGGGTCAAAATACGGAAAAATTATAGCTCTCAATATGTGGTGATGCAAAAACTATTTTTACAATAAAAAGCGTCTTTTAGCGTCTGACAGCCGACAAACACAAAAACCGCCATAAACAGTAAATCAAACCCCCCGTTATCACCCCCTTAGTTAGGGAAAAATAATAAAATAAAAAAAATGTATTTATTTCCATTTTTCCATTAGGGTTAGGGTTAGGGCTATGGTTAGGGCTAGGGTTAGGGTTAGGGTAGGGTTAGGGTTAGGGTTAGGGCTAGGGTTAGGGTTAGGGCTGAGATTAGGGTTAGGGGTGTGTTGGGGTTCGGGTTGGAGTTAGAATTGGGGGTTTCCACTGTTTGGGCACATCAGGGGCTCTCCAAATGCAACATTGCGTCTGATCTCAATTCCAGCCAATTCTGAGTTGAAAAAGTCAAATGGTGCTCCTTCCCATCCCAGCTCTGCCATGCGCCCAAACAGTGTTTTACCCCCACACCCACATGTAGGGTATCAGCCTACTCAGGACAAATTGCAAAACAATTTTTGGGGTCCAATTTCTCCTGTTACCCTTAGGAAAATAAAAAATTGGGGGCAAAAATATCATTTTTGTGGAAAAAAATGATTTTTTTATTTGCACGTCCGAGCGTTATAAACTTCTGTGAAGCACTTGGGGGTTCAAAGTGCTCACCACACATCTAGATAAGTTCTGTAGGGGGTCTAGTGTCCAAAATGGGGTCACTTGTGGGGAGTTTCAATAGTTTAGGTACATCAGGGGCTCTCCAAATGCACATGACACCCGCAGACCATTCCATCAAAGTCTGAATTCCAAAACGTCACTGCTTCCCTTCCGAGCCCCGACGTGTGTCCATACAGTAGTTTTCTCCCACATATGGGGTGTCAGCGTACTCATGACAAATTGGACAACAACTTTTGGGGTCCAATTTCTCCTGTTACCCTTGGGATAATAAAAAAAATTGGGGACTAATTGATCATGTTTGTGGAAAAAATACGATTTTTTTATTTTCATGCCCGGGCATTATAAACTTCTGTGAAGCCCTTGGGGGTTCAAAGTGCTCACCACACATCTAGATAAGTTCCTTAGGGGGTATCATTTCCAAAATGGGGTCATATGTGGGGGGTTTCCACTGTTTAGGTACATTAGGGGCTCTCCAAAGGCAACATGACACCCGCAGACCATTCCATCAATGTCTGCATTCCAAAACGTCACTACTTCCCTTCCGAGCCCTGACGTGTGTCCATACAGTAGTTTTCACCCACATATGGGGTGTCAGCATACTCAGGACAAATAGGGCAACAAGTTTTGGGGTTCAATTTCTCCTGTTACCCTTGGGAAAATAAAAAAATGGTGACTAAAAGATCATGTTTGGGGAAAAAATACGAATTTTTTATTTTCACGCCCTGGCGTTATAAACTTCTGTGAAGCACTGGGGGGTTCAAAGTGCTCACCACACATCTAGATAAGTTCCTTGGGGGGTCTAGTTTACAAAATGGTGTCATTTGTGGGGGGTTTCAACTGTTTAGGTACATCAGGGGTTTTCCAATCGCGACATGGTGTCTGATCTCAATTCCAGCCAAAAACGTCAAATGGCGCTGCTTCCCTTCCAAGCTCTGCCATGCGCCCAAATAGTGGTTTACCCCCACATGTGGGGTATCAGTGTACTCAGGACAAATTGCACAATAACTTTTAGGGTCCTGTTACCCTTGGGAAAATAAAAATTGGGGTGAAAAGATCATTTTTGTGGAAAAAATATGATTTTTTAATTGTACCGCTGTACGTTATAAACTTCTGTAAAGCCCTTGTGGGTTCAAAGTTCTCACCACATATCTAGATAAGTTCCTTGGGGGGTCTAGTTTCCAAAATGGGGTCACTTGTAGGGGGTTTCCACTGTTTAGGTACATCAGGGACTCTCCAAACGTGACATGGCATCCGATCTGAATTCCAGCCAATTTTGCATTGAAAAAGTCAAATGGCGCTCCTTCCATTCTGAGCTCTGCCATGCACCGAAACAGTCCTTCCCCCCCACAAGTCAGGTATCAGCGTACTCAGGATAAATTGCACAATAACTTTTGCAGTCCAATTTCTCCTGTTATCCTTGGTAAAATAAAAAAAATTGAACCTGAAGTATTTTTTTTGTGAAAAAAAATTAGATGTTCATTTTTTTTAAATATTCAAAAAAATTCCTGTGACGCACCTAAAGGGTTAATAAACTTCTTGAATGTGGTTTTGAGCACCTTAAGGGGTGCAGTTTTTAGAATGGTGTCACTTTTGGGTATTTTCTATCATGTAGACCCCTCAAAGTGGCTTCAAATGTGATGTGGTCCTAAAAATAAAATGGTGTTGTAAAAATGATAAATCGCTGGTCAACTTTTAACCCTTATAACTTCCTAACAAAAAAAAGTTTTGGTTCCAAAATTGTGCTGATGTAAAGCAAACATGTGGGAAATGTTAGTAATCAAGTTTTTTGTGTGCCGTATCTCTGTGATTTAAGGGCATAAAAATTCAAAGTTGGAAAAATGCGAAATTTTCAAAATTTTTGCCAAATTTCCATCTTTTTCACAAATAAACGCAAGTTATTTGAATGAAATTTTACCACTGACATGAAGTACAATATGTCACGAGAAAACAATGTCAGAATCACCGGGATCCATGGAAGCGTTCCAGAGTTATGACCTCATAAAGGTACAGTGGTCAGAATTGTAAAAATTGGCCCGGTCATGAACGTGCAAACCACCCTTGGAGGTGAAGGGGTTAAAAAAATTAGTGCATTTAATGGCTGAAACCTGTACACCCAAATGGGTTTATCTTATCTTTTACACTCTTTTTTTGATACATGCTATATTCTCATTTTGGCATTCTTTGGGTTGTATCTTTGGACTCTTCACTCCCTTCCCCCTCTTGACTGGCCAACATTATTTTATTTAGGGACATATTTTCTTGTTTTATTTTCTATCTTTTGTTTTCTTTCATATATATTTACCTTCATTTTGTTTTTATTATCCTCTCTCTATTTTCATACAGTAGATAGTATTCATTTACATCATTCTACATATATTTAAGTTTATATATTTTAATCAACCCATTTGTACATTTTGTTGTTTCCATTTCTACACATGCAACTTGTATAATCAGCTTGATAAAGACATCCTACCTTACATATGCCTGTTTATTGCAGTTTTCAATCAAGCTGGAGTTCAATATTTGCTGATTGTGCATGCATTGTTTCCTTGACAGGCCTGACATCTTGTGCGTGAGTTTGTGTTGGTGCTGCTTGCGTCATCAGAACTAATTACTGGCCACAATACATATGCTATTGGAGCTCAATGACTATGAAAGACTGTGTATTAGTGCAGAGCGAACATACTTAAAGGTGTTATCTGAGCATGTTACTGCGCTAACTGAGTGTCTTCATCATGCTCGAAAAACATGCTCAAGTCCCTGCTCCTGCATGTCTCGCTGCAGTTAGACAGTTGCAACACATGCAGGGATTGCCTAACAAACAGGCAATCCTTGCACGTGTTGCGGCTGTCGAAGAGCCGCGAGACATGCAGGTGCGAGGACTTGGACATACTTTTCGAGTATGCCGAAAACAGTTGGTTAACACATGAGCATGCTTGTAAAAGAACACATTTACTCATAACTACTACCTATAACTCAACCTGCAATACATCATTATTATGTTTTTCAAAATGTGCATCTAGTATTGCAATTTCATGGGACTAATCAGGCAACCACTAAATAGTCCAATCAAATTAGTACTTAGGTTAGTACAACTCACCATAAGGAGGCAGGGGAAATGTTTTTGAAGGGATTGTCCACTATTGGACAAACCCTCCTTAATCACTTCATTGCGCTGTAAAAAAATGAATATAATGTATGTTTATTCCCTGTAGTGCAGTCAGAGGCCACTAATTGGCTGCAGTAGTCATCTATATATATAATTGCCTTAAATTGTTTGTCATCCACTTCCGTCTGGATGTCCCTGAAGTCCACAATCCACCGCGCCGCACCGGAAGTACGCCGACCGCCATATTGGAATAACCAAGTAATGGGTATTCCAATATGGCACCCGCTGGTGGTACCAGGCCCTTCCATAGTACCACCAGCGGGACACCGTCGGGACCCCCCCGCCGTCACCAGACCCCACGCCGGACCCGCTGCTGCCTGCCCACCCACCTCTGTCACAGCCAGCAGGAAAGACCGTGGCTTGCGGCCTGTGCAGGAAATGGGGTGTGGGCGCCCTCTGGTGGCGCCGCACCCATCTCCAGCACAGAGAAATGTTGTCTATTAACCAAAGAACAAGGTCTCCAAGCTTGGAGGTGGAAACATTATGTTTTGGGGGCGTTTCCCTGCTAAGGGCACAGGACTACTTCACCGCATCAATGAGAGAATAGATAGAGCCATGTACTGTAAAATCCTGAGTGACAACCTCCTTTCCTCCACCAGGACATTAAAAATGGGTCGTGGCTGGGTCTTCCATCAAGATAATGACCCAAAACATACAGAAAAGGCAACAAAGGAGTGGCTCAAAAAGAAGCACATTAAGGTCATGAAGTGGCCTAGCCAGTCTCCAGACCTTAATCCCATAGAAAACTTATGGAGGGAGTTGAAGCTCCGAGTTGCCAAGCAATTTAGAGATGATCTGCAAAGAGGAGTGGACCAAAATTCCTCCTGACATGTGTGCAAACAGGGAGGCTTGAGCAGGAGGGGGAAGGTCTGATAGAGACTGAGGGCAATTACAACCAGTCTCTGCCAGACAGACAGGAAAACTCTAGTTGGGGAGTGTGCAGCTCGTCTAGAATCAGGAGGCAACTTTTCATCACAATTTGTTGAAATTTCATTCAATCCATTCCCTCTACCAGTGAAGTGTTCCCCATGCCATTGGCTGCAACACAACCACAAAAAGCATGATTACTCCACCCGCATGCTTCATGGTACGCGAGATGTTCTTTTCCTGAAATTCTGTGCCTTTTTTGTCTACACATACCTTTGATTATTGTGGCCAATAAGTTCTGTTAACCTTATTGGTCCACAGGATTTGTTTTCAAAATGCATCAGGCTTATTTAAATATTCAATAAACCAGAAAAAAAGACCAATAAAAGCTTATCCACCACAACAAATCATGAATCCTAAAAAAGGATGGAGCCAAGAGCAAAAGTAGAAAATATGTAATTTTATTGTATATACCAAAAAATAGATAAAATACAGAATATAATAATTCAATCAAGAACTTAAATAGAAAAGGTTATCAGTGACACTTAGTATCACCACATGAGCAAGGAAAGCTGAACAGTTGGCAATGTAAACATAATTGCATCTATAAATAAACCTGATATGATACACAAATACTCAGAAAAATTAATAAAAATATGTGTTATTGCCCACCAAAAAAGTGGGACAAAAAATGTGCAACAAATGCAAAAAATGACCGCCTTGTATAGAAGACACACAGATATCTCTTTTGATCAAATAAAGTGTGTAGTGCTGAATTATCAATGTGTGGCAGAAAACTAAATATTCCTTTCAAAGGACAGAAAGTGCAAAAGTGCATAATTCAGTAATCCTAAATAAGGATCTACAAGACAAAAAGAAAGAAATATATCTATTTGTGGTTATCTGATATAAATATATGACTGCTATCACATGTCTACAGATAATAAGGTAATCCAAAATGAACCACATATAAGCCTCGAGTGTGGGGCCTGAGTATAGCTGCTGCCAGTGAAAACAAATATATCTGTTTGTGGTTTGCAGAGAATAAGATAACCCAAAATGAACCACACATAAGCCTCGATTGAGGGGCCTGAGTATAGCTGCTGCCAGTGAAAACACTAAAGGGTAAATACATGCAATGCAAACAATCATGAAGTTGAGCCAAAAACCAACCTTGCTATCATGTGGAGAATGGGACCCCAAAGCGCGTTTCGCTCCATAGCTTCTTCGGGGGGCTCACTCCCTCACCCCCGTCCCATCGTTATATGCATAGCTCACCCCATCGGCCCATTGTTGTAGGCATGGCTCACCCCCGTCCTATTGTTATATGCCTGGCTCAGTCCCCCTCCATTCCTTGTATGCTTGACTCACCACAGTCCCATCATTATATGCATTTCTCACCCCCATCCCATCATTGTATGTGTAGGGTCGGGCTGAGGGAGGCGATTAGATGGTGCTGATCCATCAGGACTGGGTGGGTGACCCACTTCGTGGCGCCGGCAGACATGAGACTGAGATAAGGGTTGTGTCCAACAGTTCAGATTTTATTGGCCACTTTTCGGATGACCACCGTACTTTATCACAGGATTAGTCAACAATTCACTTTTACACACAGACCCGGGTACCTTCTTTTTCTTAGTTTCACCGTTCGTGGTGTCCTCTATGGCTCTTTCCTGCTGTGGCTGCCCTAAGCACTTTCACCACAGCGTTTCATCCTTTAGAGTATGCTGTCCACCTGACACTCACAGTCTGTCTCTGTCCGCAGCTACTGTCCTTTTTGGGTCACCCCCCTTGACCGTCTTCACTGTCAGTAGCTCTCGGTAGGCCTTTTCCATCTTTCTACCTACAGCAAACTCCCCTCTCTAGTGAGCTCCCTTGGCTGACTGGAACTTCCAGAACCTTCCCTGACTGTTATGAATGAGTCACCGAAGGAGGAAAAAACAAAAATACAAGCTAAGTCCAGAAAACCGGAGAGGTTGGTAGCTATCGGATTGCAGACCCCTGATCCTATCCACAACAACTAACAGTAGCCGTGGGGGGGTTCCTACGATGCCCTAGACCCCTCGATCACAGCCGGAGAACTAAATAGGCCTAAAGAAAGAAAGGGGAAATCTAAACTGCCCCAGAGCAGACCCCAAAGCAATAGGCAGCCCCCAACATATAATGACGGTGAAGCAAAAAGAAAACACTAACACAGATAGAAAGATAGGTTGAGCAAACGATGGGGCCCAAGCTAACTAAATTAGGACAGGATAGAAAAGCTGCTGTCTGCAATCCATAAAAAACCCAACCAAAAAATGTCCCAACCGTCTGATAGGAAAAACAGGCCCTGAAGTCGCTAGGACTTCAAAAAGACTATATCAGCACTCAGGTAAATTCTGAAGACAAAGAGTCAAACTGATCATAGACAAAAATGGAACTCAGCACACCCCCGACCGGGGATGGCTGAACTCCAAAAAACAAGGTAAGCAAAACAAAACTAATAAATTCAATAGCAGTGCAAAAACTTATCTTTGGGAAGCAGGAATCAGACTGGTCTCCAAGAATCCAGCAGAGAAACCACCAGCGACTCAGAAGGGCGTCGGCTGCCTTATATGCAGTCAGAATTTCCTGTTACCCAGTCATCATCTACCAGATCAGGTGTTTGGTAATCAGCCTCACTACCTTCCTTCACCAGAAGAGGGAGTTCATCAGACATCGACGGTGAAGGGGAAAATGAACTCACAACAGTACCTCCCCCTTGAGGAGGGGTCACCGAACCCTCATCCACGCCACCAGGGCGATCAGGATGGGCCCGATGAAAGGCACGAACCAATCTTTCGGCATGAATATCAGATGCAGGGATCCAAGAATTATCCTCCTGGCCATAACCTTTCCATTTAACCAAATACTGGAGTCTCCATCTAGACAGGCGAGAATACAGTATCTTCTCAACCTCATATTCCACATTACCTTCAACCAATACCGGGTCAGGAGGTGCCACCACAGGAACTACTGGCTCAACAAACCTCTTTAACAGAGACTTATGAAACACGTTATGGATCTTAAATGTAACAGGAAGAGCCAATCGAAAAGAGACTGGATTAAGAATCTCCAAAATCTTGTAAGGTCCAATAAATCTAGGTTTAAACTTTGGAGAAGCCACCTTCATAGCAATATTCTTTGATGACAACCATACCATATCATCCACCTTAAACTGGGGACCAATGGTCCTATGCCGGTTGGAAAACCGCTGGGCCTTTTCCTGGGAGAGACAACTTATCCACTACTTGGTCCCAGATCTGGTGCATTCTCTCCACCACAGTGTCAACACCTGGGCAGGCAGAAGGCTCCACCTGCCCTGAAGAGAATCGAGGATGAAACCCAAAGTTACAAAAAAAGGTGACATCAAAGTGGTAGAACTAGCTCTATTATTTAAAGCAAATTCGGCCAAGGGCAAAAATGAAACCCAATCATCCTGATCAGCAGAAATAAAACATCTCAAATACGACTCCAAAGTCTGGTTTGTTCTCTCTGTCTGCCCATTGGTCTGAGGGTGAAACGCAGAGAAGGACAACTGAATTCCCAGCTTGGAGCAGAGAGTCCTCCAAAATCTAGACACAAACTGAACTCCTCTGTCAGATACAATGTTCTCAGGAATCCCGTGCAAGCGAACCACCTGTTGCAAAAACAAGGGCACCAACTCTGAGGAAGATGGCAACTTAGGGAACGGTACAAGATGAACCATCTTAGAGAATCTATCACAAATCACCCAAATAACAGTCATTCTCTGAGAGACAGGCATATCAGAGATAAAATCCATTGAAATATAGGTCCATGGCCTCCTGGGCACCGGCAAAGGCATCAACAACCCACTAGAGCGAGAACAAGGTTTAGACCGAGAGCAAGTCCCACAGGACTGCACAAAATTTCTGACATCACGAGACAAGGCGGGCCACCAAAAAGACCGACTCACCAAATCTCTAGTACCAAAAATACCTGGATGACCAGCCAATGCAGAACAATGAACTTCAGACATCACTCTCTTCCTCCACTGGTCAGGAACATACAATTTTCCAATAGGACAATGCTCAGGTTTGTCCTCCTGAAACTCTTCCAGAGCACGTCTCAAATTGGGCGAGATGGCAGAAAGAACTACCCCCTCACCTAAGATGGTAGCAGGCTTGGTCACAACAGGAGAATCAGCAAAGAAACTCCTAGAGAGGGCGTCTGCCTTGACATTCTTAGTGCCCGGAAGAAAAGAGACCACAAAATCAAAACGTGTGAAAAACAAGGCCCACCTAGCCTGTCTAGGATTCAAGCGTTTGGCCAACTCCAGGTAAATCAAATTCTTGTGGTCAGTAAGGACCACGACTTGATGTTTAGCTCCCTCCAACCAATGTCTCCACTCCTCAAATGCCCACTTCATGGCTAACAATTCCCGATTCCCCACATCATAGTTACGTTCGGATGGGGAGAACTTTCGGGAAAAGAAAGCACAGGGATTCATTTTAGATGATACAGGATCTTTTTGGGACAAAACAGCTCCTGCGCCAATCTCAGAAGCGTCCACCTCTACCTGAAATGGGAGTGAGACATCAGGTTGCCGCAAAACCGGAGCAGAAGTGAACCTTCGCTTCAGCTCCTGAAAGGAAGAAACAGCCTCCGGAGACCAATTCAGCACATCAGCACCCTTCTTAGTCAAATCAGTCAATGGTTTGGCAATACCAGAAAAATTAGCTATAAATTTACGATAAAAATTAGCAAAACCCAAAACTTTCTGGAGGGCCTTCAAAGAAGTGGGCTGAACCCAATCATAAAAGGCCTGTACCTTGGCTGGGTCCATTTCAATAGTTGACGGAGACAAAATAAATCCCAAAAATGAAATCCTCTGTACACCAAAAAGGCATTTCGATCCCTTGACATACAGGGAATTCTTCCTCAAAATCCGGAACACAGTCCGAACATGTTCCACATGAGAGTCCCAATCCTTGGAAAAGATCAAAATATCATCCAGATAGATGATCAAAAATTTATCCACGAAGTCTCGGAAAATATCATTCATGAAGCACTGGAAGACAGAAGGGGCATTAGTGAGCCCAAAAGGCATCACCAGGTACTCAAAATGTCCCTCCGGAGTATTAAACTCCGTCTTCCATTCATCCCCATGCTTAATGCGAATAAGATTATACGCCCCCTGAGGTCAAGCTTTGTAAACCAGCAAGCACCTTTAACTCTGGAGAATAGATCAGAAATCAGGGGTAACGGATACTGATATTTAACAGTAATTTTGTTGAGGGAACGATAGTCAATACAAGGCCTTAATGACCCATCTTTCTTAGCCACGAAAAAAAACCCAGCACCTAAGGGTGAAGAGGATGGTCTAATATGACCCTTCTCCAACGACTCCTTAATATAGGATCGCATAGCCTTGTGTTCGGGTACAGATAAATTGAAAAGTCGACCCTTGGGAAATTTACACCCAGGGCTCAGCTCAATTGCACTGTCATAACTCCTATGAGGAGGCAAAGACGCAGACTCATTCTCCCTAAATACATCATAAAAATCAGCCAAATAGTCAGGAACATCATGCGACTGGGGAGAGGTGGAGAAAACAGGAGCATCACTAAGGGCACACCGACAACCCCAACTCACCACAGACACAGATTTCCAATCCAAAACTTGATTATGGATTTGCAACCAGGGAAACCCCAGAACAATGGTATCATGCAAATTATGCAACACCAAAAATCTGCAATTTTCTTGATGGTCTGGGGCAACCCGCATTACCACCTGGGTCCAAAACTGAGGTTTATTCTTCGCCAAAGGAGTAGCATCAATACCCCTCAAAGGGATAGGCATCCGCAGAGGTGTCATAGGAAACCCACAACGTTTAGCAAAATCCAAGTCCATCAGGTTCAGAGCTGCTCCCGAATCCACAAAAGCCTTAGCAGAAAATGTGGACAGGGAGCAGATCAGAGTAATTGCCAGAAGAAACTTAGGTTGAACACCACCCAGAGCAAATGTGTGTGCAAAACGTTTCTCTCGTTTAGGGCAGACAGAAATAATATGCGAGGCATCACCACAGAAGAAACACTGCTTATTACGCCTTCTGAACTCCTGACGTTGCGCCCTAGACAAAACTCTATCACATTGCATAGGTTCAGACATTTGTTCAACAGGTGGCAACACCTCTCGTGCGGTTTTGCGTTCACGCAAACGCCGATCAACCTGAATGGCTAATGACATAGAATCGTCAAGACCAGAGGGAACAGGAAATCCCACCATAGTATCTTTTACGGTTTCTGACAAACCCTTCCGAAAGAGAGCTGCCAAGGCACCATCATTCCAGGTAGTAAGGACCGCCCACTTTTGGAATTTTTGACAGTACAACTCTGCAGAATCCCGACCCTGGCTCAATGCCAACAGGGCCTTTTCAGCCTGATCAATAGCATTAGGTTCATCATACAACAACCCCAAGGCCTGAAAAAATGCTTTCACATCAGTCAGAATGGGATCATCAGGTTTCAAAGAAAATGCCCAATCCTGGGGATCGCCGCACAGCAAAGAGATGACAATTTTAAACTGCTGCGCGGAGCTCCCCGATGAGTTAGGCTTCAAGGCAAAAAATAATTTACAATTATTCTTAAAATTCAAAAATTTAGACCGATCAACAAAAAGCACATCAGGAGTAGGGATCTTTGGTTCAGCAGCATGTGAATGAGCAAGATAGGCGGAAATTCCCTGCACTTCAGCAGTGAGCTGCTCCACATGATCAGACAATTGCTTAATCTCCATTGAGAAAAAACTCCTCCTACGGCCTCAGAGAAATAGAGGAAAAAATATACACAAAAAAAAAATTCTGACAAACTTTTTTTTTTTTACAATTCATTCCTGCTATTGAGTACCCTAGAATCTGCAGTATGGCTGGTGATTCTGTTATGAATGAGTCACCGAAGGAGGAAAAAACAAAAATACAAGCTAAGTCCTGAAAACCGGAGAGGTTGGTAGCTATCAGATTGCAGACCCCTGATCCTATCCACAACAACTAACAGTAGCCGTGGGGGTTCCTACGATGTCCTAGACCCCTCGATCACAGCCGGAGAACTAAATAGGCCTAAAGAAAGAAAGGGGAAATCTAAACTGCCCCAGAGCAGACCCCAAAGCAATAGGCAGCCCCCAACATATAATGACAGCGAAGCAAGAAGAAAACACTAACACAGATAGAAAGATAGGTTGAGCAAACAATGGGGCCCAAGCTAGCTAAAAAGGACAGGATGGAAAAGCTGCTGTCTGCAATCCGTAAAAAACCCAACCAAAAAATGTCCCAACCGTCTGATAGGAAAAACAGGCCCTGAAGTCGCTAGGACTTCAAAAAGACTATATCAGCACTCAGGTAAATTCTGAAGACAGAGCAAAGAGTCAAACTGATCAGAGACAAAAATGGAACTCAGCACACCCCCGACCGGGGATGGCTGAACTCCAAAAAACAAGGTAAACAAAACAAAACTAATAAGTTCAATAGCAGAGCAAAAACTTATCTTTGGGAAGCAGGAATCAGACTGGTCTCCAAGAATCCAGCAGAGAAATCACCAGCGACTCAGAAGGGTGTCGGCTGCCATATATCCAGTCAGAATTTAATGTTACCCAGTCATCATCTACCAGATCAGGTGTTTGGTAAGCAGCCTCACTACCTTCCTTCACCAGAAGAGGGAGTTCATCAGACATCGACGGTGAAGGGAAAAATGAATTCACAACACCTGACCTCTTATACTCCCAGTCCCAGTAGCTCTGCCCACCATCAACTGACAGTAACCTTAGACCAATGGCAGTTACCTTGACCCATGGCAGTTACATAACCACTCTCTCCTATGCTCCCCACTGCCCTCTAATGGTCAAACTACCACATGACAACCTTTTCTCGTTATCTCAGCCTACACTGCGCTATCTCTCTGTCTCTTACTACAGACAGATCTGTCCGTCAGCTCAACCTCCCCACATATGCATGGCTCACCCCCATCACATCGTTGTAAGCATGGCTCACCCCTGTCCCATCGTTATATACCTGGCTCACTTCCCCCATCCTACTCACCCTCCTCATGCCATCTCTGCATTTCCTTCCCATCCATACATCTCCTTTTCGGTGCCAGCAGCTCTTCCCCTGTGATGAGCGGTCACATGGTACTGCTCATTAAGGTAATGAATTTGCGCTCCACGCCTATGTGAGTGGAGACGCGTGCATATTCATTACCTTAATGAGCGGTACCACGTGACCACTCAGCACAGGGGAAGAGCTGATGGTGCCAGGACGGAGATGCAGCGACGGAGGGTGAGTATGACATCTTCTTGAAGCCAGCAACTGCACTGCTCCGCCGCTCCACCGCCAGCTTTTCTGGACAATGATTCATGTATAAGCTGAGGGGGGCGTTTTCAACACAAAAATATGTGCTGAAAATCTTGGCTTACATGAGTATATATGGTACATATTTTACTGTATAACAAGAATAAATGTAAGGATGTTGGAGTGTCATAATAAAACTTTTTACAACTCCTCTCTTTTGTGAAGGAAAATTAAACATTAGCACATTGTGAAATACAAGACTCTCACAAGTCTTAAATCTTCATCTAACAAGATAGAATATTATATGTGGGATCTAGAGGGTGGTAGAACTTGTACACTCTGGAGAACAACAATTTATTTGTTCAGGACTTGTTACCAGATGAGATACTCACAATATTTCTTATTAAAAAATGTAGGGTTTATTTAATCTTCCATCAGAAAAAGATCATTGCAGGAAAACAAAATAGATAAAAATAGTTACATTGTCCAAAGTTTGTACGCTTCTTTTCCTGAGATCCTGCATGGTAAAAGGCATCTGTCTCTGTGAAAAGCATCGTAGAAGCAACACGTGGTTAACTTACATATCGGCTGTCCATTCAACGTAGTGTCCAAGATGTCCTTGGAGTGTCTGATGGAAGTGATTAGAGCAACCCATGAGCAGCCCCCCACCTTATATGTATACGTCTCTCAGAGGATGTGGTCTCTATATATGGGGTTGACATTTACCATGAGCTAAACTTACAGAAATAACATATGTAGTGTCAGTGAAAGGCAATGTGCTCAGTACAGAACTGAGTGTAATAAGAATATAAATCCATAATATTCAATAATTAATATTTAACAATTCCCCCTTTTGAGGGTGACAGACATCAATTGCAACCCTCAAAGTAGATAAGTTCATCTTTAGGATGATCCAAACTTCTTTCTTCTTTGGCAAAATAATTTAATATCAATAATAATATCAGATTATTGTTATACGTACTCAATAACATAATGATGTGAATTCATGTTATGGTAAGCTGTGAACAATATTCATATAAAATATGTATAATTATACTTCCCTAAATCTAAATTGAAGCATCTCAGGTCCAGTCATCATCATCTGATGTCATCTGGTCTTCATTTTGATGTCTTCTTCTTGGTTCTTTTAAAACACAGTTTTTATATTATAATTCCTTTAAAATAGCATATAGATGTGGAAATTGTGTCGTGTGTCAAATCAAAGTCCATAAATTCAAATGTTGATAAGAAAATAAAGTCTATAGGTAAAATGTAGCTTTAATATCTGTGCAGTGTCACCTATAAAGACCTGGACTTACATTGGCTCACCTTGGATATTTCTGGAATCCTCCATCGGCACTGGTCTTAGAACAGGTGTGATGACTTTGTTCAGCAAAGCAAAGGTTAAAATGACTCTTCCTTGCTAAACATAGCACCATAACCAGTCCTCAGTCCTAATGCACAGGACACATGTCAGGGTTGGAGTTTTCCTGACAATTACCTTATTGTTCACCAGCTTTCATTGAAGCTTTGCAGGTGATAGGAAACCACTGAAACTTGATAAGAACATGATAACACAGTGCATCTCAGCATCATAGGATCATCGCCCTCTGTAATTGTGGTTGTCAGTGGAGGGTACTGCACTTGTAATTGACACAGAAATCATAGCTTTCTTACCTTTTGGGACTTTTAGATGGCATTCTTCTTCTTGCAACTGATAAGAATCAATTGAATTTAGAAATATGAAGAGTCTTTATTAACGTGATTTCAGTATCTTGCTTGAAGTCTTCATTCCCTATTCTATACCAAATATGGTAATTTTCCTAACCTATAATATCACAGCGTACCATAGCAATCAGTAATATCCATATAATTACCCTCAGAATTAGTACCGTATATGGATTTCATGTTTGACTCAATAAACTAATAATAAATGTAATACATTATTAACCATATTCTTCATGTGATAACAAAACGCTCTATGTCATAGGTGTAATTACCTTTTTCAATCCATAGGTGTCAGTGTGTTTTATGTAACAAGTGTTTTCATCTTTATTACTAAAACTTTATTAAAAGAATATATTTACTAGACCAATAATAGATAAGAATGTATAGCCATGAACCAAAATAAGAATATATGAGTGAATGAAAGAATGAAAGAATTGTTAAATATAACTCAGAATTGAAACATTTTCCCTTATAATGGAATCATATCATTGTTATATTTAATGAAGCAACATTCTCGTACTAGACATTACTTTATTAAACATTGATTTTTTTCTTGATTGGGAGAAAAAATAAAAATTTAAGAATTAAAAATAAAAATAAAGTAAGAATAATAAAAATTGAAAAATAAAAATAAGGCCATTATGTTGATCACAAATGCAGAGTAGTTATGTTCTCAGTAACATATACCCTAAATATTTCCATTATCTGAATTATTTCATATTTGTCATAAACTAAATATTAAAATTATGCAACTTTGCATGTAATACTCTTCTTAGTGTAAAGAAATGACTCTTTATAATATTTAATGTTATTATAACCAATATTATACCATTGTACCTTATTTATATTTCTTCTCTATTAAAATGTGTGAAGAAGTATTAATCAAATGTGATGATGATGTAATCAGGATCAAAAACACATTTCCCCCTTAATACCAAAAAAATTGTTTTATGAAATAATTCACTTATCAAAACCAAAATGAAAAATAATTAATTTATAAATTATTTGTGCAAATTCTATACTTGCTTTATATCATATATTTGTCTGAAGATGTGTACCCATCTATGTAACCATTAAAAAAAAGTCATAATTATCCTTTGGAAAAAAATTAATCTAAATGTAGATTTTCTTAAGAAACCATTTTGATGTGTGATTACAATTATCCACAATCAACTAAATCAAGAAATAATTACTAAAGAAATATAGAAATATATGTTGTGTAGATAATATTTAATTATGTATCTTAATATTCTAATAATTAAACTGATTTGCATTATTTCCCATAAAGACAATATTTTTTCTAACATACCATGTCATCCTGAGGCCTCTTTCATACATCACACATATCACATTACTCTCCTAGCAGCTGCTCATACACGCATCTGTCACTCAGACTGTGACACATATAAGTTCACACCTTGTATTAACCCAAATGATTATATCCTAATTATTAATGTGCATTGTAAACTATTAAATTTATTAATCTTAATATTTCTCTGAATATTCCCCAAATACACATAACATAAATATACGTTGTATAGCTATACTTGAAACTTAGGCCTAAAAAAAATTCCTTTGACTAGCAAAGGCTGAGACCCCTCAAAATTCTTTTCACTAAGGCTACAGGCTAAGTTACAACACTAAAAACAGGGACATGGTATGGAATCCTTATTATTAGAACAAGGTTCAGATCTCATTTGCTGTGACTGTCATGCATGCCATGCAGTAGAGACATACAATATTAGCAGCATACAGAAAACTAATTTTAGATTCAGTTAATACATGAATATTATTTCTTTTAAGTGTTAAATATATAAAATCATGCAATTATTTACAACTTCCTGTGTAAATAAAGGCATAAATCCATGTAAAAGAATTTTTTCCGATTAAGTTCTGCTTTGAAATGAAAATTCTAAGGAAAAATAAAAGATAAAGTTAATATCATATTCATCCAGAAACAAAACAATTACAATATCCTATACATACTGTATACAGTTGTGGCCAAAAGTATTGACACCCCTGCAATTCTGTCAGATAATACTCAGTTTCTTCCTGAAAATGATTGCAAACAGAAATTCTTTGGTATTATTATCTTCATTTAATTTGTCTTAAATGAAAAAACACAAAAGAGAATGAAGCAAAAAGCAAAACATTGATCATTTCACACAAAACTCCACAAATGGGCCAGACAAAAGTATTGGCACCCTCAGCCTAATACTTGGTTGCACAACCTTTAGCCAAAATAGCTGCGACCAACCCCTTCTGGTCACCATCAATGAGTTTCTTACAATGCTCTGCTGGAATTTTAGACCATTCTTCTTTGGCAAACTGCTCCAGGTCCCTGATATTTGAAGGGTGCCTTCTCCAAACTGCCATTTTTAGATCTCTCCACAGGTGTTCTATGGGATTCAGGTCTGGACTCTTTGCTGGCCACCTTAGAAGTCTCCAGTGCTTTCTCTCAAACCATTTTCTAGTGCTTTTTGAAGTGTGCTTTGGTTCAGTGTCCTGCTGGAAGACCCATGACCTCTGAGGGAGATCCAGCTTTCTCACACTGGGCCCTACATTATGCTGCAAAATTTGTTGGTAGTCTTCTGACTTCATAATGCCATGCACACGGTCAAGTAGTCCAGTGCCAGAGGCAGCAAAGCAACCCCAAAACATCAGGGAACCTCCGCCATGTTTGACTGTATGGACCGTGTTCTTTTCTTTGAATGCCTCTTTTTTTCTCCTGTAAACTCTATGTTGATGCCTTTGCCCAAAAAGCTCTACTTTTGTCTCATCTCACCAGAGAACATTCTTCCAAAACGTTTTAGGCTTTTTCAGGTAAGTTTTGGCAAACTCCAGCCTGGCTTTTTTATGTCTCGGGGTAAGAAGTGGGGTCTTCCTGGGTCTCCTACCATACAGTCCCTTTTCATTCAGACGCCAATGGATAGTACGGGTTGACACTGTTGTACCCTCGGACTGCAGGGCAGCTTGAACTTGTTTGGATGTTAGTCGAGGTTCTTTATCCAACATCCGCACAATCTTGCGCTGAAATCTCTTGTCAATTTTTCTTTTCCGTCCACATCTAGGGAGGTTAGCCACAGTGCCATGGGCTTTAAACTTCTTGATGACACTGCGCACGGTAGACACAGGAACATTCAGGTCTTTGGAGATGGACTTGTAGCCTTGAGATTGCTCATGCTTCTTCACAATTTGGTTTCTCAAGTTCAGTTCTTTGGTCTTCTTTCTTTTCTCCATGCTCAATGTGGTACACACAAGGACACAGGACAGAGGTTGAGTCAACTTTAATCCTTGTCAACTGGCTGCAAGTGTGATTTAGTTATAGCCAACACCTGTTAGGTGCCACAGGTAAGTTACAGGTGCTGTTAATTACACAAATTAGAGAAGCATCACATGATTTTTCGAACAGTGCCAATACTTTTGTCCACCCTCTTTTTTATGTTTGGTGTGGAATTATATCCAATTTGGCTTTAGGACAATTCTTTTTGTGTTTTTTCATTTAAGACAAATTAAATGAAGATAATACCAAAGAATTTGTGTTTGCAATCATTTTCAGGAAGAAACTGAGTATTATCTGACAGAATTGCAGGGGTGTCAATACTTTTGTCTACGACTGTAATTACATTTTTAGCCAATTCCTAAACCAAATCTTATTTCTCTGTCAAAAATGTCGTGAAAAGCTCTTGCCATCTTGAAGCTAATGGATTCTCTAAGCAACTCTGATAATGGAGTGTTCAGCTTACAGCCAATGATGTCACTCTGCAAAGTCACTACCAGCTTCTGTCTGTCAGATTCCGCCATTTGCCTTTTTACAGAAAGAAGGTCTGAACTTTGAATTTTTAACTCTTTCTGTGAAGTTTGCATCATTTCATAGGGCTTAAAGCAAATATGTGATTTTGTTCGTTCTTCATAGATTTGATTACAGGGATAACTCAGTTTGTCTGTCTGATTTTACAAAATTAGCACGATTTATTTTCCTTTCATGGTTCTCATGTTTTCTAGCAAAATCAAGGGATTTTGCACATTCAAATAAAGAATCTTTTTGTGATGCAATAACACGAGATACAGGATTTAGATACCCAAATTTGCTTACAAAACTTTTAATCATTGATTGGATTTTGACATTTTTAATGAGAGTTCTGTACAACCGATCAAATATGGACATGAATGTAAAAGTACATTCTTTCCGACCAATCCTTAGTTTTTGAAGAATATCTGGATAATTTTCATTTGATGCACAAAAAATCATAATTTTTAATCTGTCTTTATCATTTAAATTTTCATGTGATTCACCAGAAATTTGTAATGATAACCGCCTGGAAAAGGTTACAGGGAGCCACATTTTAAACAACTTATTTTTCTCCTCATTAGTTAAATCAAACTTATCAACAAAACTCTCAAAAATCTCTGAATTTCTACACACATGGATTTTGTTATCATATACAGGAATGATTTTGCATAATTTTAACAAATTTTTCCTAACTTTAATTTGGAGTTGGGCCTCTGAGTGGTCTATTTTCCCTGAGGAAGCGACGACACAGTTCGCGAAATGCGCGTCGGGGTACGTGGCCACAACACGGGTAGCAGCTACAGCACCAATGGGTAATTAACCCTTTTACTTCTATTTACCAAATTTATCAGGCACTGTATATATGTTTACCATTGATACTAAAGCGGAGTTTTTCTTATTCGGCACATCCATTCAGCCTTATGATCTTAAGGTTAGCCTTATAACTCAAGTTGTTTCACACTAATAGGTCAGCTGTTTGGAATTTTCACTGGCTACTTTCTTCTAAATAAACCTCCCAAAAAACAACACTGGATTGGATGTTATGTTGTTATCATTCAGTGGTGTAGAGAAGTCTGGCCTAATCCAACCTTGGTTCCTTTTTTATAAAAGTTAACCTGTCAGCATTTTCAGTTGACAGGTGGATGCGCTTATCAGTTATAAGCACATCGTCGGGGCTCGGAAGGGAAGTAGTGACGTTTTGGAATGCAGACTTTGATGGAATGGTCTGCAGGTGTCATGTTGCCTTTGGAGAGCCCCTAATTTACCTAAACAGTGGAAACCCCCCACAAATGACCCCATTTTGGAAACTAGACCCCCAAAGGAACTTATCTAGATGTGTGGTGAGTACTTTGAACCCCTAAGGGCTTCACAGAAGTTTATAATACCCAGGCATGAAAATAAAAAAATAGTATTTTTTCCACGAACATGATCAATTAGTCTCCAATTTTTTTATTTTCCCAAGGGTAACAGGAGAAATTGGACCCCAAAAGTTGTTGTCCAATTTGTCTTTAGTACCTCATATGTGGGAGAAAACTACTGTATGGGCACACATCGGGGCTCGGAATGGAAGTAGTGACGTTTTGGAATGCAGACTTTGATGGATTGGTCTGCCGGTGTCATGTGCGTTTGGAGAGCCCCTGATGTACCTAAACTATTGAAACTCCCCACAAGTGACCCCATTTTGGAAACTAGACCCCCCACGGAACTTATCTAGATGTGTGGTGAGCACTTTGAACCCCCAAGTGCTTCAGAGAAGTTTATAACGCCTGGGCGTGATAATAAAAAATCATTTTTTTCCCACAAAAATGAAATTTTTGCCCCCAATTTTTTATTTTCCTAATGGTAACAGGAGAAATTGGACCCCAAAAGTTGTTTTGCAATTTGTCCTGAGTATGCTGATACCCTATATGTGGGGGTAAAACATTGTTTGGGCGCATTGCAGAGCTTGGAAGGGAAGGAGCACCATTTTACTTTTTCAACGCAGAATTGGCTGGAATTGAGATCAGATGCCATGTTGCATTTGGAGAGCCCCTGATGTGCCCAAACAGTGGAAACCCCCCAATTATAACTCTAACCCTAATCCCAACACACCCCTAACCCTAATCTCAGCCCTAACCCTAGCCCTAACCCTAGCCCTAACCCTAGCCCTAATGGTAAAATGGAAATAAATACATTTTCTTTTAGTTTTATTATTTTTCCCTAACTAAGGGGGTGATAACGAGGGGTTTGATTTACTATTTATGGTGGTTTTTATGTTTGGCAGCTGTCACACGCTAAAAGACGCTTTTTATTGTAAAAATAGTTTTTGCATCACCACATATTGAGAGCTATAAATTTCCCGTATTTTGACCCACCGGGTCATGTGAGGTCTTATTTTTTGCGGGACAAGTTGACGTTTTTATTGGTACCATTTTCGGGCACGTGACATTTTTTTATCACTTTTAATTCCGATTTTTGTGACATAGAATGAAGAAAAACCAGCGTTTCACGAATTTGTTTTGGGGGGGTGCGTTTACACCGTTCCGCGTGCGGTAAAATTGATAAAGCGATTTTAGTCTTCGGGTCAGTACGGTTACAGCGATACCTCATTTAGGTCATTTTTTTATGTCTTGTCGGTTTTATGCAATGCAAACTATTTTATATAAAAAATAATTATTATTGCATCGCTTTATTCTGCGAGCTATAACTTTTTTATTTTTTGTGGATGATGCTGTAAGGCGGCTCGTTTTTTTTGCGGGACAAGCTGACGTTTTCAGCGGTACCATGGATATTTATATGCGTCTTTTTGATTGCGCGTTATTTCACTTTTTGTTCTGTGGTATGATAATAAATCATTATTTTTTGCTTAGTTTTTTATTTTTATTTTTTAAGTGGTTCATTAAAGGGGTTAACTAATGGGACAGTTTTATAGGGCAGGTCGTTACGGACGCGGCGATACCAAATATGTGTACTTTTATTGTTTTTTTTATTTTCAAAAAATGAATTTATTGGGGGATATTTTTTTTTTTTTTTTACTAATTTATTTAGCGATTTTTTAAAAATTATTTTTACACTTTTTTTTTTTAACTTTATTACATTGTCCCAGGTGGGACATCACTGTCCTGTGACAGATCGCTGATCTGTCACATCACAGATCACTGTGACAGATCAGCGATCTGTCACAGGCAGTGCAGCAGACTTCCTCATGCCTGCGCTTTGTAGGGAAAGAGCCCCCCGCAGCAGCACTGCACATTGCGCTGCCATGGGAGGCTCAGGGAAGCACGGAGGGAGCCCCCTCCCTGCTGATGCCTCCCTTTAACCCCCGGTACACAGCGTTCGTGTTTGATGGGTCATTGTGCTGGGTGTCAGCTGTGATAATCAGCTGACACCCGGCCACGATCGCTATGACGTACTATCCCGTCCCTGGGAATTAAGTCCCAGGGCACATGGATGGGATAGTACGTCTCCTGGCAGAAAAGGGTTAAATATCTGGCCTGTATTTGTTTTCACAGCAAAATAGTTTAAATAACTAAGCTAAGGCACAGCTAAAACAGTTCAATGTAACCAAAAAAGTGCCACAAATTTTAGCCCACAGGTAGGTGACGTGTGTGACGAAGATACCCGACATTAAACTATCTGTATTTTTTTTCACAGTAAACAGTGTCAATAACTATGCTAAGACACAGTAAAAATCAGTTCAATGAAGCCCTCAAATGCCATAATTTTTAGCTCACAAATAGATGAGGCCTGTGATGGAGATACCGACTTAAAAATATTTGGCCTTTTTTTTCACTGCAAAATAGTGTCAATAACTTGGCTGAGACACAGGAAAAACAGTTCAATTGAGCCCTCACATGCCACAATTTTTAGCACACAGGTAGGTGAAGAGTGTGATGGAGATCCCACACTTTTAAATATCCGTCCTTTTTTATTACCAGCAAACTGGTGTCAATAATTAGCATATGACACAACAAAAACAGTTCAATTGAGGCCTCAAATACCACAATTTTTAGCCCACAGATAGATGAAGCATGTGACGGAGATCCTCCACTTTTTAATATCTGGCCTTTTTTTTTTGCCAGTAAGATGGTGTCAATAACTAGGGTAAGACACAGCAAAAACAGTTCAATGCAGCCCAAAAAATGCCACAATTTTTATCCCACAGATAGGTGAGGTTTGTGACAGAGATACCCGACATTAAAATATCAGGCCATTATTTTTTTCACAGCAAAATAGTGTCAATAACTAGGGTAAGACACAGCAAAAACAGCTCAATGGAGCCACAAAAATGCCACAATTTTTATCCCACGGATAGGTGAGGTTTGTGACGGGGATACCCAACATTAACCCCTTCCTGACCCATGACACCTACGTAGGCATCATGAAACGTCATGCCAAAATGACCTATGATGCCTACGTAGGCGTCATGCTATAAATCGCGTTCCTGTGGGTCGAGTGACCGGGGTCACTGAAATGTCACCCGACCTGCAGGTACAGGATGACCTGTAGTTAACCCCCGGGGGGGTGGCTTTGCCCCCACGTGGTTACGATCGCTCTGATTGGCTGTTAAAAGTGAAACAGCCAATCAGAGCGATTGTAATATTTCATCAATGAAACTTGGTGAAATATTACAATCCAGCAATGGCTGATGCTCCATTGAATGGATCTAGGTGACCTCTGTGTAACCTCCCCCAGATCTGATTGGAGCTAGCGTCCACGTGACGCTAGCCCTCCAATCAGATGTGGAGGGCGGTGTCAAAGAATGGCTGCCCTCACTCTTCACCCACATCCCATCCATGGAAGGTGAAGAGTGAGGTGCTGCCTGCTGCCCTGACACCCAACAGATCCCTGCATGCTGCTGCCGCCGTCGATCGCTGCCTGTTGCCACCGATCACTGCCTGCTACCGCCGATCACCGTGCCTGCTGCCGCCGCCTGCTGCCGCTGATCTCCCCTCTGGTACTGTGCACTGCTCCCCTAATTCCACCCCTCCTGCCCCAGTAGTCACCCCCCTGCCCAGTATTCACCCCCACCCCTCTGATTGCCCCCCCACACTTCTTATTGCCCCCACCCCTCTGATCATCCCCCCTGCCCAGTAATCACCCCTCCACCCCTCTGATCGCCCTCCACAACAGGTGATCACCCCCCACAACAGGTGATTACCCCCCAACCCTGTAGTCACTCCCCTGCTGCTGCTGATCTCCCCTCTCTGCTGTCCTCTGCTCCCCTCTGGTGCCTGATTCCATCCCCCCAGGCCCTGTGATCACCCCCTCTGTGCCAGTAATCGGCCCTCTGCGCAGGTGATCACCCTCTGCCCAGGTGATCACCCCCCAGCCCTGTGATCATCCTATGCTGCCACTGATCCCCCTCTGTGCTGTCCTCCGCTCCCCTCTGCTGTCTGATTCCATCCTCCCGGCCCTGTGATCACCCCCCTGCACCAGTAATCACCCCCCTGCTGCTGCCGCCAATCACAGCCTGCTGCCACCGATCACTGCACCTGCTGCCGCCGCCTGCCGCCACTGATCTCCTCTCTGTTACTATGCACCGCTCCCCTAATTCCACCCTCCTGCCCCAGTAATCACCCCCCCGCCCCTCTGATCGGCCCTACACCTCTGATCGCCCCTCTACACCTCTGATCAACCCCCACAACAGGTGATTGCCCCCATCCCTGTAATCACTCCCCTGCTGCTGCTGCTGCTGCTGCTGATCTCCCCTCTCTGCTGTCCTCTGCTCCCCTCTGGTGCCTGATTCCATCCCCTGGCCCTGTGATCACCCTCCTGCACCAGTAATCATCCCTCTGCACAGGTGATCACCCTCTGCCCAGGTGATCAACACCAGCCCTGTGATCACCCCCTGCCGATGCTGCCACTAATCTCCCCTCTGTGCTGTCCTCCACTCCCCTCTGATGTCTGATTCCATCCCCCCGGCCCTGTGATCACTCACCTGCACCAGTAATCACCTCCCCTGCTGCTGCCGCCACTGATCTCCCCTCTGCTGACCGATTCCAACCCCTGCCACGGTGATCGCCCCCTCCCACACTGATGATCAACTGCCCCAGTGATCACCCCCCTGCTGCTGCCCCCTCCTGCTCATGCTGCGCCTGACAGCCCCTCATGCTCCCCCATGCCTGACAGCCTCCAAGCAGTGGAAGGTTTCACCATACACTCGCACATATACACGCCCACACACTATAATAAAGTCTATCTTTTTATACACATGCACACAAGCCACACACACACACACACAATGTCCCACTCATCCCAGTCATCCCTGTTGTGAATTCCCTGGCTCAGACTTCTGATCTGAAGCTCCCCCTGCTCCCTCCGGTGGTTACTGGAGATAGTGGAGCTGGCCAGATTGACAGAGGTCTGCCACCTGATGATGATGATGACGATTGGAGATCTGGGGTTACTGATTGGAGTATTTAAGTCAGCAGACTTCCTGCAATCCCTGCTGGTGATTGCTTTCCTGTGCATTCAGAGGTCTGATGTCTCCTGCCCTGATCCTGCATTGTCTACTAAGTGGTTCATTTGCTAATCCTTTGCATCTGATCTGGTTTTGTCTCTCTCTGCTTTGTGCGGGTTCAGCTTGCTCCTCTGGAGGCTGTGCTGGACCACTGCTCCATATGTTACAGCATGTGTCACTTTGTTCAGTCCCTTGTTATATTGGTCTCTTTTGCTTTGCTCCCAGTTCATACCGGAGTGCTGATATAGTGGGGGCAAAGTCGTGTGACTTCAGTGTTTTTTTTTACATCAGACGTGTTGGATTGTTCAGGGATTTTGCGTGATTGCAGACAGTGTCTTTCCTTTCCAGTCCTGTCTAGTCAGTTTGGGCCCCATCGTTTGCTCAGTCTATTTTTCTGCCTGCGTTTGTGTTTCATCTTGTCTCACCGACAATATATGTTTGGGGGCTATCTATTCCTTTGGGGTCTGTTCTGGGGCAGTTTAGATTTGCACTTTCTTGCTTTAGGCTTATTTAGTTCTCCGGCTGTGTCGAGGCGTCTAGAATCATCGTAGGTGCACTCCACGGCTACTGCTACTTGTGTGGATAGGATCAGGGGTCTGCAATCCGCTTAGTTACCAACCTCTCTGGTTTTCTGGTGGCTTAGCCAGTTTCTGCCATTCTCCTTGGTGACCCATTCATAACACATCCCAGTCTCAAAAGGTGTACTCAGCTAAGGAGTCATGTGCCTTTATTACCTCCGAAGCTGATAGTGAGGGCGAAGACCCCACCTTTCTTTAGTCCTTCCACTCTTCCTCCTCCAGTGACAGACTTGCCTCCACCAAGATGTCGCAGGATGAGGAATCGTCCGGAGCCCGGGGGAGAAGACCCACAGCCAAATGTGAGTAACCCCCAACCTAATGCTAGTCACGCCCAACCTAGCACTAGTGCCCTGCCCTGGACCCCCGTCCCTGAAGATTTTGCTCCACTGATTCCTGATTTCGTTCCCTAATCAGGAATCCAGTTAGAGACTGCCAACTTCAGGGAAATAGCCTTTTTCAAAGTCTATTTCTCGGAGTCACTTGTCAGTCTTATGGTGAAGCAAACAAACTTGTACGCCCACCAATTTTTGGCCGAAAACCCAAATTCTTCATTTTCTACTTGGAGTCCCGTTGACTCTGTAGAAATGATGAAATATTAGGGACTGGTCCTTCACATGGGGATTGTGAAGAAACCCGAACTTCACCCATACTGGAGTACTGATATTTTGTATCAAACTCCAGTATTTGGCATGGTTATGACTCGCAAACGTTTTGAGATGATTCATAAATTTCTCCATTTCAGGGACAACACTGACAGCCTTCCCCATGATGACCCGAATTTTGATAGACTGTTCAAAATTCAGCCGGTCATCGATCACTTTAGCAACAAGTTTGCTGAAGTGTACATTCCCGAAAGGGAAATTTGTGTGGCTGAATCCCTCATCCACTTCAAAGGGAGGCTTCAGTTCCGTCAGTACCTGCCCAGCAAAAGGGCGAGATATGGGATAAAACTCTACAAGCTGTGTGAGAGTACCTCAGGGTACAGTCTCAGCTTTAGAGTTTATGAAGGGAAGGACACAAAGATCCAGCCCCCAGAATGTCCACTTGCTCTGGGGGTGAGTGGGAAAATAGTGTGGGATTTGGTCCACCCAATGCTTGATAAAGGATACCTTCTGTATGTTGATAACTTTTATACACGCGTCCCACTCTTTCAATCCCTTTCTGCCAGAGCTACCGTTGCTTGTGGTACCGTGCGCAGAAACCAGAGGGGTCTCCCTTTGTCGCTAATTGAGCAGCCTCTCCCAAAGGGTGAGAGCCGAGCCCAATGTAGCGGCAACATGCTTGTTGTCAAGTTCAAAGACAAAAGAGAAAACTTTTTCTTATCAATCCAGGGTCCTGGCACCACGGCCACCACCGTTCGAGGTACCCCAGCACAGGTCCACAAACCAGACTGTGCCCTGGGGTACAACCAACACATGGGGGGAGTAGATCTTTCTGATCAAGTCCTCCAGCCCTATAGTGACATGCGGAAGGCGAAGGTGTGGTACAAAAAACTGGCTGTGCACATCGTACAAATGGCATTGTATAACACATGTGTTCTATCATTATGTGCAGGCCAGACTCATTCCTTCTTTCAGTACCAGGAGGCGGTGATAAAGGCCCTGATGCTTGGAGAGGAGGACAGAGAATGCCCCAGCACCCCTGGAACTAAAGTTTTGCGTATGGTACCAGGGCAACATGCTCCCACTAAGGCGAGAGCAAAAAAAAGGTGCCTAGTGTGCTATAAAAGGGGAATAAGAAGGGAAATTCGCTTCCAATGTGAAACGTGTCCCGACAAACCCGCACTGTGTTTGAATGAATGCTTTAGCATTCTTCACGTGTCCAGGGACTAAACACATCCTGACACTCTACTACAGAACTCACCCACACCAGCCTGACATACACAACACCACACAAACCAACCTGACACCTGACAAAAACTATGCCACACACACCAACCTGACGCAGTTTGTCAGGTTGGTGTGTGTGGTGTAGTGTACATCAGGTTGGTGTGTGTGCCGTAGTGTACGTCAGGTTGGAGGGGGTGTGGTTTATACTACACCGCACACACAAACCTGACGTACACTACACCACACCACACACCAACCTAACATACACTACACCACACACCAACCGGACATAGTTTGTCAGGTTGGTGTGTGTGGCGTAGTGTACGTCAGGTTGGTGTGTGTGTGGTATACTACAAAACACACACCAACCTGACGTACACTACACCACACTACACATCAATCTGACATACACGACACCACACACGCCAACCTGACATAATGTATGTTAGGTTGGTGTGTGGTGTAGTGTACGTCAGGTTGATGTGTGTGGTGTAGTAAACACCACACACACCAACCTGACGTATACTACACTACACACACCAATCTGACATACACTACATACTTTCCATACGCGACATGGTGTCCGCTAACGATTAGAGCTAATTTTCCATTCAAAAAGTCAAATGGCTCTCCTTCCCTTCTGAGACCTGCCGTGCACCGAAACAGTGGTTTATGACCACATATGAGGTATCATTGTACTCAGGAGAAATTGCCCAACAAATTTTAGGATCCATTTTAACCTGTTGCCCATGTGAAAATGAAAAAATTGAGGCTTAAAGAAATTTTTTGTGAAAAGTACTTTTTCATTTTTACGGATCAATTGTGTAGCACCTGGGGGTTCAAAAGGCTCACTATGCATCTAGACAAATTCCTTGGGGGGTCTAGTTTCCACAATGTGAAAAAAATGTTTCAGCTCACCCCTTAGCGTCCTCCGGATAGCAGGAACCACACCGTCGCAAGTAGCCGCCCTGGCCTGGCGGATACAAGTCCAAACACACAGTAATCTCCAGCGATATCAGGCAGGAAGGAAGTTATAAAAAATATTCCTTTATTTCTTTTTGTTAGATGAACATGTTACAGGTAGTGGATACCCCAGTGGATGGTAAAAAATCCAACGCGTTTCAACTCAAAAGAGTCTTAATCATGGATTACAAATTCAGACAAAATGTGACATTTTAAAAGTCTCCAGACAGGAGTGAGGAGGTGGTAGGCAATGCCCTCATTAGCATGTTTAATTGATGTATCTTTTAACAAAGGCTCCCTGATAGCTGCATTACTGTTTGCACACTGCTGTGCAAACTGCTTTTTAAAAGCAAAAATACTTTTCTTCCTCTTTTCTGCACAGTTACCAAGCGTTCATTTTTCCACCCTTTTGTGTGCAGAAGTCATGTTTTTTAGGCTGCCTGCTGCCATACTTGGACTGAGAGCATCATTGTCAGCCTCCTAAAATCTCTACTGCGTGTAATCTCTACTGCGCCTGAGACAATAGTTCAGCGTCCTCAAATTTCTAGTGAGATTCAAATTATCACCAATACTACATACAACCTCCAGCTTGTCATAGACCATCCAATTTCAGCCTGTTACATTGAGGTGTAATCTCTACTTGGCCTGAGACAATAGTTCAGCGTCCTCAAATCTCTCGTGAGATTCAAATTCTCACCAATACTATATACACCTTCTACCTTGTTTTACAGTACCATATAGCTGGTGATATTTCTGGTACATTTACACAAAAATGAGGAAGTATGGTGGAAGTGGCCGTGGAAGTGGGCAGGGGTTGCCAGCTGGTCCTGATGGTGGTGGTGTTGGTGTTGCATCTGCTGGTAGTGGCAAAAGCACAATAGCACCTAAGGCAGGAGGTGTTGAGCCTGCGTCATCGTCTGGCTCCACAAGGCCTCGAAGGCTCCCTTTTCTGGGAGTAGGTAAACCACTTTTAAAGCCAGAGCTTCAGGAACAAGTTTTGGCTTACATTGCTGACACAGCCTCCAGCTCTCTCGCCTCCTCTTCTGAAGTTTCAAAAAATAAAAGCACTGAGTCGTCAGTGGAGGCTCCTGGTCAGGAACAACACCTTTCCTTGTGTCCTTCACCCCTACCAAAAGTGAAGGATGCAGCAGGCCACACTACAGATTACTCCATGGAACTATTTTCACATACCATGCCTGGGTTATCAAGTCAAATTATGAATTACCCAGTCCAAGATGAATCTGACATGGAGTGCACTGATGCACAGCCACTGCTAGATTTTTCTGCTGGTACATTCACTCAGAGCACTACATTGTCCTCGCAGTGTACTGAGGCAGAATCAGACCCTCATGAAACTCAGGTGCCCCTTCCCGCATACTATACCACCTTACACGGTGACACAGAGGAAGGTGCACATGAAATTGAAGAGGAGGTGATGGATGACCCAGGTGTTAACCCAGATTGGCATCCATTGGGGGAAGAGGGTGCCGCTGCCAATAGCTCAGAAGAGGAGGAGGAGGAGTATCCGCAGCAGGCAATGACATCGCAACAGCTGTTATCTGGCAGGACCGTAGCAGTCCAAAAATGGGTTACAAAAACCAAGAGTTGCAGGACAGCTTGGCCAGACGGTCAAATTAGCACAGCGTGCAAGGCCTCAAAATGTCTTCCATAGTAGGAAGAGTGCAGTGTGGCACTTTTTTGAACAAAATCCTAATGATCAGGCAAAGGTTATCTGTAAGAAGTGCGCAAAGACCTTTAGCCGAGGGAAAAATGTGAGAAATTTGAATACCAGTTGCATGCTTAGATATTTAACCACCATGCACTTGCAAGCATGGACGGACTACCAAACCTCACGTACCACATGTGCACCTGCTCCGAATGAAGGCAGTCAGCAATGCTACATCGCTTCCCACACTGTAAGCCCACCGGTTAGCACACCACCAGCAGCAAATGTCGAGGTGTCGTCGCAAGGGCAAATCAGTCATGGAATCACAATGTTATTGCTACGAAAGACTGAATCTAGGCCATCAGCAACACCACCACCATCACAACCCTCTCTCAGTCCGCCATGTCCACCGCTAGTTCCACCATATGCAGCTCTCAAGTCCTGCTTACCCTACCAGGGACTCTGATTAGGACAAGAATGTACTCTCATCTGCGTACACTGGCTTTGAACGCCCACATTGCTAAACTAATCTCATTAGAGATGATGCCCTACCAGTTGGTTGAAAGCAAAGCTTTCCGCGAGCTCATGGCCTGCGCAGTACCATGCTATGATCTACCCAGTCGTCACTTCTTTTCGCGAAAAGCCATCCCAGCCCTCCACATGCATGTGAAAGACCGCATTGTCCATGCACTCAAGCAATCAGTGAGTAGAAAGGTGCACCTCACAACAGATGCATGGTCCAGTAGGCATGGCCAGGGCCGTTACGTGTCCATCACTGCGCACTTGGTTAATGTGGTGGATGCAGGGTCCACAGGGGACAGCGGCGGTGGGACATTGCTACCTAGCCCACGGTATAGGAAACAGTTGGCTGTAGGCGTTCGACCCTCCTCCTTCTCCAGAAGCAAAAGCTTGTCCACAGAGCGCAGTCGCACGAGCACTCCATTCGCAGCTGCCAGTGTTGCACTCGAGGTGTCCCACTATGAAATAGTTAGTGGTAAGCACAAGCAGGCTGTGTTGAAGATGATGTGTTTGGTCGACAACAGACACACCGCGGAGGTACTAGCCCACTACTTGCAGCGACAAACTGAGTCATGGCTGGACAGTCTACATCTTGAGGCAGGCAAGGTAGTTAGTGATAATGGCCGGAATTTTGTGGCAGCCATAGCCCTTTCAAAACTCAGACACATACCTTGCCTGGCTCACACCTTGAACCTGGTGGTGCAGTACTTCCTCAATAATTATCCAGAGTTAACAGCCCTGCTCCATAAGGTGCGAAGACAGTGCTCGCACATCCGCCGGTCGCCCGTACACTCCAGTCGTATGCAGAAGCTGCAGCGATTGCTACACCTTTCCAAGCCCGCCTAATTATCGACGTTGCAACAAGGTGGAACTCCACTCTGCACATGGTTCAGAGGCTGTGCGAACAGAGGCAGGCTGTAATTCATTTGTGGGAGAATACACGGACAGGCGGTTTGCTGGCAGACATGGAGTTGTCTGGTGTGCAGTGGTCGAAGATGAAAGACCTCTGTAAAGTCCTTCAGTGTTTTGAGGAATGCACACGGCTGGTAAGCGCAGACGATGCCATCATGAACATGAGCATCCCACTTATGCATCTGCTCATGCAAACTTTGACGTACATTAAGGATCAGGCATCTGCAGTGGAGGAGGAAGAGGAGGAGGGAAGACTTGATGATAGTCAGCCATTGTCTGCTCAGGGAAGTCTCGTGGACGACGTGGAGGAAGAAAAGGAAGAGGAGGAGGATGTTGGGGATGATTATTTAGGGGAGGAGGATGCTTCTCAGGGGGCAAGACAAAATTTTTTTCTTGGCAAGGTCAGGTACAGGGTTTGTGCATGACTGGAGGGATGTTGATTTGCCAGAAAGTGCTCCTCCACCCAGCACTCGCAGTGCATCATTAACACCTGGAACATTGGCCCACATGTCTGATTTTGCCTTGCAGATACTAAAAAGGGACCCCCGCATTGCCAAAATGATGAAGGAAGATGACTACTGGTTGGCCAGCATCCTGGATCCATACTATAAAGGCAAATTCCAAAACATCATGCCACAGGAGAACCTAGAGCTAATATTGGCTAACAAACAACTCTAGTAAACCGTTTGTTTGAGGCATTCCCAGCACACAGTAGCGGTGGTTTCTCCCATGAGCCATAGGGGGCAACATGGAAGAGATGTTCGTGGTGCACACAGCCGAAGTGGCGTTGGACACTGGGGTTTCATGACCATGTTGTGGACTGATTTTTCAAGTACCTCTCACACGACTGGTAATACTGTATCGATTGAAAGTGACAGGAGACAGCAGTTGTCATCTATGGTAACAAACTACTTCTACTCCCATATCGATGTTCTCCCACACCGGTCATTCCCCTTTGACTATTGGGCCAGTAAACTTGACAACTGGCCTGAATTGGCACAATATGCCTTACAGGAGCTTGCTTGCCCTGCTGCTAGTGTGTTATCTGAAAGAGTCTTCAGTGCTGCTGGATCAATCCTGACAGAATAAAGGACCCGTCTGTCGACCCAAAATGTTGATGATCTAACCTTCATTAAAATGAACCACGCATGGGTTTCAAAGGATTTTGTCCCACCCTTCCCTGATGACACGTAGGTTGCCAGAAAAATGGCTCGCTTTTGTCCTCCTCTTCCGCGGACTTCTCCAATTACTCCATTTGCAGCTGCTGAATGTCCAACATCAACATATGCCATTATTTCCACCTCCCTAACTGGTCTGCCTCCCCCCACAAGGACGGGGTCACCACCTGGCGCACGCACCCGGGCGAGTGCCGTTGCCCTGGACAGGTGGGTGGGCCCTCTCTTGGGCAACGGCACTGGCACAGGATCCCTCATAGTAAAATCAAGTGTCTCTGACGGTGGGGCTGCACACCCGCCATCAGACACACCAGCGTACTATGAGGGGCCCTGTGCCAGTACCGCCGGACACGAGTGGGCCCCCATGCTTGCTCAGGGCACCAGCACTTGCAATACTTACCTCTCCCTGCTCCACCACTGTGTAGTCTGGCCTGTTAAATACTTCACTGGGACTGCCAGTACAAATTTGGTGAAAAGATAGATGATGGTTAAGACGTAGCTATGCCCTGTCCTGCTGGGCTCTATCTTCAGATGATCAACGGCTTCCATTTGTTATGGACGTCGACTTACAATGAGATGCTGTGGTGGTTTGTCATCAGCTTTCACGGTTTTCCGACTCACAGACGTGTGACATTCCTGCACACATTTTTAAATGTGTCCTCTCATGCCAATCCAATAGAATTGCCTACGGCCTGTGGCTTCTGTCTTTTGCACTCCAAAGTTACCTGACAGATCTTGATAGGCAGTGAGGACAATGTCTACATCTCTCCCTGTGATCACAATTTGATGGAGATGAGTAACGGTGATGAGTTCCACGGTACTGCGATACAGCAAACATTTCTTCACAAGGACTGTTTTCACTGTCTCCATAGACAAAGTAATTGAGGGTCAGCATCGCCTCTGAGAATTCTCCTGGGAATTTTTCCCGTGATTAGTAATTCCAAAATTTCTGCAATCAATCGACTTTCTGTCTGTACTTGTATCCATCTCGTTTCCTCTTGCGGAGAGTCTGGACTGTCTTACTGAGACTGAAATGTATATGAAGATTGAAAAATACCCCAACAGTGTATACTGGTGTACGCTTTGAATACATAACCCTTTTTCTACTTTTTAGATTCTTGTCTAATCCATACTGAGGCTGTGAGTGTCTTTGTCGGACTCCGGAAATGTACACGCAGATTTTTAATGTTTAAACTATGCTATATATACCTGCTATCCAGTGATACTGTACCCTTTCTCAACTTTCTACAATCACGTCAAGTCCATACTGGGCCTGAGACCATCTGAGTCTGCCTCCTGATATATAGACATAGATTTTTAATGTGTAAACTATGCTATAGATATCCCTGTTATCGGGTGATACTGTACCCTTTCTCAACTTTCTACAATCTTGTCGAATCCATACTGGGCCTGAGAACGTCTGAGTTTGCCTCCTGATTAGAGATGAGCGGTGATCGAGTCGACCTGTTCGCCAAGTTAAAATTCCTGCTGTTTTGGGCGGTGTTCGAGCCGTTCGTCGAACTCGAACACTTTGCTTAAAATTCGGCTGTTCGAGGTTCCGTGCGAGAACGGTTCGTTCACCAAAAGCGTAACTTCATTTTCACATCAATAATGGTTTTCAATGTTAATAGACTGTTTCATGGCATAGTAGTGGTGTGTGATAGCAAGCGGTGTAGTGCACCTGTCAAGGAGCTACACCGTGTGTGTTTCTAATAATTTTTTACCGCATCTTGTCCAGAAAATCCTTTAGGGCCTTGTAGCACTGTCTGCTACTCAGCAGAGGAGCCCACCAGTGAACCTAGCTATGCTGCCTGTTTATGAAAGAACCAGTTTTTGACTGTATTTAGCACAGTTAATACTTTGGGCCTAGTAACTGTGTCTGCTACTCATCAGAGGAGCCCACCCGTGAACCAAGCTGTGCCGCCTGTTTATGTAAGAACCATTTTTTATCTCCATTTAGCCCAGTGAATACTTTGGGACTAGTACCGGTGTCTACTGCTCAGCAGAGGAGCCCACCTGTGAACCTAGCTATGCCGCCTGTTTATGTAAGCACTGTCTGCTACTCAGCAGAGTTGCCCACCCATGAACCAAGCTATGCCACCTGTTTATGTAAGAACTGCGTGCTACTCAGCATAGGAGCCCAGCTGTTAAGTAAGCTACAGCACCAGTGGTTTGACACTTAATTTTTCCATTCTTTCTGGAATGCCGGTTAGGCCTAATTCCGGAATTCCTGTTGACCTGCACTTACTGGGAAATCCTCGTTCGTGGGGAAGAATTGGAATCCCAGATCCCCATCACTAACGGTGTTCAGCGGGTTATCTACGGCTGCGACACACGCTGGTCCTTTCAGTGTAGCGCGCATGCAGCCCCGGACATGTAAGGGCATGACAGACCTGTTATTGCTCGATCTCGCGTGCCAGAGCCTCGCGTGTCCCCCTAGTAAGCTTGACGCGTACCGTGGGGGCATGCCGGAGTCTCTTTCGTTAACGGAATTAAGCTGACAAATCGCTAGCACAACTAAAAACGGACATCCACCACCACCCAGTGAATCGACAAAGCTTGCAATCTGTCCATCTTTTCTGTAGCTGGCATGGTTGAGGTTTCCCGGGTGGAGTCAAATTAAGCCGCAGGCTCCATTCCTGGTGGTGCCCTTCTTGACATTCTTTTAAGGTTCAGCTTTGCAACCATACTGCCCCCGGAAACCAAACACTTTGCCTTCATGGACGCTGTTCGGAGGTTCATGTGAATAACTCCGCCCGATCGGCAGTTGGCATAATTTATGGTGGGAAGTCCGTCGGTATATAATCGTCTTCGATTTCAGATTTTTATTTTTTTTTGTATTTTACATTTTTATTCCAGCCTTTCTTGACTTCATAAGGGCATGACATGCCTATATCTGTGTCTCCTCTTCCTTTTACTCCTCCACCTCTTTTCTATATGTAGTTGCCCTTTTCCATATGTTATTTTTGTATTCTGAGCATTTTGTCTACTTTCAGACACCTTTTCAGTTGTTTTGTAATTGTTTTCTATGTGTTAGTATGTGTTTGCCTGCCATTGTTTTGAATGGTGTTCGACGGTGTTCGTCGTACGTTCGACGAACATTCGACGAACCAAAACGAAATCGAACACTAGCGGGGTGGCTCAACACTACGCCTGATATATTGACATACATTTTTAATGTTTAAAATATGCTATATATATCTGGTATCTGGTGATACTGTACCCTTTCTGCCAGGAAGTCCTCCTCCACCCACCACTCTAAGTGTATCATTGACACCTGGAACATTGTCCCACATGTGCGATTATTTCTTGCGGATCTTCTTGTTATATTGTGGTGTGATCAATCCTGAGTGTGTGACAGTCTGTGGTTTAGTCCTGCAATTTAGATGTACATTTAAAAATTACCCCAACACTATTGTATACAGCTCTACGGTTGTGATACATTACCCATTTCCTGCTTTTTATATTCTGGTCTAATCCAAACTGACCAAGGGAGAGTTATTTTCTGACTGTGGAAATTAATACTGAGATTGACAACAATGACCCCTACACTGTGTACAGCTGTACTCTTCAGATCCATTACCGTTTTACAGCTTTTTATACTGTGTTGTACTCCATACTGAGCCTGAGAGCATCTGTGTCTGCCTCCTGAAATATCTACGGAGATTTAGAATGTTTAAACTATACTATATATACCTGCTATCTGATGATACTGTACACTTTTTCTATTTTTTATATTCTTGTCTAATCCATACCGAGCCTGTGAGCGTCTCTGTGTGACTGATGGAATATATAGGGAGATTGACAATTATCCTTTGACTGTATAGAGCTGTACACTTCTGATACAGTACCATACATCTGATGTTATTTTGGGTACATTTTCTCCAAAATTTGGAAGTATGGTGGAAGAGGCCGTGGGCGTGGGGGGCCAGCTGGTACTGATGGTGGTGGTGCATCTTCTGGTAGTGGCAAAAGCACAATAGCAGCTAAGGCAGGAGGTGTTGAGCCTACGTCATGGTCTGGCTCTGGAACACCTGGAAGGCTACCTTTTCTGGGAGTAGGTTAACCACTTTTAAAGCCGGAGCATGAGGAACTGGTTTTGGCTTACATTGCTGAAACAGACTCCAGCAAATATGCCCTCCTCTTCTGAAGTTTCAAAAAATGCAAGCACTGAGTCGTCAAGTCCTGGCTCCTGGTCAAGAAGAACCCCTTTCCTTGTGTCCTTCACCCCTACCAAAAGTGAAGGATGCAGCAAGCCACACTTCACATTAGTCCATGTAGCTCTTTCTATCATACCATGCCTGGGTTATCAAGTCAAATCGTGAATTCCCCAGTCAAATATGAATCTGACATGGAGTGTTGGTGGCCATCCAGGGCAGTGGGGTTAATCGGTACCGGGCCGGTGTCTCAGAGGGATCTGTCATGTTGGTGGTGATGACCCGTTCCGTGGCCCTGGGCATCCATGCAAAGGGGTGAATAACGTTTATAGGTGAATGATACGTGATGCCACCTGTGGTTTCTGATCAGATTGACCCACGCTGCAGTGTCGCTTCTCTAGGATAGATGTTGTGGTGCAGCTAAGATGTAGAAGCCCTGCAAAGGTAGGGCCATAGTCGCAGGGCAGAAGAAAGAGTTGGTAGATGGTGTGCAGTGCAGGATGTGCCAGGCGCAGGAGAAAGATGACAGACACAGTCGTGCAGTTCCTTTACCTGTACTTGGCAAGTGCCGTCCAGGACCCAGAGTACAGATGGAGAAGGAGTTGGTCAGCCTGGAAGTAAATTTGGAATTCTCTCTCTGCAGATAGGTAGTGTGGCCTCCGTTCTAGCGCTAATCTGAGGTACTCGCAGTGCTGAGTTCACTGAAGTTCCCCCTGTTGACTCTCTTTTGGAACTTTCTCGTATGGCAGGCAGCCATAGCCTTTTCCTTCTGGCTCACACACGTCGCTGCTGGGGCCTCTGAGCCTTAGTTGGGAACAGAGCATTTACAGCTGCTACTTCCTCCGGTTTCTGCTGCAGGACCGTCAGTGTCCCTACAAACTCGGAGACCGGAATCCAGACCATGCGCTCCAGCTAGGAGTGAGCCTTAACTCTGCTCATCCTCCAGCTCCCCTTCCCTTCACAGACTGCCCTATCTTACCTCCTCCCGACCACAGAGAGCAGCTCCTCAGCAGTCAGGTTCAGAGGTCTCCCTGCTGTCCTGGAGTGGGAACTGTGTTGTGTGTTGGTTTAACTGCTAGAGAGATCCTTCGTTGCTCCCAAGCATATCATCACACTCCCTAGGAGGAAGGTAATGCCACTGTGGCAACCGTACCCCTGGGGGTGCCACATGTGCACTGATGCCCAGCCACTGCTAGATGATTCTGCTGGTACATTGACCAAGACCACTACATTCCCCTCACACTCTACACAGCCAGAATCTTACCCTGATGAAACTCAGGTTCCCCTTCCCGCATACTATACCACCTTACACGGTGACAAAGAGGAAGGTGCAGATGAAAGTGCAGGTTCCTTGACCAGGTGGGGGGGCTTACTCATGGGCGACGGCTCTGGCACAGGGCCCCTCATAGTATGCAAAAGTGTCTCTGCCAGTGCGAGGGCCCTCCACCCGCTGTCAGATACACCGCCGTACTATGAGGGGCCCTGTGCCAGTGCCGTCGCATTCGAGTGGGCCCCCCTGCTTGCTCAGGATTACAGCACTTGCAAAGTTGAAATTCTTACCTCTCCCTGGTCCACCACTGTGACGTCTTCCGCGTTTCCTGACAGTGACATTCTGGTCAGAGAGCACGATGACATCAAGTCTGTACGCCCTCTGTTTAAACAGTCCAAGTGCAGTGAGATGGAAGATGGGGATGACGAGGAGTCCAGACTAGTACAGGGATTCCCTAGCGAGGAGACTTATTTAATTGTTTTCAATGTTAGAACAGCAATTTTTGGGCATCACTATACTCTGGAGAATGATATATGAGGCCCACCATACACTGGAGCATTTCAAAGATGGACATCAGACACTGGAGCAGCATTTACAGGGCCCATTATACACTGGAGCATTAGAAATGGGGACCATTATATATGGAGCATTATTTGGGCCCATAAGACAGTGGAGCTTCATCCATGGGGACCAACATATACTGTAGCATTATGTGGAGCTCATCATATACTGTATGGAACATTATATGGGACCAATGATTCTGTATGGAGAAATATATGGGCCTCATTACTCTGTATAGTGCACTATGCGGTGGCCATAATACTGTATGGAGTAATATACTGTCCGTTTTTGGAGGTATTGGAGAATTTAAAATGGATATCAGTCATGAGATGTAAGAAGTGAAGTATTTTTCATTGTACTATACCGCTATTTCTCTGCCGTATCAGAGGATCATGAATTGTGGCATGTGTTAAAGGAGCCCAGTGACACTCTTTGGCCCAGGGCCCATGAAAATCTGGAGCCAACCCTACCCCCCCTCTACTTTAGCCAAATAACCCCCAGTTTTCAATGCCTAACTATTATTATAAAGTAAATTAAGGTTGACAAGCTTAAGTAATAAGAATTGATGTTTTTGGCATTAAAATGGGCACTGTAGGTGTGTTTCCTGTCCTCCACTCCCTGCCGACCTTGGTTCCCCATTGACTTGCATTGGGTTTCGTGTTTCAGTCGGCCTTCGACTTTTCACGATAAGCGGCCGATTGCGTTCGACCCGACTTTTGAGAAAGTCGGGTTTCATGAAACCCGACTCGACCTGAAAAAAGGCAAAGTCGCTCATCCCTACTCAGGAGAAATTGCCCAACAACAGGATCCATTTTATCCTGTTGCCCCTGTGAAAATGAAAAAATTGATGCTAAAAGAAAATTTTTGTTGGAAAAATTAAAATGTCCATTTTTTCCTTCCACATTGCTTTAGTTCCTGTGAAGCACCTGAAGGGTTAATCTTCTAGAATGTAGTTTTGGGTAGCTTGAGCGGTGCAGTTTTTAGAATGGTGTCACTTTTGGCTATTTTCTGTCATATTGACCCCTTAAAGTGACTTCAAATGTGAGGTTGTCCCTAAAAAAAATTTTGTTGTAAAAATGAGAAATCGCTGGTCAACTTTTAACCCTTATACCGTAACTTCCTAAGAAAAAAAAAATTGTTTCCAAAATTGAGCTGATGTAAAGTAGACATGTGGAAAATATTATTTATTAACTATTTTGTGTCACATAACTCTCTGGTTTAACAGAATAAAAATTCAAAATTTGAAAATGTCAATTTTCCCCAAATTTCTGTTTTTTTCACAAATAAACGCAAAAATTATCGACCTAAATTTACCACTATCATGAAGCCCAATATGTCACGAAAAAACACACTCTCAGAATCACTAGGATCCGTTGAAGCATTCCAGAGTTATTACCTCATAAAGGGACACTGGTCAGAATTGCCAAAAATGGCCTGGCATTAAGGTCAAAATTGGCTGGGTAATGAAGGGGTTAAAATATCTGGCCTATATTTTTTTTCACAGCAAAATAGTGTCAACAAGTAGGCTAAGACGCAACAAAAACTGTTCAAGGTAGCCCAAAAAATGCAACAATTTTTAGTCCACAGATTGGTGAGGCCTGTGACGGAGATGCCTCACTTTTAAATGTCTGGCCTGTATTTTTTTTTTCACAGCAAAATAGTGTCAATATATATATTATTCTTTTTGCAGGTAGCAATTATGCAATTGAAACGGTAAATCACTATAATAAAATACTACTTATTAAGAGTGGCTAAAAATTTACAGATTGCACTTGTAATGGATTTTCACTTATCTAAAATATATTACCCATTAGTGAACCAAACATTTGTAAAAATGATGGAATGTAGCAGGCTTGAAGAAAACTTGACATTATCTTTCACAAAGATACAAAGTGTCAGTAGCTCCACAGTTGTTTTAAAACATTGTTCACATTTTTCACAGAACCCAGCTGTCAAGAACACTTCAGGTTAAAGGAAGCGACACATATTCGCAGTTTTATTAATGTTTTGAACAGTTACAACTGAAATGATATTTAGTGCAGATTTTACCTTTGTTCCTTTGGTAGAAAAGACAGCTAGAATAATCTTCTTAATTTTACAATGAATTTTCTCTTTGACCTTTAGGAATATCTCTAAGCTATAAGACAGGATAAGCAGCATGGACCATTGGTAATGATCTAGCAGACCTGGAACTGCAGACTTGTGGGAAGGCATGAGGAGCAAAAAAAAAAAACCAGCACATCATTGTATGCAGGGCAGCAGGTAGGTATGCAGAGCTGGAATCAATAGATGAGGTTGATCCAGATGTTCAGATAGTACAGGAGCAGGAGAGATATGAAGGCAACTGGGATCTTTCTTCAGGAGAGCAGTTATGCACTGCAATAGCAGAGACATACAAGCAAACTGGTATCTTGCTCACAGACATGTGGTTACTATTGATGGATGAGCACTAAAATGCTCGGGTGCTCATTGCTCGGGTCGAGCAAATTGGAATACTCAGGGACTCAACCCGAGCAACGAGCCCAATGTATGTCGATGGGAAACTCGAACATTTTTCCGACGACCCCCCCCGGCAGTCTGCAGAGGGATGACAAATTGCAGAAATCGATGGGAACAGTGCTCAAATGACATGGCAACAGCATGGGGGAGGACCCCTTGAAGCGTTTCTGACTCCCAGGTCACTGGTGTGAACAATGTTGTCAGAATCTTACGCCTCTTTTACAGACTCACAATAAAACATACAAAAGCTAAACCAAAATGGGTTTTCCTGGGAAACATGTTAAGAAACATCCTTTGCAGGGTAATGACTTGTATATAAGGCAAAATAAATAACCAAATACAAAAATGCTCCTCCACACCTTGGGCTATGTTCACACGTAGTGTTTTTGAAGCGCTTTTGAACTTTAGCATTGCTTTCAATCAAGACAAATGCATTCAGTGTGAAATGTCATTTTAACATTTTACAACCATATCTGGTCATGTGGTGTGTGACACAACAGACACATCAGGTTTCATTTATGAAGGAGGGTCTCTACAAGTCACAAAGCCTATTTTTATAGGGCCGTCAGGTAGCCTTTACTATTCTTGGAGGCCAGCAGTCAACCCTCACTATTCTTAGAGAGCCATCAGCCAGCTATGCTTTGTTGTTCCCATTATTAAACAGTGGGTCTCCTATATGTTATTGCATATACAGTGAGTGGCAGGGCTGCCCAAATTGTTGACACACTCCAATTCCTCTTTGAAAAGATGTACAGTAAGGCCTCCTGAAAACAATTCTCCCATTATTAGGAAGTGGGTCTCCCATACTGTTTGCCTATGCAGTGAATGCAAAGGCTGCCAAAAATTGGGAGGCACTCCAATGCCCCTTTGAAGAGACAAAAAAAAACAGTAGACCCAAAAAAGAGAAAAAATATAGATGAAAAAAAAAATCAATATTTTATTCAGATGTAGAAAACATCACCCAAAATTTCATAAAAACATGCAATACAGGATTCAATACAGGGGAAGGAGCAAACAAACAAGTATGTAGACCAGGCCTTAGATATATATACAGAGGTGGGAAGGTGGTAAAAATAACAACTCTGTCATGGACACAAAAACACTGCAGCCTAAAGTGCAAATGTCTAAATGTAAACTGGTAATATTAATAAAGTTAATAATCTAGTGCATCATACCAGAAAAGAAAAGGGGGGATTGTCCCTGGACATCTGATCTCATCTATTGCCTTGTATGGTCGATTCAGCTAATTACTCTATGGTTTAACCTTAAGCCCCCATCACACACAGCAATCTCGTTAGCGAGATCACTGCTGAGTCACAAGTTTTGTGACGCAACAGCGATCTCACCAGCGAGATCGCTGTATGTGACAGGTATCAGCGACCGGCCCCCCTGCCGGGTATCGCTGATCGTTCTTGAAAGCTATGGACTTTTTTGGGTCGTTGGTCTCCCGCTGGCCAGCTCGCATCGCTGTGTGTGGCAGGCGGGAGAGCAACGACCAGCGAGCAGGAGCTGGTAACCAAGGTAAACAGCGGATTTCTAAGCGCCGTGCGGCGCTAAGAAACCCCCTGTGTACCTTAGTTACCAGCGCGCTGGTGCAGGGAGCTGGTAACCAAGGTAAACAGCGGGTTTCTAAGTGCCACGCGGTGCTTAGAAACCCTCTGTTTACCTTGGTTACCAGCTCTCTGCATCAGCGCGCTGGTAACTAAGGTACACAGCGACGCCCCCGCGTTGTCGCTGGTGCTGATCGCTGGTAAAGCTGCCTGTTTGGCAGCTCACCAGCGATCATGTAGCGACACACCAGCGATCCTGACAAGTTCATATCGTTGTCGGGATCGCTGGTGAGTCGCTATGTGTGACGGAGCCCTTACTCCTGATGAACCTTGGAAGAAGGGAAATGCATTCAGTTGTAATGATACCTGGAGTTGTATATGCTTGTCTTATTGTGTTCCCGAGTTGTAATGATACCTGGCTTTTTGTATTGTGCTCTTTTGAGTAGTACTAAAGCAGGGAATATCATATCTTGTGTGCTTTTGGTCATTTGACTTTATGAATTCATAAATGTTTATTTGGGGGATTTTTTAAGTGGTTAGGGATGCCACCTGGCTTTTTTAAGAGGTACTCCTGTTATTTGCTAGGTGAGATCTCTGTTATCTGATATCCTCCATTGTACATCATATGAGTTTACAACTGAGGGTTTAATGCGCCAAGATAAAAGGAGGCTTGAGGTTTTCTATATTGCAGTATCATCAAGAGTTAATACGACATGACCGTCTATCTACATAGTTCTCTATAGACTCCTTTCTCACAGAAACTGATTAGGGATTGTTAAACCTCTTTTATATGGTCCCAGGAGGCTATACTATGTTTTTTGAGAACAACTTTGACATGGAAGATTAAGTTCTATTATTAGGAGCTATATTATTATTATTATTATTTATTGTTATAGCGCCATTTATTCCATGGCGCTTTACATGTGAGGGGGGTATACATAAAAACAAGTACAATAATCTTAAACAATACAAGTCATAACTGGTACAGGAGGAGAGAGGACCCTGCCCGCGAGGGCTCACAATCTTCAAGGGATGGGTGATAATACAGTAGGCGAGGGTAGAGCTGGTCGTGCAGCGGTTTGGTCGATCGGTGGTTACTGCAGGTTATAGGCTTGTCGGAAGAGGTGGGTCTTCAGGCTCTTTTTGAAGGTTTCGATGGTAGGTGAGAGTCTGATATGTTGTGGTAGAGAGTTCCAGAGTAGGGGTGATGCGCGAGAGAAATCTTGTATGCGATTGTGGGAAGAGGAGATAAGAGGGGAGTAGAGAAGGAGATCTTGTGAGGATCGGAGGTTGCGTGCAGGAAAGTACCGGGAGACGAGGTCACAGATGTATGGAGGAGACAAGTTGTGGATGGCTTTGTATGTCATGGTTAGGGTTTTGTAATGGAGTCTCTGGGCAATTGGGAGCCAGTGAAGGGATTGACAGAGGGGAGAAGCTGGGGAATAGCGGGGGGACAGGTGGATTAGTCGGGCAGCAGAGTTTAGAATAGATTGGAGGGGTGCGAGAGTGTTTGAGGGGAGGCCGCAGAGCATGAGGTTGCAGTAGTCAAGGCGAGAGATGATGAGGGCATGGACTAGGGTTTTTGCAGATTCTTGGGTGAGGAATGAACGGATGCGTGAAATATTTTTGAGTTGAAGTCGGCAGGAAGTGGAAAGGGTTTGGATATGTGGTTTGAAGGAGAGATCAGCATCAAGGATTACTCCGAGGCAGCGAGCTTGTGGGACTGGGGAGAGTGGGCAGTCATTTACTGTAATTGATAGGTTCGTAGGGGGGGTCACGTGAGATGGGGGAAAGATGATGAATTCTGTTTTGTCCATGTTGAGTTTCAGATATCTAGTGGAGAAGAAGGATGAAATAGTGGACAGACATTGAGGGATTCTGGTTAGTAGGGAGGTGATATCTGGTCCAGAGATGTAGATCTGTGTGTCATCAGCATAAAGATGATACTGAAAGCCATGAGATTCTATGAGCTGTCCCAGGCCAAAGGTGTAAATAGAGAACAGCAGGGGCCCTAGGACTGAACCTTGTGGGACTCCGACAGATAGGGGGCGAGGTGAGGAGGTGGTGTGTGAGTGGGAGACGCTGAATGTCCGGTCTGTTAGGTATGATGAGATCCAGGAGAGGGCCAAGTCTGTGATGCCGAGGGATGAGAGGGTCTGTAATAATAGGGAATGGTCCACTGTGTCAAAGGCAGCCGACAGGTCCAGGAGGAGGAGGACAGAGTAGTGTCGCTTGCTCTTGGCAGTTAAGAGGTCATTGGTGACCTTAGTAAGGGCAGTTTCAGTGGAGTGGTGTGACCGGAAGCCAGATTGTAAGCGGTCGAAGAGGGAGCAAGAAGAGAGATGGGAGGACAGTTCAAGGTAGACGTGTTGTTCCAGTAGCTTGGAGGCGTATGGGAGAAGTGATATAGGGCGATAGCTAGATACAGAGGATGGGTCAAGAGAGGGCTTTTTGAGGATAGGTGTGATGGAGGCATGTTTAAAGCTTGAGGGGAAAACACCAGTTGTTAGTGATAGGTTGAAGAGATGGGTTAGGGTTGGGATGAAGACTGTGGTGAGGTTTGGGATGAAGTGGGATGGGATCGGGTCGAGTGCACAGGTGGTGAGATGTGATCTTGAGAGTAGAGTGGAGAGTCGATCTTCTGTAATGGTGGAGAAGTTGGTTTTGAAGGTGGAGGGCTGGGAAGTCGGGAGGAAGGGCTCTGGGGGTTGTTGACCAAAACTGTCCCTGATGTTATCAATTTTCTGCTTGAAAAATGAGGCAAAGTCTTCAGCTGAGATGAGTGGGGAGGGAGGAGGTGCTGGGGGGCGGAGGAGAGAATTGAAGGTGTTGAATAACTGTTTAGGGTTGTGAGACAGGGAGGATATGAGAGATGAGAAGTAGGTTTGTTTAGCTGTGGCGAGTGTGGTCTTGAAAGTAGTGAGGGACTGTTTGAATGCGATGAAATGCTCGTTGGAGTGGGATCTTTTCCATCTGCGCTCAGCAGCCCTGGAAGCTCGCCTCAGCTCTTTGGTCAGGCTGGTGTGCCAGGGCTGTCTGTTGATTTTGCGAGTTTTGGTATGTGTAAGTGGGGCAGCGGATTCCAAAGCTACAGCTATTGTGGTGTTATATAGAGCGGCAGCGTCATCCGCATTGTGTAAGGAACTTATATCTGTAAGAGGGAGGAGGGATTCGGAGAATGAGTGTAGGTCAAGGTGTTTAAGATTCCTGCGAGGGTGTGAAAGTTTGTGGGGTGGGGATTGTAGACATGGAGTGAAGAGGGAAGAGAATGTGAGCAGGTTGTGGTCAGAGAGAGGAAGAGGTGAGTTAGAGAGGTTAGATAGGGAGCAGAGGCGGGTGAAGATGAGGTCCAGTGTGTGGCCATCTTTGTGGGTGGCTGTAGAAGACCATTGAGTGAGGCCGAAGGAGGAAGTGAGAGATAGAAGTTTAGTGGCAGCTGAGAGGGAAGTGTCAATGGGGATGTTGAAGTCGCCCAGGATGATAGTAGGGATGTCCGCGGAAAGGAAATGAAGTAACCAGGTGGTGAAGTGGTCAAAGAAGGTGGTGGCTGGCCCTGGGGGGTGGTAGATGACAGCCAGTTGGAGGTTGGAGGGGGAGTAGATGCGCACAGAGTGCACCTCAAAGGAAGGGAGGGTAACAGAGGGTGGCAGTGGGATTGGGGTGAAGGAGCAGGTATCTGACAGGAGAAAACCAACTCCTCCACCATGTTTGCTGCTGGGGCGGGGGGTGTGAGAAAGGTGGAAGCCGCCATACGAAAGTGCAGCAGGAGAGGCTGTGTCAGAAGGGGTGAGCCAGGTTTCGGTGATGGCGAGGAAGGAGAGTTTGGTAGTAACAAAAAGATCATGGATGTAGGAAAGCTTGTTGCAGACAGAGCGAGCATTCCACAGAGCTCCTGTTAGTGGGACTGGGGAAGCGGGGGCTGGGTGAATGGGTATAAGGTTGGAGAGGTTACGGAAGGTTGTGATAGAGCGTGGATGGGAGGTAGAAATGACTGTGGGAATGTGGTGAGGAGGACCAGGATTTGGAGAGATATCACCAGCAGTGAGAAGGAGCAGAGAAAGTGTTAGCAGGTGGGAGCAGGAGAGGGCATGAGGGGGCTGTCTGTGTTTGGAGACAGAGGATTGTATGTTAAGGAACAGTTTTGAGGCGGAGGTGAGGTGGATGGGGAGGATTGAAGAAGAGATGAACAGTTCCTTACTAGGAGTAGGGATTAGGGGAATTAGCAGAAAGTGAAGGATTATTGGGGTGAAAGTGAAAACAAACAGAAACATTGTTTACAGTGACTGTCCAGTTACCTTCAGTTCCCTTCTGGTTCAATTCTGGTTTTAATTCTTAAATTAATCTTCACACTTCTAGCACACACTTATAGCAATCACAATGCAGACTGAAGTCTATGCAGACTTGTACTCTGCAATATATGTACAACTAAGTGCAGTCAGGTGTGAAGCAGAGAGGAGTGGTCTCTGCTCATCTTGGCCAGACAATTAAGAGTGGACCAGATGTATATGATCAAGCCAGAGTAAACAAGGTCATAAATAACACTGGGGTAAGCTGGGGTTAGCTGAAAGGCATACCATGTGAATGCTAGGTGCAGAGGCAAGTCTATGTGCAAAGCTGGGTGACGCACTGTGTGTCCTTCATAGACAGACAGACAGCAGGAGAGCAGGAGAGCTGGGTGGATGGACATACCATGTGAATGCTAGGTGCAGAGGCAAGTCTATGTGCAAAGCTGGGTGACGCACTGTGTGTCCTTCATAGACAGACAGACAGCAGGAGAGCAGGAGAGCTGGGTGGATGGACATACCATGTGAATGCTAGGTGCAGAGGCAAGTCTATGTGCAAAGCTGGGTGACGCACTGTGTGTCCTTCATAGACAGACAGACAGCAGGAGAGCAGGAGAGCTGGGTGGATGGACATACCTGTCGGAAGAATATTATTATCACTTGCTATTATCTAGATATTAGTACAGAAAGAGATCTGCCTAGAGTAGTCATTAGAAATTTAAGACTAAGAAGAACTGTGTAGAAAGGAGTTTATACAGATTTAGCACCAAGAACTATTAAGAAGCTAATATTGACATACCTAATTCCATCTATGTGAAAAATTACCTTGATACCTCTTATACTTTCTTACCTACTTGTTCAAATCTTTCACACCCCTGTCATCAAGGGGTCCTATAGAGTGAGCAGGGAAAGCCGCCGAGGAGCGGGGGGGCCAGTGCGCAGGTTATAGGACTCAAACCTCCGCTGGTAGGTAGTGGTAAGTAGGTCAGCATAGGGACAGGCATCCCCCTACGATGCTCTATCTTTTTTTTTGGTGGTGGTATGATGCATTATTGATTTAGTGATAAGGTAATTAGTGACTTTTTAATATGGCATAATAAATTTTGTAGATTTTAAGATTTTTTGTAAAGGTTTTTTAGTGAATTGGTCATATAAAATCTCCAGACAGTGTCGCAGATCGTGAACAAAATCTCTGGCTCTATTACGGAGGAATGAGAAGCACTGTTTCCCAACGATGCTGATGTATCTGGTTTGGCTTGGCTTGAGTGCGCTGGTACATGGAAACTGTCCCTTGTGTAGATTCCTCAGGAATGGCGTCGGACAAGAACCGTGGGCACGCTCACAGACCATGGCAGCGGGCGGTCTTCCGGAGTAGTCTCTAACAGCGGAGCAAGGAAGCTTATCTGCAACTGCAGGCGGGACAGAACTGGGTCAGCCAGTAACTCTGCAGCATCCCAGTCAGCCTTAAAGTCAGTACGCTGAGGTATGAATGGTGTGGAGTCATCAGCCGGAGCAGCGGAGAGGGAGACAACCTTCTCCTATCATTTTCCCGCCAAGTCTGACCCGTTCCTGTGCCCCCTGCTGTCCAGTGTGAAGGTCATTCCCCCCAGGAAAAACCTCTCCTGGCAACAGTGGTGACAGTCCCGATAGTTCTGGCCTTAAAGGGCACTGGAAACCGCTGACTCTGTCTCGGCTCATCTTCTAACACCTGTACGTCCTCAGATGCACATCCAGTTGAAGAGCAGTGCAGCTTATGGACCCTCCCACTGCCTGCGATGCAATACACTCTGCCAGCCAATCTGAGGCACACCAGGTATTGGCATCACATAGCATTGACATGCGTTGCAATAGCAAGCATGCTGATGTCAACTGCTGGTCTCTGAGGCAGCTGCAGACGAAGACACCACACATCAAGGAATTTGAGGATGGTGCGAATAATATATTTTTTTATGCAGAGTCAGAACAGGAGACATATATACCAAAAAGGGGCCAAGGGCGAACACAGATGTCTTTATAGGATTTAGAACGCCACAAGAATCAATACATCTGACGAACATGGGGGGGAACCCGCGTCCAAATTTTTCACCTGGGCCCATTGGACTCTGTGATACCTATGTGATATGTATGGTGTGTGCATGAAGAAGATAGGTATCCAGATTCCAGATTAGGTGATCACGAGTCTTATTGTTCACTTTTTGCATTTAATTCAGCACAAGTTTAGAAGAACTGAACTTGACCGATACATGACCTGTTAGGAACACAGTGGTTTCAGTGAAAAACAACCACAATGCGCCTGCGTAACACGAGCTGGCCACGAGCTCAAAGATTAACCACGCAGGCGCCAAGCATGAACGTGTTATATAAGCATTACTTGCAGAAAGTACTGCGCATGGTTGAACTGATATCTGATTATAAACAATATAAAACAAAGGGGACTTTCACTGGTAGGGAGGGACGTTTCCAGAAGGCTTTATGGACGCATAACTTCTGTGATGTTGTGCTAACTGGATGTTGCCTCTTTACCCGTCGAGTCCCCCGAGGGAGGAGTGATGCTACAATATCCGGTATACGTATTGATGCTTACATTTCTCTATTTTATAGATGATGATGATGATCAATGTAATGTTAGACTAGTGCTGCTATAATTCATGTGCCTATAACACACATATCAAAGTGTTAACTAAGTCATTACTTGCTTAAATGTTTTTTTTCTGTTATCTCATTATTAATAAAATATAAATTGTTTTACCGAAATAAAGACCTAGCAGTCTTTTTGCCTAATTAGTATATTAGTGAGCGCTACGTAAGTAAGGGGCTTGCCCCTCTCAAAGTGAAAATTCGGTAAGACATAAATTGGCGTAGTCGGCAGGATTTTTCTTTTTTTTCCCTCTCAATATGTTTAAGAAACGAAAGGAAAAGCAGGAGGATGTTGTGGATGTGCCCGGTTGGACTGAGGCACCGTATAATATATTGGCACATGAATTGAGCAGTTCTGGACTGGCGGAACAGTGGTCTAGTAAGCTTAAAGGTAGTGAACCCGCTGATGTTGTTAATGTACTCAGGGGGGTCCCCGCCAAGGCGGGTGATGTTGTGTCGCTTGGGCGACGAACTTGGATTCTGCTCAGTGCATATCGCGCGATGCATGAGCGGAATCAACAAATGCAGAGGAAGTGCTCTCAATTGGAACAAAAAGTTGCAGAGCTAGGAGGGCAGAAAGTGGTGCTGGATTGCAATACCCGTCTGCTCAAAGATAAGTTGGAACATTACCAGAGTGTAGCAGAGAAAGCTGCTATCAAAGTTGCTCAAAATAAATATCGCAAGAGAAGAGGAAAAATTAATAAAGAAAAAGTATATAAAAGTATAGCCATTGCATCTGTAAATTGGGACCCAGATAAGTGGGACGGAGATGTATGGGATACTTCCTCATCAGATGATTGGGAGGATCAACCTGATCCCGTTATTGATCCCCCAAAAGGATCTAAGGTAAAAGCCAATCCAATTCAGAGACGGTTGGAACGGACAGAAAATGAAATTATTCGAGAGCAGGTCCGTGATGCAGGTGGCCGGCTCCAAATAGACGAGCACGGACAGCCTATTATGGTGGAACGAATAGTTCCCCATACCCGTACTAGAGTTTCTGTGGAAGATTATACCCAAAATGAAATAGATAGCATTTTGACGCAATTTAAACAGCGGTCGGGAGAATCTGAACTCTCCTGGCTGGTCAGGATGCATGATTATGGAGGAGTAGGAATAAATGTAGACCCACAGGATATTTCTAAATTTGTTACATTGTCTCGGGATCCAGTGATCCAAAGATATTTCAAAAATTACTTTAGAGAAAATGCACAGGATAACATGCAGAATTTAGTGATCATTTTGGCTCGAGCAATTATGGATAAATATCTTACTGAAGCTGATATCCCAGCTAATGATAAACCATGGTATACTTTACGAGATGGAATTGACAGACTAAAGGAGGAAGCGATGCGAGGTGTAGTGGCTGTACTTAATGTGGATGATGATTACTTGGAATTTCCAATGACAGCTAGTATGAGGAGTAGGTTAGTGAAAACCGCGCCTCCTGCTTATAAGGCCATTATATTGACTTTAACTGTGGCAATGACAGGGAATCCAGTGAGTCAAGTAATCACACATATGAGGGAATTGCAGGATATGGGTGATTGGAAGGAAACAGATCGTTTAGCCTCCTCTCAGAGTTCCTCTCAAAAACATCCAGGTAACAGTAAACCATATAACCCTGAGTGGAAAAAAGATGGAAATACTACAAATCAAACAGATAGAGTGTCCAGGAGAGAGATGTTCAAGGCACTCTAAAAGGCTGGAATGAGCAGAGAATCTATAGATGGAAAACAGACAGGTGAATTATGGAGGTTGTATAAACAAAAGGTGCTGTCGGCAAAGAAAATTGATGCGGAAAAAGGAATTATCAAAACAAGTAAAGCTGAAGATCAGGGTAAGACCACAGCACCTGAGAAAGTGTCTTGGGAGGACTTTAAAAATGTCTATCCGTGGGAAGAATTAGCTGCAGCAGTAGCCACTCGAGTAAGTGATGGATGGGGTAGGAATGCCTATGAGGCAGCTACCGGGAAGGAGGATGTGGACTCCGATGAGGAGATCCCATAGGTAGCCAGCCAAGCCCCCGTATGGATAAAAGCTGATCAGCGTCCATACGTAAATTTAAGTATCCATTGGAAAGGGGGCAATGTGCAGAGGGTCCCTGCTTTGATTGATACTGGGGCGGAGGCTACCCTAATATATGGAAATCCCACGAAATTCAAAGGTCCAAAAATTAAAATTGCCGGACTAGGAGGACAGGTAATCACCGGAGTACAAACACAAGTTGCTTTGAAAATAGGAAACCTACCGATAAGAAATTACCGTGTTTTAGTAGTACCCATTCCGGAATATATATTGGGAATTGATGTTTTAAAAGGAATGACTTTAAATTTATCGGCTGGAAAATTCTCCTTTGGAGTAAAAAGGGCAGAAATACAAATGAGACCTGTAACGGTAGGAAAAGTAAAAATGCCCCCTGTACATATCCCTCCTGCTACCAAAATGGTGGCAATGAAACAGTATCGAATACCAGGGGGACACAAAGAGATTACTGAAACAATTAAAAATCTGGTGGACGCAGGAGTCATGCGTACCACTACTACTGCATGGAATAATCCAGTCTGGCAAGTTAAAAAGAGTGATGGCTCCTGGCGTATGACAGTGGATTACAGGGAATTGAACAAATATACCCCTCCATTAACAGCTGCAGTGCCAGATACTATCACTATAATAGAAAATATACAGAGTCATAATGGAACTTGGTATGCAGTAATTGATTTGGCTAATGCATTCTTTACAATTCCAATAGAGGAAAAGGCGCAGGATCAATTTGCTTTTACCTGGTTAGGTCGACAGTCTACCATGACCAGATTGCCTCAAGGATGGCTTCATAGCCCTACTATTTGTCACCGGACGGTGGCAGAACATCTAGATCAGTTCTCCTTGCCCTCAGATATGCAAATTTCTCATTATATTGATGATATAATGATACAAGGAAATGAAGAGCAGGCAGTGATGGAGCAAAGGATGGGAAATAAATGAGGCAAAAGTCCAAGGACCGGCCCAAGTTGTAAAATTCCTTGGAATCCAATGGAATAGAGGACATAGGGAAATTTTGCCACAAGCTAAACAGAAGATCATTAATTTCCCTACCCCAAAGTCTAAACAAGAGACTCAATCTTATATTGGGCTATTTGGATTTTGGAGACAGCATATACCTCATTTAGGACAGATGCTGTCCCCTTTGTATAAAGTGACGAGGAAGAAATATGAATTCCATTGGGGGGAAGAACAACAAACTGCTTTTGAGATGGTGAAAGAGGCCATACAACAAGCTGTAGATTTATAGCCAATGGCAGCGGGGAGTGTAGAATTGGATGTATCAGTACAAAATATGTATGCAAATTGGTCATTATGGCAAAAACAAGGGGGAAAAAGAGTCCCCTTAGGATTTTGGAATCGAAAACTCCCTGATGCTGGAGAAAAGTATACTCCATTTGAACAACAATTGCTAGCTTGTTATTGGGCATTGGTAGAAACAGAACAGCTAACTTTAAGACATGAAGTCTTATTAAGACCAGCAATACCTATAATGCAATGGGTATTGTCTAACCCTAAAACCAATAGGGTATGTGAGAATCATGTGGGAATAGTGGATGAGGGCAGGTATATCTCGCCCAGATTCCTCTCCTATGTGGCCTAGTCTGGTCAGTATCGCACCTGCTTACTAATGGATAATGGGAGGTGGATATATAAGGATGCAAGGTGGTTGTGTGAGTGTCTCAGCCTGGGAACACAGAGAGCCTGTCTGTGTGAGACACACACGTGAGTGGAAGCAGTGCCCACTGCAACTGTGGTTTGGCTGGACGGGAGAAGCCCGCCAGTTGGTAGTTAGGTTGTCCATTGTTTAGTTAGTGCCGGACAGGCAAGGATTTGTTTTATGTTTTATTTACTTTTGCATTGCTTTCACCATTAATAAACCTGACCCAGGGTCAGTTATACACGAATCCCCGCTCTGCGCCTGAGTTTCATGCTGAATGCACGTGACCTTTGACCCCAGCAAAGGCGATCCCCGAGTGTTTTATCACATTGTGGTGGAGAATGCGGGTACAGTCCACCGCCGTCCAGCAAGAAGCTAATCGGGTGATGATGGCCCAGCTGAAGGAGTTGGTGGACATGACAGCTACCGATCGTTCGCTTCTCCAGCAGGTGGCGCAGCGCTTGGCAAGCTTACCTGAGCTTAACCTGGAAGCCGAGTCGAGAGTGATTCACGTGAGTCGGTACTGGCAGAAAATGACGCCTGATGATGACGTCGAGGCATACCTGACCACGTTTGAACGGACGGCGGTGCGAGAAAAATGGCCGAAGGCACGATGGGCCGGCCTGATTGCCCCGTTTCTTTCCGGTGAGGCCCAAAAGGCGTATTATGACCTGGAACCTGAAGCTGCGCAGGACTTTGACAAATTGAAAGCCGAGATCTTGGCCCGGCTGGGAGTGACGACCGCTGTCCGTGCACAGAGAGTGCATCAATGGACTTATCAGCCGGATAAACCACCGCGGTCCCAGATGTTCGACCTGATCCACGTGACGAAGAAGTGGCTACAACCCGAGGTGTTGACAGCGCCAGAGATAATCCAGAGAGTCATCCTGGACAAGTACCTGAGAGCTCTACCGCCAGCCCTGAGGAAGTGGGTAAGCCATGGAAATCCTACGACGGCAGATCAACTGGTGGATCTGGTTGAACGTTACTCCGTGGCGGAAGGACTCCGAGACGACGCTACCCCACCTCGTTCTTCATCGTCTCCACGTGGAACCGGTAAGACTGTTCCAGGGAGTAGGGGAGATGGAAAAATCCCTAAGACAGTGGGGGAGGAAAACGGGACTGCCCGCACTGCGAGGCCGAGAGTAACGAACTATGGTCTAAGCAAGGGGCCCATTAGGTGTTTCCGCTGCCAAGAGATGGGACATATTGCTGCGAACTGTCTGGTCACTACTGAACCCATGCAGTGCGACGTCACAGACTCTAAAAACCGCATGTCTATGGTTGCACGGGTAGTGAGTGTGAATGCCGGTCAAAAGGATGTGGAAAAACACTTGTGTGATTTAACTGTTGATGGCAAAAATGTGGTGGCATTGTTAGACTCGGGAAGTGTGGTGACTCTGGTGAAGGCCAGTCTGGTGCCAGCCCCGACTGGGCCATCAGACAAATTCTCTGTAACGTGTGTGCATGGAGACACCTGTTCATACCTCACCACAGTCATATGCATTACAACTTCCTATGGGTCTGTGCAACATAAAGTGGGACTCGTCCCGGCGTTATTGCATGATGTTATCCTGGGCTGGGATTTTCCCCACTTCTGGCAATTGTGGGAGAATCAGTTGATGTCCTCGGGTAATAGTGTACATGATTCTTCTCCCAGGGAGCGTGTGGGTCCCGAACCCCTGGAAGAGGTCTCCCTGGAAGACTCGGGGGAAGAGTCTGCGGGAAATGACCTGCAGTTCCCGTTTTCAGTCATGGCGGGTGATAATGAGGAGACCGGGGAAGAGGAGGAGGCTGACAGCCGTCCACCTCCCCGTTTGCCGGATTTAGAAGTTCAGAAAGATGACTTCCAAAGCGAGCAAATAAAGGATCCTACCCTTTCTCAGGCTAGGACAAATGTGAAAGTGATAAATGGGGTGCCCGTAGAACCTGGCTCTAGGCTGGCATATCCTTACATGGTTCTGGAGAATGATTTACTCTATCAGATAGAGAAAAAGGGGGAAGATACGGTGCAACTATTAGTCGTGCCAAAACCCTACCGGCGGCAGGTCCTGGACCTGGCCCACGGACATGTGATGGGAGGTCACCTGGGAGTCCAGAAAACCACCGAAAGGATATTACACTGTTTTGTTTGGCCAGGCATGCATCACGATATTCGTGTATATTGCGAGTCTTGTCCTGACTGCCAAGCCTCTGCACCTAAGCCCCGGTTCTGTAGCCCTTTGGTACCCCTACCTATTATTGAAGTCCCATTTGAGAGGATTGGGATGGATTTAGTTGGGCCCCTTCCACGGTCTGCACGTGGACACCAACATATCCTGGTCATCTTGGATTATGCCACTCGTTACCCGGAGGCCATCCCTTTGCGTAACACGGCCACCAAGACGATTGCCAAGGAGCTGGTGCATGTGTTTAGTCGGGTCGGTGTACCAAAACAGATACTCACCGACCAGGGGACCCCCTTTATGTCCAGGATAATGAAGGAGCTCTGCCGATTGTTACAAATCGAACCGTTACGCACATCCGTGTATCACCCTCAAACAGACGGGTTGGTCGAACGGTTCAATAAAACTCTGAAGCAGATGCTGAGAAAGGTGATAGACAAGGATGGGAAGAACTGGGACTATTTACTTCCATATTTGCTTTTTGCCATCAGGGAAGTACCCCAGTCTTCCACGGGATTCTCGCCTTTCGAGTTATTGTACGCCCGACGTCCTCGCGGACTGTTAGACGTTGCAAAAGAAACCTGGGAGGGTCAGGTCACTCCATTTAAAACAGTGATAGATCACGTCACACAAATGCAGGACCGTATTGCGGCTGTTATGCCTATCGTCAAAGAACACATGATACAGGCTCAAGGAGCCCAAAAAAGAATCTATGATAGGGGCGCCAAGATCCGTACGTTTGCACCCGGAGATAGGGTGTTGATCCTGGTCCCCACGGTGGACAGTAAGTTCCTGGCAAAGTGGCAGGGCCCCTTTGAGATCAAGGAAAGAGTTGGTGAAGTAAACTACAAAGTATACCAGGCAGGTAAACGGAAACCTGAGCAGATTTATCATGTAAATCTGATAAAGCCCTGGAAGGATCGGTCTGCCTTGTCAGCGGAGCTGGCCCATCCTGTCTGCTCGCATACCGTACCGGAGGTACGGGTTGCAGAGACTCTCTCGGAGCGGCAAAAGACGGAAATCAGGCAGTTTCTACTTCACAACCAAAAGTTTTTCTCAGAAAAACCCGGGCAGACTATGCTAATGAAACATGACATCGTAACGGAACCTGGTGTCACAGTTCACGTAAAGCCCTACCGAATCCCGGAAGCGCGCCGTGAAGCCGTTTCCCGAGAAGTGAAGGCAATGTTAGAGTTAGGAGTCATTGAGGAATCGCACAGTGCGTGGTCCAGCCAGATTGTGCTAATTCCTAAACCGGACGGCACCATCCGGTTCTGCAATGACTTCAGGAAACTGAATGCGGTCTCAAAATTTGATGCCTACCCTATGCCCCGGGTCGATGAGTTAATAGATCGGTTAGGAAAAGCCCGGTATATTACGACCCTAGACCTAACAAAGGGGTATTGGCAGATCCCTCTGGCGGAGGCTGCCAGAGAAAAGACGGCATTTGCTACCCCAGAAGGTCTATTTCAGTATGTGTATATGCCGTTTGGACTGCACGGAGCACCAGCGACCTTCCAGAGACTGATGGATCGAGTCCTGAGGCCACATAGGCGGTACGCTTCGGCCTATTTGGACGACATTGTCATTTACAGCTTGGACTGGGAGACTCATCTCCAGAAAGTACAAGCTGTGATTGACGACCTGTGGGAGGCAGGTCTAACCGCGAACCCCAAGAAATGTCACATCGGGCTAGAAGAAGCCCGGTATTTGGGGTATGTAATTGGGAGGGGTGTTGTTAAACCCCAGGTTGATAAGATTCAGGCGGTTCAGGACTGGCCACAACCTGTCAACAAGAAGCAGGTGCAAGCCTTCCTGGGGATCGCCGGTTATTATCGCCGGTTCATACCCAATTTTGCAGCCATCGCTACCCCCCTGACGGATCTTACAAAAGGGAAAGACTCCGTCATGATTAAATGGAGTTTAGCGGCTGAAGAAGCCTTCCATAGCCTAAAACGGGCACTTTGCTCTCAGCCCGTACTGGTGACTCCAGACTTCCGCAGCGAGTTTGTGGTACAAACGGATGCCTCTGATACCGGTATCGGGGCCGTACTCTCACAAGTGAGGGACGGAGTGGAACACCCAGTCCTCTATCTCAGCAGGAAGCTGAATAAACACGAGCAAAGGTATGCAGTCGTGGAAAAAGAGTGCCTAGCCATTAAGTGGGCTCTAGAGGCCCTCAAATATTACCTGGTGGGCCGAAAGTTCGGGCTGATCACTGACCATGGCCCTTACAAGTGGATGCACTTGAACAAGGAACGGAATAGCCGGGTGACCCGGTGGTTCCTTGCCCTGCAGGCCTACACTTTTACGGTGGAGCACCGCCCAGGGGTACAGATGGGGAATGCAGATGCCCTGTCCCGAGTGCACTGTTTGGCGGGTGTCATTGCTCGACCAGAGTGGTCTGAGCAGAAGGGGGGGATATGTGAGAATCATGTGGGAATAGTGGATGAGGGCAGGTATATCTCGCCCAGATTCCTCTCCTATGTGGCCTAGTCTGGTCAGTATTGCACCTGCTTACTAATGGATAATGGGAGGTGGATATATAAGGATGCAAGGTGGTTGTGTGAGTGTCTCAGCCTGGGAACACAGAGAGCCTGTCTGTGTGAGAGACACACACGTGAGTGGAAGCAGTGCCCACTGCAACTGTGGTTTGGCTGGACGGGAGAAGCCCGCCAGTTGGTAGTTAGGTTGTCCATTGTTTACTTAGTGCCGGACAGGCAAGGATTTGTTTTATGTTTAATTTACTTTTGCATTGCTTTCACCGTTAATAAACCTGACCCAGGGTCAGTTATACACGAATCCCCGCTCTGCGCCCGAGTTTCATGCTGAATGCACGTGACCTTTGACCCCAGCAAAGGTGATCCCCGAGTGTTTTATCACAGGTAGGACATGCACAGGAACAAAGTATCATAAAATGGAAATGGTACATTTCTGAAAGAGCAAAGAAAGGAGAAGGCGGGATCGCCTCCCTCCATGAGAAAATAGCAGAAATAGGGGAAGAAATCAAATCCCCTGTGAAACCAACTGTCCTGGAAGAGTCTCCTGTAAAATGGGGAAAATCTTATGAAGATTTAACAGAACAACAACAGCAACATGCTTGGTTCACTGATGGGTCAGCTCGATATGTCAATGGAAAGCGACACTGGAAGAGTGTGGCTTATAACCCGAAACTAGAAAAACATTTGGTTATGGAAGGTCACGGTAAAAGTAGCCAATATGCAGAATTATATGCCATCTTTCTGGCATTGAGTTTTGAACAAGGGAAGGAGTGTCACCTTTTCACAGACTCGTGGTCTGTGGCTAATGGTCTTGCAACTTGGATGATGGGATGGAAGAAATATGGTTGGTTAATACATGGTAAGGAAGTGTGGGGAAAAGAGGTGTGGGAATTTATAGAAGAAATGGTTCAAATCACACTTACTACTGTTTTTCATGTTGATGCACATATGCCTGCTGACTCACTTGATCGTCTGTTTAATTCTGAAGCAGATAAAGCCGCCGCCATTAGACAAACTTCTGAGGTTGATCAAGAAAAAGAAAAATGGCTGCAAGGTACAGCTGTTTGGGCGCACAACAAGAGTGGACACCTTGGAGAAAAAGCCACTTACAGGTGGGCCTAAGAAAGAGGTGTTCCACTAACCATGGACATTATAAAACAAGTCATTGCACAGTGTCCAGTGTGCCAGCATTCACAAAAAAGGGAAGTTCCACACACAGTAATGGGACACATAGCTCGAGGACAATTACCAGCTCAAATTTGGCAGATGGATTTCATTGGTCCACTCACTGAGAGTAGGGGATGTAAATATGTCTGCACAGCAGTAGATACCTACTCAGGACTTATGATAGGATTCCCTTGCAAAGCAGCTACACAATGGAGCACATTACATACATTAGAGATTATCACACAATACTATGGTGTTCCACTGCAGATACAGACTGACAATGGGTCACACTTCACTGGTCAACAGATAAAGGATTATGCTAATGAGCATAATGTCCAATGGGTATATCACATGCCTTACTATCCCCAAGCTGCAGGGTTAGTGGAAAGGATGAATGGACTCTTGAAGTCTACTCTGAAAAAGATACACAATATGGAAGGAGGATATGGCCAGTGGAGAGATAATCTAAGTGAGGCTTTACAAATTGTCAACAATAGGCCAATTACTGATTCCATGACACCATTGATGAGAATGCTGACACCCAACCTTACCATACACGAAACTCATATTGTACATACAATTACTTGGTGGAAGATGAATCAAGAGGCTAAAATTCCTGAAAGAGCAACTCCCCTATCTGCGGGATTGGATCTCAGTGCAAAAGAAGTGACTATTGTACCTCCAGGTAAGACCGTTCCTATACCAACAGGATTGGGATGTCAAATGCCTAAAGGACATTATGGTCAGTTGGCAACTCGGTCTAGTTTTGCTTTAAGAGGGGCCATAGTGGTGGGAGGAGTAATTGATGCTGATTATCAAGGAGAAATCAAAGTTATTATGTGTCCAATTTAGGACAAGAGCCGCTAGTTATCTCTAAAGCAGGGGTCCCCAACCGCCGGTCCGCAGCCCAGCACCGGGCCGCTGCAGTGCCCATGCCGGTCCGCGGACACAAGGGGAGCCAGGGGCGGTCAGTGGCGTAGCGGGGGCTGGGGCGGCGTGTGTAGCGGCGGCAGGGAGCGATCCAAGCAGCTCCGCTGCCTGCAAGAGGGAATATCAGGAGCGGAGCTGCAAGGACCCGTCCAGCTTCCTGCCCGCCGCCCGCACTTCCTGTCTCTGACACAGAGAGGAGCGCGGCTGCTGCTGTGTCAGAGCGAGGAAGCGCGGGCGGCGGGCAGGTGAGAGGAGAGAGGTGGTGTCTGTGTGTGTGTACGTATAATATGTATGTGTGTGTCTGTGTGTATGTGTGTGTATGTATGTGTGTGTGTGTGTACGTATAATATGTATGTGTGTGTGTGTGTGTGTGTGTATGTGTGTGTATGTATGTATGTGTGTGTGTGTCTGTGTGTATGTATGTGTGTGTTGGTCTGTGTTTGTGTAGCCTGGCCCTGGAGGAGATGGGGACATGAGGAGAAGGCCATGAGGGAAGTGATGGAGAGACAGCAGTGATGGGGTGAAGGCAATGATGGGGAGAGGGGAGTGATGGGGTGAAGGCAATGATGGGGAGAAGGGAGTGATGGGCTGAAGGCAATGATGGGGAGAGGGGAGTGATGGGCTGAAGGGAATGATGGGGAGAAGGGAGTGATGGGGTGAAGGCAATGATGGGGAGAAGGGAGTGATGGGGTGAAGGCAATGATGGGGAGAAGGGAGTGATGGGGAGAAGGGAGTGATGGGGTGAAGGCAATGATGGGGAGAGGGGAGTGATGGGCTGAAGGCAATGATGGGGAGAGGGGAGTGATGGGGTGAAGGCAATGATGGGGAGAAGGGAGTGATGGGGTGAAGGCAATGATGGGGAGAAGGGAGTGATGGGGTGAAGGCAATGATGGGGAGAGGGGAGTGATGGGGTGAAGGCAATGATGGGGAGAGGGGAGTGATGGGGTGAAGGCAATGATGGGGAGAAGGGGGTGATGGAGCACTCATTCAAAACCTATGGTGAGTTGAGTCACATTATAAATGTTATTTAATTATAAGTATGCACTGCTACACTACAACCGTGTCCATAGCCCCGCCCCTTATGACCAAAGCCCCGCCCCTGCCACACCTCCATCCCCACCCTGCCGGGCCATGGAAGAATGGTCTTGCTTGAAACCGGTCCCTGGTGCAAAAAAGGTTGGGGACCACTGCTCTAAAGGACAGAAGATGGCTCAAATGTTGGTAATACCTATTAGTTTAGATCAAGCCATCGAAGGACAAGCTCCACTAGAACTCTCCTTACGGGGGGATAAAGCATTTGGGTCATCAGATGTGACCAATGTAGGAGCTAGAATTTGGGTACAGAGTCCTCAAGGACCGCCATCGGCGGCTGAAGTCATAGCTGTGGGCAAGGATCGTACTCTGCTAATCATGAGACCAGGAGTGGAAAAATGGGAATATGTTCCCCAGGAAAAATGTTATTTGCGTGAATAAAATCATGCTTTGTTCCCCCCCCCAACAGATATTTCTGGGAATATGTGGAATTATTGGAATCCTTGGAAGCGAGTGTTTGGTGAAAGTTGAAGGATGGACACCTGGAACGCAACTTACCACAGAACAAGTGTGGCCTCATCCTAAGCCAGGGGACTGGAATGCGTACAATAGAACATTACCCAAAGAAATAGAGAGCTGTGGCACGTGGGGAGTATATTATAACTTCTCACAACCAATCTTCCGAGTAAACTTAACTTTGAATCAAACAGATCAGAGTTGGATGTATGGGCCACCACTGGAAGATCCGAATCAACGAGAGGCGGCGTACTATTATTGGCCTGATACTATCATGACTAATGGAACAGGACAAGTGATTATTGAATCAGAAGAGGAAATAATTTGTTGGGAAGAAAAAAATAGAGAAAGAAATTGGTTATGGGAGGCTTAATGTTTCTGTCTGGAAAAATTATACAGACAAAGGGGAGAATAAGACAATTTTTATATTTCCTTTAAACCACACTATGATAATAATTTGTGCTAATGCTACGGATAGAAAAGTGGAGTTCCTGGTAGGGAAGACATTGCCACGGTGTGATAATGTCACGGGTGACTATAATGGTTCTGGACTATGTTGTGGGACTCCAAATTTGCGGGCTTCAGCTTGGAGTAGATGGTTGAGGGTATATCAAAGCACCGCCTTTAAAAGCGATTCGGAACATATGAAGAAGATCCCCTCATCTTGTTTAACGACTGGAATCCAATCACAAAAAACTGTAGTGACTGCTATAGTAACTTTTCCGCCTAACATTCTTTGCCCTATTAGACAAAGAAGAGCGTGGTATGACACACTATTAGGAGGGGTGGGAGTGGTTACTGGAACTTTGAATTCCTTTGATATAGAAACATTAGCTAATCGTATGAGTAATGCAGGTAGAGATATACAAGATGTTTTAACTGTAATGGGGAAGTGGATGCCAACGATATGGCACCCTTGGAAACAGGTCCTACAAATAGATAAATTTTTGTTAGAAATGCAAGATGCTACGAATTCTTTTGCTTTGAGAAAAGGATCAAATATTAGTGCCATTTTTAATTGGACCATGTGTACCATGCAAGCCATTTATCAAATGCAACAAAAGGCAGCAATGCAGACCCGGCTTATGACAGGAAATGAGTGGGTATGGAGGACTGTGTTTAATAATACGATCCCTGGAGTTTCATGGTTAAAAATTGAGGCTCCCAAAATGGTCTGCAATGATACAGTATGCCAAGGTATATTAAGTCTGTATAATGTAACAAATCAACAAATAATGTGTAGATATGTTATTTTACCATTGCTGTTAGGACCTCCAGGGGACCAATGGCTATGGATGCCTAAAATGAATGGTCTATATATTGATAATAATAATCGTACACATGATTTAAGTTTATGTGAAAACACTTTAGAAGGTAAAATTTGTAGATTGCATTCTGCTATATATGAACCGTGCTTATTACAAGGAACTGTGAATGTCTGTGAATTTACCATTCTCCCAACATCATATAAAATGTTGGTGGAAATTGGTCCACAGGAAGTTTGTGTAATAACGGATGTTCCTGTGGTGCCAGGTATGAAAGTTCCTTATGTTGGATGTCTGCAAAATGTTTCAGCTTTAGAGTGGGAAAATCAAACTTTTCTTCTTACTCCTGATCGAGTGGTGCGAAAAACCATACAATGGCAACCTGCCGTGCTGCAGATAAACAACTGGGAGCTGAATATGACCAAACTTCGGGATATCATAGAAAAATCTAAAGAAGGTTCTGAAATGATTAAAATACTAAATAAGACTATACAACAGCATATAATTAGTACCACAATAGTAGCGGGGAAAATTGTTAAAATAGGTTCTGTAATTGCTGATGCCACTTCTCATCATTGGTATGATATTTTCATGGGTCATTCCCCTTCAGCTCAAAAGATGTTAAATTGGATTATTCACCCTGTGTTGGTGCTTGTCATTGTAGTAATGATTCTATCCATATGGAATTGCTACATGTCATACAAAGTCTTCTGTAGGAAACCAAAAGTGCTGATGGTGACCTATAGAAGTGGAAAATAATTCCCGTGATCAAGGACCGATTGTGATACCTATGTGATATGTATGGTGTGTGCATGAAGAAGATAGGTATCCAGATTCCAGATTAGGTGATCACGAGTCTTATTGTTCACTTTTTGCATTTAATTCAGCACAAGTTTAGAAGAACTGAACTTGACCGATACATGACCTGTTAGGAACACGGTGGTTTCAGTGAAAAACAACCACAATGCGCCTGCGTAACACGAGCTGGCAACGAGCTCAAAGATTAACCACGCAGGTGCCAAGCATGAACGTGTTATATAAGCATTACTTGCAGAAAGTACTGCGCATGGTTGAACTGATATCTGATTATAAACAATATAAAACAAAGGGGACTTTCACTGGTAGGGAGGGACGTTTCCAGAAGGCTTTATGGACGCATAACTTCTGTGATGTTGTGTTAACTGGATGTTGCCTCTTTACCCGTCGAGTCCCCCGAGGGAGGAGTGATACTACAATATCCGGTAAACGTATTGATGCTTACATTTCTCTATTTTATAGATGATGATGATGATCAATGTAATGTTAGACTAGTGCTGCTATAATTCATGTGCCTATAACACACATATCAAAGTGTTACCTAAGTCATTACTTGCTTAAATGTTTTTTTTCTGTTATCTCATTATTAATAAAATATAAATTGTTTTACCGAAATAAAGACCTAGCAGTCTTTTTGCCTAATTAGTATATTAGTGAGCGCTACGTAAGTAAGGGGCTTGCCCCTCTCAAAGTGAAAATTCGGTAAGACAGACTCTGGTTATGCCACTGCCAGCCACAGAGATAGCTTTAGTGAATTGACATGATTTATTGATGTTAGCACAAAGGTTCTCTGCTATAATACACAAGACCACTAATTCACACTGTAGGATTATAGAAGCACAAATAGGGTCTTATCCGATATAAAAGGTGCAAATATTACTTAAATTCACTCACCTGATATATGAGTAAAAAGGCACATAGGATTGTCATTCAGTTGCCACACATCCACAGGTCAAACCAGTGACCACAGAGATATTCTGATTAAAGGAGCTTTTCATGGATTTACTGTGCTGCTAAACATGACTCAAGATCAGTTATTCATAAAGGAGAATAATGATTTATTCATAAACTCAATGCTTTTGGAAGTTTAAACACTTCTTCCTCAGGGGATGTTCGGCGAACGTCTAAACGTTCAGCGGATTGAAACTAACCAATTCTTGAAATGTTCGCTTATCTCTAGTCATATACAACACTTGCAAAAAGCGTTAACAAATTTTACTGGGTTTGAGTATTATGTGGTCTTGGGTACATTTTTATAATATATAACACTCCCACTAAGTGTTTAAAAATTTAGCTGAGTAACATTTATCACCAAAACACTATGCAGTGTTTTGGCATACATTTTTTATGACATACTGTATAAGACTACAAAAAAAGTTAAATTTTTTTACTGTGTTAAATTTCTCACCCATGCACTATTGCATATAAATGCAGAGTTGCAGGTCTGACTGACCGTCGTCTGTCTCCATAAGGATGTCTCTAAAAGAATACAGCAGATACAGCAGAAATACTGTATGCCAGAAAAATAACCCCCTGCTGCAGATGCTTCATTATTATTATTACTATGCTTTATTATTACTATCAATCTGATAATCGATCTGTTTCATCCTCAGGTATGTCCACTAGCTGCAATACCATTACCCATCTTTCCTGACCTCACTTACCCTGTATCTGTCTGCCATTACTATTTTTTTTCTCCCCAGCATGTTTTCTCACGTTAATTCCTTGATGCTAACACGCAGTTGGCTTTATCTGTCCATTTGAATCTGGCTCTTTCCTTTAGTATTTTCCTTTCTGACATCTAATTAATCCCCTCCTGTGTCTGTGATCAGTCTCACTGCTGCCCCTCCCTCTTGATCACACCTGGCCTACTTCATGTGCACTTAGCTTGTTAAAAATGCCGAGTCGCAGGTCTGTTTGACCGTGGTCTGTCTCCTTAAGGTTGGCTCTGTAAGGATACAGCAGAAATATGCCAGAAATGAGCCAGAAGTGAACTAAAGGCACGACTACTAACTTTCTTTCTCCTTCCTCCACACTTACTCTCATCATGCTCACATATGCTCTAGCAGTTTTGGCTCCATTACTCCTCACTCTCCTTCGCTATTCGCAAACCCGAGCACCCTCTAACCAAGTAATAATCTATCATTCCTTCCTTCATCCCCACCTGACCTCCTCCACTGACCTTCTCCTCAACCACAGAACTCGCCTAACAAAACACAAAACAAGCCGCCCACTCTCCTTCTCCCACCTGCTCTGTCTCTCTCTGCTTCTCCTCACAGCTGGTGACATATCTCCCAATCCTGGACCCCCACATCTCATACCTCCCATTATTACCCTCTTATATCACTCCCAACCCAATATAACCACCTGAAATCTTGCCTACCTCAAATCTGTGTCCTTAATGCCTACCACCCTGCTCCTCCTCTCTGGATCACTCTGGAATGCCCGCTCCATCTGCAATAAACTCCATGTGATTCATGACCTCTTTACTTCTCGTAATCTTTCCTTCCTGGGCCTCACCAAAACATGACTGACACCTTCCGACACAGCCTCCCTTGCTGGGCTATGTTACGGTGGCCTCCATTTCACCCACACTCCTCACCCGGATAACAGACATGGAGGAGGAGTGAGCCTTCTCCTTTCTTTCAACTGTACCTTTAACCCAATCCCACCTCTACCCTCCCCTCTTTTGAAGTCCACTCTGTCCGCATCTACTCCCCCTCCAACCTCCAAATGGCTGTCATATACCAACCTTCGGGCCACTGCCTTTATTGACCAATTCTCCACCTGGCTTCTTCACTTTCTCACTGCTGACATTCCCACCATCATCATGACACCCACCAGTCAGCAGCCTCCAAACTGCTGTCCCTTACTTCATCTTTTGGACCTACTCAGTGGTCCTCCTCACCTGTCACCCATGTCCAGCAACATACGCACACCACAGAAACGTTGCACATCTAGACACTCGCACACTCTCTGACTCTATTCTGCCACTGTCCATAGCTTCACTCCACGACACAGACACTGTCACTAGTTTCTACAATGCCACTCTTGCATCCGCCATCGACTCGGTTGCCCCTGTCATGCATAGCAGAGTGCGATGAATCAATAGATAACCCTGGCACAATAACATAACTAAAAAGATTTGGCAAGTATCCTTAATTGCAGAGCAAAGTTGAAAGAAAATGCATTGGCAAGATGATTTCACTGCACTCAAACAAGCAACATTCGCTTTCAAATCAGCTCTCACCTCTGTTAGGCCTGTTTCACACTTGCTTTTTTTTGCAGCGCGTTTTTCCCGCAAAAAAACGCATTGAAAAACGCATACAAAAGCATACAACTGCTGCGTTTTTTCAAGCATTTTTATGAGCATGCATGAAAAAAACGCAGCGTTTTTATGCGTTTGTATGCGTTTTTAGTGCGTTTTTACCGCGTTTGCGTTTTTTTCCAACATTAGGTGGCCCCTCACACTAACCCAAACCATGACTTTACTAACCCTAACCCTGACCCTAACCCTAACCCTAACCCTGACCCTAACCCTAACCCAACCATACTTAACCCTAACCCTGACCCTAACCCTAACCCTTAACCAAACCATACTTAACCCTAACCCTGACCCTAACCCTTAACCAAACCATACTTAACCCTAACCCAAACCCTAACTAACCTTAACCCTAACCCTGACCCTAACCCTAACCCTAACCCTAACCCTTAACCAAACCATACTTAACCCTAACCCTGACCCTAACCCTGACCCTAACCCTTAACCAAACCATACTTAACCCTAACCCTGACCCTAACCCTAACCCTAACCCTAACCCTGACCCTAACCCTGACCCTAACCCTAACCCTGACCCTAACCCTAACCCTAACCCTTAACCAAACCATACTTAACCCTGACCCTAACCCTAACCCTAACCCTTAACCAAACCATACTTAACCCTAACCCTGACCCTAACCCTTAACCAAACCATACTTAGCCCTAACCCTGACCCTAACCCTGACCCTAACCCTTAACCAAACCATACTTAACCCTAACCCTGACCCTAACCCTAACCCTAACCCTAACCCTGACCCTAACCCTTAACCAAACCATACTTAACCCTAACCCTAACCCTGACCCTAACCCTTAACCAAACCATACTTAACCCTAACCCTGACCCTAACCCTAAACCCCCTTAACTAACCCTAACTTTACCCAAACCCCTAAATTCCATTGTCTAAACTAATGGTAAAAAAAAAACGCATGTGCAAAAAAACGCATACATAAGCATGCCAATGCGCACATATGCTCACCATAGACTTATAATGGGTGTCTTGCTGTAAAAAAACGCATTGCGCGCGCATGCGTTTTTTTGAGGCAAATCGGATGCACAAAAAATGCAACAAGTTGCATTTTGTGTGCCCGAGCGCATACCGCAAAAAAACGCATGCGCGGTAAAATGCGTACAAACGCATGTGTATGCGCACATAAGCGCATTCCATGCAAAGTATAGGAAAAAAAAACGCATGCGCTATTTAGCGCTAAATTACCGCGAAAAAAAACGCAAATGTGAAACCAGCCTTAAACAGGCCTACTTTACATCCCTTGTATCTTCCTTGTCCCACAACCCCAAACAGTTTTTCAACACTTTTAACTCCCTCCTCCGCCCACCAATGCCCCCTTCGACTTCCCTAATCTCTGCCAAGGACTTTGCCACACACCTCAAAAATAAGATAGACCAAACAAGGCAAGTCTTTGTTTTCAGACCACAACAATCCCTTTGTATGCCAGACCAATGCCCTAACCCCATAACATCCCTCTCCAAAATCACTGAAGGGGGCTTACTCTTCTTCTCTCCAAATCACACCTCACCACTTGTGTCCTTGACCCCATCCCATCCCACCTCCTCCCCAACCTCACCACTACACTAAAACCATCCCTAACCCATCTCTTCAACCCATCACTAACTTCTGGTACCTTCCTCTATGCTTTCAAACATGCCAGAATCACACCTATCCTCAAAAAGCCATCCCTTGACCCGAGTGCTATGTCCAGCTATTGCTCCATATCTTTGTTCCCATTTGCTTCCAACTCCTTGAGCAACATATCCACGCTGAACTTTCCACTCACTTTGCATCTAACTCACTCTTCGACAACCTACAATCTGGCTTCCGACCCCACCATTCCACTGAGACTGCCCTGATGCAACATACCAATGACTTACTTACAGCCAAAGCTAACAGACAATACTCTACACTCCTCCTTCTAGACCTGTCCTCTTCCTTCGACACTGTTGACTACTGCCTCCTACTACAGATCCTCTCTTCCTTTGGTGTCAAAGACCTTGCCCTATCCTGGATCTCCTCATACCTTGCCAACCGCAAATTTAGCGTTTCCTACTCCCATACTACCTCGATATAGAAGGGTTAATGGTTTGCCTTTAATTCACTTTTGCCTTTAACTGCTAGAATTTATTCTCATGATGCAGCAGTCTGTCAGTCTCCTCTTCAAGGAGACTATACTTCTTATATATGTTCTCAATAGTCAGCCACAGCATGTTCTGGGTACATGGTAAATAAAGTTTGACCCTGGGTAACGGTGGGGGCTACATGAGCTACATAGAGTTACATTTGTTGTAAATGGTATACGATATTGCCTTGTGATTCATTATGTCAGATAAAGTGATTTGCCCACGACCTGGGTGCAGTCTCCTTTGTCTCCAAGTACACTTGTAAATTAAGGGCGTAAACTCCTAATTTGGCCTCACTGGTGATCTGGCATGCCTGACTTTGGGTCAGAACGAAAACAGTTACAACAGTTTTGGCGCCCAAACGCGGGGCCGTGGTAACCAGCCTATTCGGAATCCGCATGTGGGAGCTTCCTGGGAGATTGGACATGCAAATCCAGCTGCAGCAAGTTGAGAAATTTTATTCTTACACTTTGTTTTGCACTTGCAATCTCTCTGGGTCTTTCCACATCTCTTGGTAAAGGCTGTACAACATGGTTCAAAAGAACCTACATCACCAGTGAGTTTTGTGGTTGTCTGTTTATGTCCATATGAGAGTTGAATAATAGAGTAATAAGATGATACTTGTCATCTGTATTATCTGTCAAAATACTAACTGGTTGTGTACTGTGTAGCACAGAGCTGAGATAGACTCTGTGCAGTGTTGTTATTTTGGTCATTTTGGATTGACAGTAAATCATATGATGCTGTATTTTGTATGGTGCTGTGGTTTTTGGTTTTTATTGTTCTTGTTGTTTAAGAAGTTGGCTTTGGTGTTCTCAGAGTGTCAGTGGACACTGCTGTAGTTTCATAAGTTGTGTAAATTCCAAAGTGCAAAATAGGAAGGTTGTGTGAATCCTTGTATGTATGTCTATGAGATCCTCTGAATGACATGAGAGGTGAGTAATTGAGTATAAGGGATAAAAATAAGTCCCTGATTGATGAGGGGTTCCATTAGGTGTGGTCCTCTGAATGTGACAGAGGACATTATCAACACACTTTGATATGAATCAGGCGGAGTGATTGAGATAAGGGATTTTTGTTCTCTTCTTTTTGTATTTGTAAAATCAACTGACCACTGAAAAGTGAAAGAAAGGAAAAAAAATCCCTGAATGAACACATATGAATGAATCATCACACACCATTTTGTGTCAAGAGATTGTTACCTTTCCAGTTCTTGTGGGAGATCTTGGATAGATGCGTTATAGATATTTCAAATCTACATCTGGGACTAAATAAATTGAGTAATGATATAGCTTGTGCTATATGGGGCATGACATTGGAAAGTTTCCTGCATGCATTTGGCCAGAAAAGGGCAAGGCTCGGTTACTCACATTATACAGTTATCTGCTCTTACAGTGAAATCCTGTGATTTGAGGGTTTTGTAGAAATTGATTTTGATTAGGTCTAAGAACTGCTGCATTCTCTTACTGTGTGAAGGACATTAAATTTCTAATATTCTGATGGGAGGAGGAATTAAGCTGCTGCGCGATTGCTTGTGTGTTTCTCCTCTCCGTTCTTATCTCCACTAAGTGCCTGATGGAGGGGTGAATTATGCCACTGTGCGGATTCTCTATGTTTCTGTCCTTGGTGTAATGCTCGCTCGCTAGGAGATTTGTGCATTTTAAAGCAAAAGTACTTATTTGAAGTGGAAAGAAATTTTGTAAGTTGAAGTTGGAAGTTGAAAGTAAATATGGTGCCTAATTGTTTGGTCATTAATGTGTTTGTACCTGCTTCTAGTTGTGTGATGATATGTAGCTAATGGTGGATCAACAAAGGAGGTAGCCAACTGCATGGCTGATCTAGTAGGAGTCAGCGGGATTCTGTTGTGGGTGAGAGGCAAGGGCAAGGAGCTTTCCAGCCACACCCTGACAGGTTCGCTCTGACTTTCTACGTGCGGCCTGCAAGACAAGTTCCAGGCACACTAAAAGGGCATTTCAGAATAAAGGTGAGCTGTCTAAGTTGAAGCAGCCTTCTCACGTTCCATGGAACTGGACTTGTAGGTTGAAAGCCTATTCCTATTCTAGTCAGCTGATCTAACGGGTGAGAGGAAAAGAGCCTTCCCGTTACATCCTATAGGTCTACCGGGTGAGAGGCAAGGAGCCTTCCTGCTACACCTTGGCAGTCTCACTCTGACTTGCTACATGTGACCTGTAAGACAAGGTCCAGGCACAATAAAAGGGCATTCTAGAATAAAGGTGAGCTGTCTGACGAAAAAGTTGAAGCCATGGCAACTTATTCTGTGTGTGCAGTAAGGGCCCCCCAATGGGATCCAGAACCGCTATGCGGATTGTAAAAGACAGAAGAAAGGAAGCAGTAAAAGATGCGGGACCAATATTGAAAAAGGCAAAAATGCTAGAGTGTAAATGTTTGGATGCACAAAAAAAGGCACAGACAAGGGAAGAAAATAGCAAGTGAATAAATGATGTTTGAGAATGTGCAGCGGTACGGAAGTAAGGTGTATTATGAATGTTTTGATTGACAAAGTTTAACCAGAGACCCAGACAAAACAGATAGACTTGTAAACACTGTGGTCAGATTCAGACAAACCCAGACTGAATAGCTACTTGTGTGACCTGTGCTACTGACCTAAGCGAGTTGCGCAAAATCCGGTCCGGACAAGGTCATATGTAGTAACATAAGAAGCTGATATAATAGTGTGGTTAGTGGGTAGTGGGGACATTGACCTTTGGGGAGTAAGTTGACAGTAGACACCAGACGACCAACCACATCAGGACCTAGAAGGGTGACTAGAGTAAGAAAGATGCAGTAGTGTTATCCCTGGAGCCCCTCTAACCAGCTAGCTATGCTGAAGCAGCCGCCTGACCCTGAGTATCAATCTTTCCCATTTTATAGACAAATAAAGGAAATACAGTGGACATATAAGTGTACCTGGGCAGACCTAGAGAGGTTGGTGAGTTTAAAGGCAGGTGACGTACTAGGACGCATAATTAAGACACATATATATGTGGTAAAGAATCAAGCTTGGGGCATGGATGATAAATCTGCATGGTCTCTGGAGACGTACTGTGAATCACTAAAACAATGGGCTACAGTGAAACAATCAGAGCAGTCTCTACTCCTGACTAACATGACACAGCAAAAAGAAGAGAGTGTAGTGATGTACTTTGGAAGGTTACAGCTGAAATGGGCAGACATGGGGTACAGTCGCATAAACCCACTTGATGTTAAAATACTGGTGAATGCATTAATTGACAGTATGAACAAAGACTTACGAGATGCAGTACAGACAGCCAGATCTGAATGGAGAGATGTAGATCTGAAAGACCTCCTTAAGGTAGCTAAAGGAGTTGAACAAACAAGGATGATAAGATATCCTGTCATGTATGCTGGAGCACAAGGACAACAGTGGAGACATAGTAGGGGACCTAGAGACTTAGAAAAAGTGAGGTGCTGGTATTGTGGAGGAAATGGACATTACGCCCACCACTGCAAAAACCCTACTAATGAGACTAAGAAGACAGATCTTTCACCCCCTTCACCTTCAGACTAGGAAATTGACAACCCAGTGACAAATGTGTACCCTTTTCTTGTCCCCTCCAAACCTGGTCCTGCCTTGAGGACCACCATAACAATGCCAGGGGGGGGGGAAGAGGCAGAATTTTTGTTTGACACTGTGGTACACAAAGACTTGATAATGCCCGCTGTCACCATCCCTTTTTATCTTAGTTATTGATACGCTGATTCAGAAAATCAGACAAGAGGACCAGATTGAGGGGCTGAGAGTAGGCACGCTGGAAATAAAAATGTTGGCCTTTGCGGATAATTTACTCTTCCTCATAACTAACCCTTCTCAGGCGTTCCCGAGTTTCCTCAGCATTCTCCATCAATATGGCCAGCTGTCTAATTTTAAAATTAATACCTCTAAATCCGAAGCCCTCAACATAACCCTATCAGACTCCCAGCTAGCAGACATCCGTAGACAAACTCCTTTCTCGTGGTCCGCAAATTATTTAAAGTATTTGGGTACATGGATTACAAAAGATCCTGCAAGGCTATTCCATGCTAACTACCCCCCCTTATTGAAGAAGGTAGAGGCACAGATGAAGTCCTACAATTTAACTACATTATCCTGGTTGGGACGCATCAACGTTTTTAAAAATTATGTATTGCCAGTAATATTATACACTGTGTTCCAAATTATTATGCAAATGATATTTTTCTCTGATTTTCCTAAATAGTCGGTACAAATGACAGTCAGTCTAATAAAAGTCATCACCTGTTAGATTATACATCGAATTTTATTGAAGAAACCTCCCAATGATAACAGTATAATCTCCAAAATGAATAAAAACTCAAATTGCACTGTTCCAAATTATTAGGCACAGAAGAATTTCTAAACATTTGATATGTTTTAAAGAACTGAAAATGCTCATTTGTGGAATTTGCAGCTTTAGGAGGTAACATTCACTGAACAAAAAAGCTATTTAACTCCAAAACATCCTAACAGGCTAAGTTATATGTTAACATAGCAACCCTTCTTTGATATCACCTTAACAATTCTTGCATCCATTGAACTTGGAAGTTTTTGGAGAGTTTCTGCTTGTATTTCTTTGCATGAAGTCAGAATAGCCTCCCAGAGCTGCTGTTTTGATGTGAACTGCCTCCCACCCTCATAGATCTTTTGCTTGATGATACTCCAAAGGTTCTCTATAGGGTTGAGGTCAGGGGAAGATGGTGGCCACACCATGAGTTTATCTCCTTTTATGCCCATAGCAGTCAATGACTCAGAGGTATTCTTTGCAGCATGAGATGGTGCATTGTCATGCATGAAAATGATTTTGCTCCTGAAGGCACATTTCTGCTTCTTATACCATGGAAGACATCTGTCAGTCAGAAACTCGATATACTTTGCAGAGGTCATTTTCACACCTTCAGGAACCTAAAAGAGCCCTACCAGCTCTTTCCCCATGATTCCGGCCCAAAACATGACTCTTCCACCTCCTTGCTGATGTCGCAGCCTTGTTGGGACATAGTGGCCATCCACCAACCATCTGGACCATCCAGGGTTGCTTGACACTCATCAGTAAACAAGACTGTATGAAAATTAGTCTTCATGTATGTCTGGGCCCACTGCTACCATTTCTGCTTGTAAACACTGTTTAGGGGTGGCTGAATAGTAGGTTTATGCACCACAGCAAGCCTTTGAAGGATCCTACACCTTGAGGTTCGGGGACTCCAGAGGCACCAGCAGCTTTAAATATCTGTTTGCTGGTTTGTAATGGCTTTTTAGCAGCCGCTCTCTTAATCCGATGAACTTGCCTGGCAGAAACCTTCCTCATTCTGCCTTTATCAGCGCAAACATGTCTGTGCTCAGAATCAACCACAAATCTCTTAACAGTACGATGATCACATTTAAATTTTTGGGAAATATCTAATGTTTTCATCTCTTGACCATGGCATTGCACTATTTGATGCTTTTCAGCAGCAGAGAGATCCTTTTTCTTTTCTAAATTCCTTGAAACCTGTGCCCTGCTTAATAATGTGGAACATCATTCTTAAGTAGTTTTCCTTTAATTGGGCTCACCTGGCAAACTAATTATCACAGGCATTTGAGATTGATTTCAGTGATCCAAAGAGCCCTGATACACAATACCATCTATGAGTTTATTTGAAAAACAAAAAATTACATCTTTATGACTCTTAAATCCAATTTGCATAATAATTTGGAACACAGTGTATAATGTGACCATGGTTCCTGTGTTTGTGCCATTAACTTTCTTTAAAAACTTAAAATCCTTAATATCTAAATTTATATGGAAGCAAAAACCCGCAAGGCTGCCCTATAAACTTCTCTCATATTCAAGATCATTGGGGGGGTCTGGGAGTCCCGGACCCATATCTCTATTACAAAGCTATACACTTGAACAGATGGTTGAAAGTAGTACATAGTCATAAACGGGGAGACCAAGACAACATTGATTTGATATTATTAGACTCTAAGGGAATACCATGTCTTTGGTCTAGATCAAAGCCCCCTAATGCTCTTAGGTTAGACAAGGTAACTTTCTCTACTCTGCGTGTTAAACGTATGATAATTGAAGATCTCCCCTTAGATTCTTTCCCTTCCACACTGACACCTATTATTTCCATACCATTCTTAGTTGACCCCGATTTTCGAGAACCCTTACAATCTCTGGACCAAACTACCCAATGATACGCTGAACAACTTCTATGAGGACAAAGTCCTCAAAAATGGAAATTGGCCTGAGAGCGCATAGAGTCAACCAAACAATTTTCTTCAAAAACACCACATCAAACGAGTTCTACAACAGTTTAAACAAAAATATCCCCACAAATCTACCTGGTCTTGGTTAGACATTATAGTTAAACTTCCGCCACCACACCAATACTTATATCCCGTCTACACTCCCGACTTAATACCCCTCCTCCAGGGTTTAAGCCATCATTCTTATATTCCTGGGAGTCAGAACTTAACATTAGTCTCTCGGATGACCAGATTTCTAAGATACTTCTTTATGCGCGCGGCTTCTCCAGATGTATGCTGCTCCAAGAAAACGGTTATAAAATTTTGACCAGATGGCATATGACCCTGGTCAAACTCCATCACCTGGGGCTGTCTGACTCCAATGATTGCTGGAGATAGTGTAGAGTCGTGGGCCGGGCTGGGGGGTGGTCCCTCTGTATACCGCGCAGTGAAGTACAGACAAAAGATGGAGGCAGATTTCAGGTGCAACAGGTCCAAGTTTATTTTCCTCACCGTCCGACTGACGGCCTCAGCAGTACACCGTAATACCTTCATGGCCTTCTGTTTCCAGGCCTCGCTACACACACCGTACTTTTTCACCAGTGACGTAAACACACGTACCGTCCCTTTTTTCACTGAGCGACAATCCTGTCAGCACAGTCACTGTGGCCGCCTTAGGCCCGTACACCATCAGCACTTTTACTGGTCAGTTTTCTTCTTCAATACGGTATGCTTTTCCCCGGGGCCTCGTCTGTACTGCGGTAATTCATGTCAGGACCACCCCCCTGACTTTCTCTCTCCTCAGTCCCCTGGTTTGGCTCTCCTCACAGCACACAAACTGTCACAGACTCCTTGTCTCTTGAGCACCTCCCGGGGACTGGAACTTTCTGGAACCCTCCTGTCAAATTTATAACTTTCCTGGTTCCCTGTAACTCCGCCCCCATGACCAACGGTTTCTAAAGCCCTAAGCTGCTGTTAAGTCCTGAACTTACACTCCTCCCTGCCATCTAGTGGTCAACCCAAGGTACTGCACGTCACCTACACTTTCCTAGCTGTTTCCCCACTGTCATAACTGCTATCTGCCTAAAATGTGCAAACCCTCTTTCCTACTTGCTGACAAGTCCGTCCGTCAGGTCACCTTCCCTACAATGCCACAATCAGAGAGGACACCATACGCATATATTCTGGGATTGCCCTGCGAAAAGAGGGTTCTGGGATGAGATTAACCTCACTCTTAAAAAACTAAAGTTAATTAAACTTGATTTACAAGCATCTGAAGCTCTACTTTCATGTCCATCAAAAAATTTCAAACCAATTAGTCATGGGCTCCTCCAATTGCTGGTTGGATCAGCTAAACACTTAATAACCCTACATTGGAGAGATGAGTCTCCCCCTTCCCTATCGGAGTGGGAATTCCAAAGTAAACCAAATCTCCCGCCTTGAGGAACTCTTGAGTTGGGAGATATACAACAATGACTCGTTTGTGCGTACCTTGGCCCCATGGAAAGAGTTGCAGAAAGGTGAAGACTAGTATGACTAACGCGAACACCCCTTGCCCTGCTATATAGATTCTTTATGTCCTGTTAGCACAAATGTATAAGGTTCGATCGTGTGTACCTACGTCAATTTTGTTATTACTGATTGTTATGTCCCCCAGTTCTGCTTTCCCGTCCCCTCCCCCCCTTTTTTCTCCTTACACCCTACGGGTCTCTTCACACCCTTGAGCTTTTCACTTTTTATCCCACCCTCCCTTCCTTGCCCCCTCCTCCTTCATCCTCTACCTCGCCTTCCCTCCCATAGTCTTACCTCACATGTCATTTAGAACACTTGATGCTATTTGACAAGTTTTCAATTTTGACATGGTATTTCTTTTCCAGTATTATCTTTGAAAAAGAAAGAATTTACAAAAAAAAGACTTGATAATAACCAGACATGATTACTAACGAGATTGTGGAATGTGTGGGGGGGTAGAGGGACAAGTAACTAAAGCCCCAATGACTAAATAAATAAGACTAAAATTACGAGATAGCCAAGAGGTGCTTACAAAACGTATTGTTAGTGACAATACCCCTATGAATTTACTGTCATGATTCAATTGAAAGAAGGAACCACTCCTTGTTTAACCCCTTCCTGACATCCGACGTACTATCCCGTCCATGGGGCCCGGGCCCCTATGCCCATGGACGGGATAGTACGTCTACCGCGATCAGCGGCGCCCACGTGGTGAGCGCCGCTGATCGCGGCCGGGTGTCAGCTGATTATCACAGCTGACACCCGGCACAATGTGTCAGGGGTGGTAACGGACCACCCCCGACACGTTAACCCCTTGCACACTGCGATCGAACATGATTGCGGTGTACCGGGGGTTAAAGGGAAGCATCGGAAGGGAGGGGGCTCCCTCCGTGCTTCCCTGAGCCCCCCACGGCAGCGCAATGTGCAGCGCTGCTGCGGGGGGCTCCTTTCCTGCAGGCACCCGAATCCAAGATGGCGTCGGGGGCCTCCAGGAAGCTGGCTTCCTCAGTGCCTGCAAAGCGCAGGCATGAGGAAGCCTTCTGCACTGCCTGTGACAGATCGCTGATCTGTCACAGTGATCTGTGATGTGACAGATCAGCGAACTGTCACAGGACAGTGATGTCCCACCTGGGACTATTTAATAAAGTTAAAAAAATAAAAAAAGTGTTAAAATAATTTTAAAAAAATCGGCAAATAAATTAGAAAAAAAAAAAAAATATTCCCCCAAATAAATCCGTTTTTTGGAAATAAAAAAAAAAAAAATAATAAAAGTACACATATTAGGTATCGCCGCGTCCGTAACGACCTGCCCTATAAAACTTTCCCATTAGTTAACCCCTTTAGCGAACCCCTTAAAAAATAAAAATAAAAAACGAAGCAAAAAATAATGATTTATTATCATACCGCCAAACAAAAAGTGTTATAACGCGCGATCAAAAAGACGCATATAAATATCCATGGTACCGCTGAAAACGTCATCTTGTCCCACAAAAAACGAACTGCCACACAGCATCATCAGCAAAAAAATAAAAAGTTATAGCTCGCAGAATAAAGCGATGCAAAAATAATTATTTTTTATATAAAATAGTTTTCATTGCATAAAACCGACAAAACATAAAAAAAGACCTAAATGAGGTATCGCTGTAACCGTACTGACCCGAAGAATAAAACCGCTTTATCAATTTTACCGCACACGGAACGGTGTAAACGCACCCCCCAAAAGAAATTCATGAAACGCTGGTTTTTGTTCATTCTGCGTCCCAAAAATCGGAATAAAAAGCGATCAAAAAATGTCACGTGCCCGAAAATGGTACCAATAAAAACGTCAACTCGTGCCGCAAAAATAAGACCTCACATGACTCGGTGGGTCAAAATACGGAAAAATTATAGCTCTCAGTATGTGGTGATGCAAAAACTATTTTTACAATAAAAAGCATCTTTTAGCGTACGACAGCTGCCAAATGTAAAAACCGCCATAAATAGTAAATCAAACCCCCTATTATCACCCCCTTATTTAGGGAAAATAAAATAAAAAAAAGTATTTATTTTCATTTCTCCATTAGGGTTAGGGTTAGGGCTAGGGTTAGGGTTAGGGCTAGGGCTAGGGTTACGGGTGTGTTGGGGTTCGGGTTGGAGTTATAATTGGGGGTTTCCACTGTTTGGGCACATCAGGGGCTCTCCAAATGCAACATGGCGTCTGATCTCAATTCCAGCCAATTCTGAGTTGAAAAAGTCAAATGGTGCTCCTTCCCTTCCAAGCTCTGTCATGCGCCCAAACAGTGTTTTACCCCACATGTAGGGTATCAGCCTACTTAGGACAAATTGCAAAACAATTTTTGGGGTCCAATTTCTCCTGTTACCTTAGGAAAATAAAAAATTGGGGGCAAAAATATCATTTTTGTGGAAAAAAATTATTTTTTTATTTTCACGTCCGAGCATTATAAACTTCTGTGAAGCACTTGGGGGTTCAAAGTGCTCACCACACATCTAGATAAGTTCCGTGGGGGGTCTAGTGTCCAAAATGGGGTCACTTGTGTGGAGTTTCAATAGTTTAGATACATCAGGGGCTCTCCAAATGCACATGACACCCGCAGACCATTCCATCAAAGTCTACATTCCAAAACGTCACTGCTTCCCTTCCGAGCCCCGACGTGTGTGCATACAGTAGTTTTCTCCCACATATGGGGTGTCAGCGTACTCATGACAAATTGGACAACAACTTTTGGGGTCCAATTTCTCCTGGTACCCTTGGGAAAATGAAAAAATTGGGGACTAATTGATCATGTTTGTGGAAAAAATACGATTTTTTTATTTTCATGTCCGGGCATTATAAACTTCTGTGAGCCCTTGGGGGTTCAAAGTTCTCACCACACATCTAGATAAGTTCCTTAGGGGTCTCGTTTCCAAAATGGTGTCATTTGTGGGGGGTTTCCACTGTTTAGGTACATTAGGGGCTCTCCAAAGGCAACATGACACCCGCAGAACATTCCCTCAAAGTCTGCATTCCAAAATGTCACTACTTCCCTTCCGAGCCCCGACGTGTGTCCATACAGTAGTTTTCTCCCACATATGGGGCGTCAGCGTACTCAGGACAAATTGGACAACAACTTTTGGGGTTCAATTTCTCCTGTTACCCTTGGAAAATAAAAAAAATTGGGGACTAATTGATCATGTTTGTGGAAAAAATACGAATTTTTTATTTTCACGCCTGGGCGTTATAAACTTCTGTGAAGCACTGGGGGGTTCAAAGTTCTCACCACACATCTAGATAAGTTCCTTAGGGGGTCTAGTTTTCAAAATGGTGTCATTTGTGGGGGGTTTCCACTGTTTTGGTACATCAGGGGTTTTCCAATCGCGACATGATGTCCGATCTCAATTCCAGCCAAAAACGTCAAATGGCGCTGCTTCCCTTCCGAGCTCTGCCATGCGCCCAAATAGTGGTTTTCCCCCACATGTGGGGTATCAGTGTACTCAGGACAAATTGAACAATAACTTTTAGGGTCCTGTTACCCTTGGGAAAATAAAAATTGGGGTGAAAAGATCATTTTTGGGGAAAAAATATGATTTTTTAATTGTACCGCTGTACGTTATAAACTTCTGTAAAGCCCTTGTGGGTTCAAAGTTCTCACCACATACCTAGAGAAGTTCCTTGGGGGGTCTAGTTTCCAAAATGGGGTCACTTGTGTGGGGTTTCCACTGTTTAGGTACATCAGGGACTCTCCAAACGTGACATGGCGTCCGATCTGAATTCCAGCCAATTTTGCATTGAAAAAGTCAAACGGCGCTCCTTCCATTCTGAGCTCTGCCATGCGCCGAAACAGTCGTTCCCCCCCACATATCAGGTATCAGCGTACTCAGGACAAATTGCACAATAACTTTTGCAGTCCAATTTCTCCTGTTACCCTTGGTAAAAAAAAAAATATATATTGAACCTGAAGTATTTTTTTTGTGAAAAAAAGTTAGATGTTCATTTTTTTTTTTTAAATATTCAAAAAAATTCCTGTGACGCACCTAAAGGGTTAATAAACTTCTTGAATGTGGTTTTGAGCACCTTAAGGGGTGCAGTTTTTAGAATGGTGTCACTTTTGGGTATTTTCTATCATATAGACCCCTCAAAGCAGCTTCAAATGTGATGTGGTCCTAAAAATAAAATGGTGTTGTAAAAATGAGAAATCGCTGGTCAAATTTTAACCCTTATAGCTTCCTAACAAAAAAAATTTTGGTTCCAAAATTGTGCTGATGTAAAGTAAACATGTGGGAAATGTTAGTTATCAAGTTTTTTGTGTGCCGTATCTCTGTTATTTAAGGGCATAAAAATTCAAAGTTGGAAAATTGCAAAATTTTCAAAATTTTTGCCAAATTTCCATTTTTGTCACAAATAAACGCAAGTTATTTGAATGAAATTTTACCACTAACATGAAGTACAATATGTGACGAGAAAACATTGTCAGAATAACCTGGATCCATGGAAGTGTTCCAGAGTTATGACCTCATAAAGGTACAGTGGTCAGAATTGTAAAAATTGGCCTGGTCATGAACGTGCAAACCACCCTTGGGGGTGAAGGGGTTAAAGCACTACCCCTTGAGCCTAGCCAAATCAATGGCCCTGAGCAGGGATATTAAAGAATATGTTAAGGCAGGGATTCTGGTGCAAATATCTCCCCCCTGCAACACTCCTTTGTATCCCATTAGAAAAAAGGACCCAAGGGTTCCCCTGACACTTACAGAATGGTTCATGACTTAAGGGCTATTAATGATGTTACAGAGAGTGTGACCTCAATTGTCCCTGATCCACACACATCTGTCACAGATCCCAGTGATGTCAAAATGCTTCACAGTTATTGATTTGGCAAATGCACTTTTCTCTGTACCCCTGCACCCTGACTGTCAGTATCTTTTTATTTTACTCATGAAAATAAACAATATTGTTAGACGGTCCTACCACAAGGGGAAATAATTCCCTTGCCATCTATTTAGCAGCAATGGCAGGGATCTTTGAGTAGTGGCAACCACTTCATCTGCAGATTGTACAACTACAGTACGTGGATGACCTCTTGCTCTTCTGTCTGAACCAGTTGTCCTGCAGGGAAGCTACAGGTTTCTTGCTATTCTTTTTAGCAGAAAAGGGTTGCAAAGTCTCACGTGACAAATTACACTATGGCAAACAAAAGGTGACATTTTTGGGACATTGTATTGCAGAAGGTACAAGACACCTGACTGAAGACAGAAAACAGGCAATTCAAAATCTCCCTTTACCCAGGTCACACCAGCATCTACACACTTTCCTAGGCTTGGTGACCTATTGCAAGCCTTGGATAAGGTCTGCTTCACAAATGATGCAACCACTCTATGACTGCTTGTCATCAGATCCCTATGATCTCACTCAAGAAGCAACTGATTCCTTCCATTCTCTCAAACTGCTCATTGTGTCAGCCCCGGCCTTAGGCATTCCAAGCTATGTGCAGCCATTTATCTTGTTTTTGCACAGAACAAGAAGGACATGCTACCGCAGTACTGACACAACAACATGGAGGGAAACAGAGACCAATAGCTTATTACTCAGCACAATTAGACCCAGTGATCAGATGGTCACCTAAGTGTGTCCGTGCGGTAGGAGCAGCTGCACTACTACTAGGAAAGGCATGGGGAGATCACGCTGACTTTTCCTTTGACAATTTATTCCCCACATGACATCCATTTCATACTCATACAAGTTCGACCAAAACATCTGTCTATGGCCAGACAGCTCAGACTTGAATTGCTCTACTAATTCCTGAGTATGTCACCCTTAAAAGATGTAACGTTCTGAATCCAGTCACCCTCCTGCCTGTGGATTCAGAAAAGGGGGAATTGGTGACAGATTAGCAAGTGAGGAAGAATACGTTGACATGATGCATGAACATGACTGCATAGAACTGTTGAGTCAGGAGATAGTGGGTTTTGCACACGTTCATGAAAAAAAAACCCTGTTCCTAATGCAAATTTTGAGTTTTTTTGTAGATGGCTCCAGATACCACCAGGATGGACGATTCTACACTGGATATGCAGTAGTATCCTCACATGAGGTAATCCGAGCTGAACCATTCCCTCCTCACATGTCTGCACAGGAGGCAGAGTTGAAGGCACTCACTGAGGCGTGCAGAGCCGCTGCAGGTAAAGTTGCTAATATTTTCACAGATTTGAATTATGCATGGGGAATAGCACATGATTATGGCCCTATCTGGAGAAGCAGAGTGTTTCTTACATCAGCCGGTAAGCCCATTAAAAATGCAGATCTGGTGAAACAATTAATGGAGGCATTGATGTTACCAGTCAAGGTTGGCATTGTCAAGGTAAAAGCACACATGAACGGTGACTCCATGGAGGTAGAGGGCAACAGAAGGGCAGACGAGGCTGCTAAAGTAGCAGCAAGGTGGCCTAGGGAGCAGTGGACGGTGGCGGGGAGTCAGCATATTCCTGCCACACTGAGCCAAGATGTCCTGAAATCCCTTCAGCAACAGGCTTCCCAAACAGAGAAGGAACACTGGGGGAGAATGGGTGCTGAGCTGATCTCAAAAGGAGTATGGGACAATAAGGATAAATTGTGTTTACCAAAATCCCTGCTCCCAATAAGCAACACATGGCGTCACTCACACCTCAAAAAGTCACATGTATGCCATGGTAATAAATGCGTTCTGGATCGCTCCTGGTTTCAGTTACGCAGCCGCGAAACTCGTACAATCATGCCTCATTTGTGCACAGCACAGCCCAGGTAAAACAGTAAAAGTCCCTAAGAAAGCGACACCCAGGCCTCTCTACCCATTTCAGACACTGCAGATTGACTAGATACAGCTACACAAGGTAGGAGTGTATGAATATGTCCTAGTACGTGTAGATCTCTTCTCTGGTTGGCCGGAAGCCTATCCGGTAAAATGTGCAAATGCTAAAACAACTGCAGACAAACTGATGAAAGAACTGATCTGCAGGTATGGTATCCCAGAAACCATAGAAAGCGATAGGGGTACACACTTCACGGGAGAAATAATGAGGGAAGTCATGCAGGCCCTGGGTGTACAGCAAGCATATCATACACCATATAGACCACAAATTAGTGGGAAAGTGGAAAGACTAAACGGGACACTAAAACTGAAAATTCAGAAAGACCATGCAGAGACAGGAAAGAGCTTGGTAGAGTGCTTGCCTCTTGCACTATTTTTCAGGCAGACACACTCCGAATAGAAAGACAGGCTTGTCTCCTTTTGAAGTCCTGTTTGGTAGTGCACCAAAGACTGGTCTGTGGCGTCGGATTTCTGCGTTTACTCTGCAGGGTCCAGACCCTCACATTCTGCAGTCTCCTGCTGTTTATCTACTGCAGAGGAGATTGCCTTGCAGCAAATCTCTCCTGAGGCTAAAGGCCCTTTTACATTTAGCGATGCACCAGCGATCCGACGAGCGATCCGACCCGGTCAGGATCGCTGGTGCATCGCTAAATGATCGCTAGTGAGCTTTCATACAGAAAGATCTCACTGCGATGCAGCAGCGACGCAGCGCACGATACTCACCTTTCACACACAGCGATCCTGCGTCCTCCCGCCCGCGTCCAGCGTCGCTCGTCGTCACAGCAGGAAGCCCAGCAGGAAGCGCCCGACGAGAAATGGAGACGGACATTCTCGCGCGATCAGCGATGGACAGCGGGGGAGCCGGTCGCTGGTAAGTATCACACATAGCGATATCGTTAGCAATATCGCTATAACGTCACAAAATCGGTGACGTTTTAGCGATATTGCTAGCGATATTGCTTAGTGTAAAACCCCCTTAAGTCCTTCTGCCCTCCTATTGAGCATGCTCATGGGACAATCTCCCATTGGAGATCGGGAGTCATGTGCTCAGGTCCTGCTCCAGATCTCATTGGTCCATCTCAGAGATCTGGAGGCTTGCAGAAGGTCCCAGTTGCTATAAAAGGCGCACATGGCTGTTCCGCCATGCGCTGGTATAGACTTACTTGCTGCTGTGTGTATGAGGACGGATGTATGATTCTGGTGAATGACTCATTATAAAACCCCTTCACTCTGATATTACGTATGTGGTTAGGGACTGAGTTAGAATCAGCGCTCCTCTGCTGCAACATCCACAGCTGCTAGCGTCCGACATTGCGCTTGCGTCATAGCTTTGTCGTTTAGCGGCAGTGTCCACGCCGCGCTGCAGTAGCAGCTCTCCTTAGCGTCCGCAGCTGCGACGCCGCACACACGGTAGGTCTAGACGGACGTAGTGCCACCGTCTTGGGCTACTCCTGTGACTGGATACCGTGTGTATTTATACTGAGTACTGTTACTTCAACAGGCTCAGTCTTTGTTTTTGTGTTTATTTGGCATATCTGTGACTTAACAGAGATTGCTTTGCGCACCTGGGTGACGTTTAACCCTGTGCGCATTACTGCCATATTGCTCCTGCCACCACTTAGCAGCGGTTATATCACCTACTGCACGGTGGACCTGGAACGGCAAACGCACTTTATTATTATTTATTTAGTGCGTTCTGCCGTTCCTAACAGTCTGTACTTCCTACAGGTGCTACAAATGCAACACGGTGCTATTACAGCCTATGTCCAGGCCTTGCAGAAAAGACAATGTTGTGCATAAACATGTGTTTTCATCCATTCCAGATCCTAATGCCAGTGGAGACCGTGCACCAGCTGAATCCAGGTGTTTGGGTGGTCATACACAGACACGTGAGGAGTCTAGACCCACAATTTGATGGCCCCTTCCAAGTCCAGCTGAACACATCCACCTCGGTAAAACTTGAGGGAAAGCCAACCTGGGTCCACTCCAGTCACTGCAAGAAGGTCCTTTCACCAGCAGAATGACTGTTCTCCTAATCACCTTGCTGGCAGTGACAGGATTACTGCACTCTACAGAGACACAGGATAAACTTTTAAATGTTGACTGGGACAACAAACCTATTTGACATCATGCTCTTCTTATAAAGGACATGGAAGGACAGAAACCAAAAGACTGTTGGATCTGTACACACAACCCAGTATCTGCGAGGACTATGCCATAATTAGCCTTACCTCTGGAGCCATGGAAGGTATTAACCCCACACTGCATACACAATGAGACATGGACTCAATCTAGGTTTTGGGGAAAAGATGTGCCCCGTGATATATCTGCCTCATGGGCTATAATCAGAAGGGCCGCTAATCCCTGGTTTCAGTTTAATATAATATAGCCTAAGGTACAAATGTGGTGACAGGAGTATGTAGGTAAATGTACATTTGATATAAACAGAAAACAATTGAATACTTTTGTTGGGACTTTTTGAATTCATACCAATGTATACAGACCCTTGGTCACATTTGTGTTTTCCCCAAAGAAGTATTCTTGGTTTGTGGACATCGTGCCTACACGTGGGTGAGCCCAGACATAAGAGGGGTTTGCACTCTTGCCAAACTAACACCACCCACTTTCATAGTTCCTCATGGTAAAATAGACACAGCAGCAGTTCCAATTCACAACTTTATAGAAGGGCTGCAGACAATAAGCCCCATACAAATGGTAGGATGCATCTAGTAGAAATGGGGATAACAAATAAAATATTCAGTAGTATGCTGATTTACCCCTTCATAACACAAATATGGGATAAATTACTGGAAGCTACCGACTACCTGAATGATCAGATGTTCCAGATTCTTTAAGTTCTATACAATACAGAGACAATTAATCATAGTTACTAACCAACATACTATACTACTAGATTACCTGACAGCAAAAGAAGTAGGAATGTGTCAAACAATTGGTCCCACCTGTTGCAACTATATTGACCCTGCTGGCAGTCTTCAGATCAGGGCCAGTATAGACAAAGAGACCAACGGTTAAAACAACACGGTGCAAACAGACTCCTGGTGGGGTAACACATTCTCTTTTATTAAATCCAGCAAATTGGGTTAATGGCCTAGCAGGATGGAGTTTTGGCATTGTACAGACTTGTATGCAAATTTTGTTGTTTTGTTTATTGTTTTATGTAGCCGTACAAGCGCTAATATATGTATTAACTAAGCTATTGAATAATGTATGTATTGAAAAAGAATCTAAAGGCCCCTTTACATTTAGCGATGCACCAGCGATCCGACCAGCGTTCTGACCCAGTCAGGATTGCTGGTGCATCGCTAAATGATCGCTAGTGAGCTGTCACACAGGCAGATCTCACAGCGATGCAGCAGCGACGAAGCGCACGATCCTCACCTTTCACACACAGCGATCCTGACGCGATATCGCTATGTGTAAAACCCCCTTAAGCTGAATCTTCCGTAGTGTATCATAGACCCCAGATAGCCATTGCTGATAGGGAAAGTGAGTGTCCACTCTGAGGGTGGATGGGCGAAGCAGGTAGGAAGCCCCCTTCTAGACCCATGAGATAGCAACTCCTTTGAGGACATCAGCTGACCCCGTTGCAAAGGTTATACCATTTACAAAAGGGGGAAATTGACATAGAAGGGTTAATGGTTGGGCAGCATGGTGGCTCTGTGGATAGCACTGCAGCCTTGCAGCGCTGGAGTCCTGGGTTCAAATCCCACCAAGGACAACATCTGCAAGGAGTTTGTGTTGTGTTTGCGTGGGTTTCCTCCGGGTACTCCGGTTTCCTCCCACATTCTAAAGATAGGGAATTTAGATTGTGAGCCCCATGAGGGACAGTCATGATAATGTGTGCAAACTGTAAATCGCTGCGGAATATGTTAGCGCTATATAAAAATAAAGATTATTATTATAATGGTTTGCTTTTAATTGCCTTTAACTGATAGAATTTATTCTCATGATGCAGCAGTCTGTCAGTCTCCTCTTCAAGGAGACTATACTTCTTATCATATATGTTCTCAATAGTCAGCCACAACATGTTCTGGGTATATGGTAAATAAAGTATGACCCTGGGTAACGGTGGGGGCTACATGAGCTACATAGAGTTACATTTGTTGTAAATGGTATAAAATATTGCCTTGTGTTTCATTATGTCAGATAAAGTGATTTTCCCATGACCTGTGTGCAGTCTCCTTTGTCTCCAAGCGCGCTTGTAAATTATGGGCGTAAATTCCTAATTTGGCCTCACTGGTGATCTGTCATGCCTGACTTTGAGTCAGAATGAAAACAGCTACAACAACCTCTTCATCTCGCCCCCTCTCTGTTTGTGTCTCTCAAGGCTCTGTCCTAGGACCTCTTCTCTTCTCAATCTATACCCTTGGCCTGGGACAACTCATAGAGTCCTATGGCTTCCAGTACCATTTATATGCTGATGACACTCAGATCTACCTATCTTGCCCAGATGTCATCTCTCTGCTCTCCATAATCCTAGAGTGTCTATCAGCCATATCCACCTTCCTCTCCTCTCGCTTCCTCAAACTCAGTGTGGACAAACCTGAACTAATTATCTTTCCTCCAACTCGCATACCTTCTCTACCTGATCTACAGTATCTATCACAATAAATGGATTCATACTTTCCCCTGTCCCGGTAATCCGCTGCCTCGGAGTAACCCTTGACTCTTCCCTGTCCTTCAAACTGCACATTTAAGCTCTCACCACCTTCTGTCACCTCCAGCTTAAAAAAATTTCCAGACTCTGTCCATTCCTCAACCCTCACTCTACCAAAATGATTGTGCATGCCCTAATCATCTGCTGCCTCAACTACTGCAACATTCTCCTCTGTGGCCTACCTTCTAACACTCTCGCACCTCTCCAGTCCATCCTTAACTCTGCTGCCTGACTAATTAATCTCTCTCCTCGCTACACTCCTGCCTACCCTCTTTGCAAATCCCTTCACTGTCTCCAAACTTCCCAGTGTATCCAGTTTAAACTACTAACACTGATCTACAAAGCCATCCATAACCATTCTCCTCTGTATATTTCCGAACTAATCTCTCAATATCTTCCCTCACGTAATCTCCGGTCCTTCCAAGACCTCCTTCTCTCCTCCACGCTTATTCGCTCCTCACCCAATTGCCTCCAAGATTTCTCTTGAATCTCCCCCATCTTCTGGAATTCTGTGCACCAACACGTCCGGTTGTCCACCACATTTGGATCCTTCAAACGGAACCTGAAAACTGATCTCTTCAAAAAAGCTTAAACCTGCAATGATTCCGCTGCCACCTCAACAGGATTGTAGCTACTGCAACCCCCCAACCTACTGTCTCCTTCCCCATAATCCTGTAGAATGTAAGCCCACAAGAGCAGGATCCTCTTCCCTCTGAACCAGTCTGTCATTGTTAGTTTGTTTACTGTAAGCGATATTTGTATTTTGATGTAACCCCGTCTCATGTACAGCACCATGGAATTAATGGGGCTATATAAATAACTAATAATGATAATAATAATTGCGTCTTCCAGGATGCATTTCATTGTTCTATAACCATAGATTTGTTGCAAAAATAATCTGCAGCATGTCAATTCTCTGTGCATTTTTGCCTTGCATTTTTCACTATTGACTTTACTCAAATCAAAAACAAGTCAAAAATGCACAATTTTGCAACTGCGTTTTTCCTGCCAAGAGGTGCCTTAATTAGGTCAGAAATTTTACTCAATGTGTGCAAATACCCTCTTCGATATTATATTGCTCATCCATCGAATATTCTGTGGTCTGGAGTATATTTCCTTGGTATATAACTCTCAAAGTGCATATCCTTTATGAGTCTAGGCGAACCAATGCATGACAATTTGAAGAGAATGTGTTTGAGGCCCTTCTTTATGTATAAATAAAAGGTGCATCTGAGTACCTAATTTTTGGCAGTTCTTGATTCTGTCAAATTAAACTGAAATTTCCTATTTTTTAACAAAAAAAATCAAATTGGGTTAACTTAATTTATATTTTTTTTTTAATTCTTTTTAAATGCTGCCTTATGCACAGGTAATTATACAGGAAAAAATGTTTATTAACTTTTTTTCCTGTAAAATGCAATTTCTTGTCTGGAATGTTTTATTGTCACTCCTTAATGTACAGTAAAAGTGTGACCTGGCAGTCAGAGATGGTTCCAGGCGTCTTCCCCATGCTTTTTTCCTTCCATTCAGCACTTTTCCCATCAATTTGAACATTTTCATTGCCCCCCAGACCACTTTGTAGGTTCTGCCAGAAAAAAGCTCTGCCATCCCTTTGACTCCCTTTATACTCATTACTCGAATATTAGGAATTGCTCGGTTTGAGAAATGAGCACCTGAGCATTTTAGTGCTCATTTATCTCTACACAATACCTGTGACTCATAATGCTAGGTAGTACTGTACAGTCACATATGGAGTATTGCCACTGTGGTGCAGTAACCTCTGTTAAAGCTAGGGGGCGCTGTATATGCTACATGCATGAGGGCATATGTCTGAATGCCCATGATAAAGCCTGTATGTGTCTGGCTGTATGTAATAGGACCTGTAGTGAGGTCATGATCATGCGATTCATACCTCACTTGTGGGTGTAGTCATGTACCATATAGTGTGACTGAGGTCGGGTCACATGGGGTGTGTGTTTTGATCCTGATTGGTCAGAGTGCAAGGTCCCAGAAGGCCTGTGTGTGTTGGAAGTGTCTGGGACTAAACTTCCTGGAAGAGCACATGGAAAGACCCGGACCTGGTAGAGTCTGTGACGGCTCTATGTAGGGAAGCTACTGTCCGGCTGTGGCTCTGCAACTGTAGACGGCCTAGTGAGCAAGGCACTGTCTGGAACAGTGATCCCAGTGCGGCCGCTTCCCTGATAACCCATGAGGGATAAACTGTGAGTAACGCTGACCAGGGTCAGTAAGAGACTTTGTATGCTTTATATGGTAACGCTGCATGGGTGCTGGACATGGCACAGTCTGTGTGCCCACAGGCCTGAGACAGCGAAGCTCTACTATGGACATTAAGAATTCGTCTGTCTGATGTAAAACTGTTTGCCTTGTGTTCCTGTGACATTGGTTTATGAAAGAAACAAACCACACAGACTGTTACTTTAAGCAAAAGTGTTCCTGTGTGCCTCAGTATCGCAGCCAAGTGAATAAATCCCCGTCCACTCATATGGTGGATCTCTTCACCACGTTCATCAGAAATTGTAACAAATTTGGTGCCATCCTATTTTCCTGTGTGAAAATATCAAATTGGGGGCTAAAACAAGAATTTTGTGGTAAAAATGTAATTCATTTTTCTTTCCTGTCTAATCGTATCAAATTCTGTGACACAATCATGGTATCAATATGAAATGGGATCACTTATGGGGAGATTTTTTGTTCTGGCACTTCAAAGGTTCTTCCAGTGGGTCATGGCAGCCGCAAACCAGAACAAAACCTGCACTGTAATATGGCGTTCCTCCCCTTCTGATCTTTATTACATGTAGGGTGTTGGTGCATTCAGGAGAAATTGCAAATAAACTCTGACTTCTATTTTTCCTATTAGCTCCTACAAAAGTTACAAACTTGGGGCTAAAACAACATTTTTGAGGGAAAAATGTAATTATTCTTTCTTCACCACCCATAAAATTCTGTGAGGCACATGTAGTGCCAGCATGCTCACTGCACCCCTAGATAAATTCATTGGGGGTTTTATTTGTAAAGTGGAGGGGTTCTGCTATTCTGGCACCTCCCAGCAGCTCTGCCAATATGACACTGCACCCTCAAAACATTCCAGCAAAAACTGAACTCTAATATGGTGTGACTTAACTTCTGAGCTTTGCACTGTGCCTCAAAAGTAGTTTTGACTAGTGTTGAGCGATATATCGGATAGGATTGGATCGGCCCGATACCCCAAAAAGTATCAGTATCGCCGATTCCGATACCGGAAGTCCCATTCAAGTCAATGGGACAGAAATATCAGAATTAAAAAAAATCCTTTCTTGCCTTGTACATCCTGTTCGGGAGGGGGGAAGAGTGTGGGCAGTGCGTGGGCGGACACTATTCGTGTCTGTGTGCGGGTGGGGTCTGTGTGGGCCTCTCGGGGTCTGTGCCGACTGTCAGGGGCCTGTGCCGGCTGTCAGTGGTCTGTGCCGGCTGCCGGGGGCCTGTGCCGGCTGCCAGTGGTCTGTACAGGCCTGTCGGGGGCCTGTGCCGGCTGTCAGTGGTCTGTGCCGGCTGCTGGGGGCCTGTGCCGGCGGTCTGTGCGGGCCTGCCGGGGGTCTTGTGTGTGTGCAGGCATCGTCCAATGGGAATACAAGTCCCATCGGGCGATGCCTGCTACAATGATAGTGATTGACACATTAGCCAATGATGGGACAGTAGTAGTCCCATCATCCAGCTAATGTGTTGAATGTAAAAAACAAACAAAAAAAAAACATACTACATACATACTACATACTGTGAGAATCATGTGGGAATAGTGGATGAGGGCAGGTATATCTCGCCCAGATTCCTTTCCTTTGTGGCCTAGTCTGGTCAGTATCTCACCTGGTGACTAATGAATAATGGGAGGTGGATATAAAAGGATGCCAGGTGGTTGTGTGAGTGTCTCAGCCTGGGAACACAGAGAGCTTGTCTGTGTGAGAGACACACGTGAGTGAAAGCAGTGCCCACTGCAACTGTGGTTTGGCTGGACGGGAGAAGCCCGCCAGTTGGTAGTTAGGTTGTCCATTGTTTAGTTAGTGCCGGACAGGCAAGGATTTGTTTTATGTTTTATTTCTTTATGCATTGCTTTCACCATTAATAAACCTGACCCAGTGTCAGTTATACCTGAATCCCAGCTCTGCGCCTGAGTTTCATGCTGCACGCACGTGACCTTTGACCCCAGCAAAGGCGATCCCAGAGTGTTTTATCACAATACATACATACTACATATACTGTATATTACATTCATACAACATACTACATACTACATACATACTACATACTACATGCTACATATATACTACATTCATACAACATACATACTACATACATGCTACATATATACTACATTCATACAACATACATATATACTACATACATACTACATTCATACAACATACATATATACTACATACATACTACATACATGCTTCATATATACTACATTCATGCATAGTACATACTACACACATACAACATGCTACAGACATACAACATACATACATACTACATACTGCATACATACTACATACATACTGCATACAATACATTCATACAATACATACATAGACATACAGTACATATAACATAGAGTACATACTCACCATCACTTGTCACTTTGATCCCCGAAGCCAGTGTCATCTATGAAAAAATCTGAAAATAACAAACAAGCCATATACTCCCTGATCCGCAGAAATCCACGAGGGTCCGACGCAGATTTCCCGTGGAGAACAGCAGCATCAGCTGATGCGACCGCTCTCTAGGGGCTTCAATAATCCAATGACAGGAGGTAGGTATCCTTCCGCACTGTATTCCTCCACCACTGTTAAAAAAATAGTCCCTAGTCTCACTTTATGGCAAAAGCTGTGTGGGAACTTTCTCACACAGCAATGCCAAAAGCGAGACTAGGGACTATTTTTTTACAGTGGCGGAGGAATACAGTGCGGGAGGTACCTACCCCTAAAAATTTCTTTGGGTCCCATGGTCCGACATGTGGATCTTTCACATGCGGACATTGCCTGGCCTGCGCCAATGTCCTACGTTGCTCCACATTCAGCTCCTCGGATGGTATGAGGGAATTTAAGATCAAACATCGGATAACTTGTGGCACATCAAATGTTATCTATTATGCCACTTGCCCGTGTCCTAAAATTTATGTGGGCCTCACCACGAGGGAGCTGAGGGTGAAAGTACGGGACATTGGCGCGGCCAGGAGCGCACCTAATTCCACTGAACTTAAAACTATCCCCCGACATTTTTGGGCGCATCACAACTGTGATGCGGGGTTGTTGAAAATTAGGGGGATTGATGCGTTGCATATGGGTATAAGGGGTGGTGACTACAAAAAAGTCCTAGGGCAGATGGAGGTGAAATGGATTGTCCGTTTGGACACCATAATGTTATGGATGAGTCACCGAAGGAGAAAAAAACAAAAATAATAGCTAAGTCCAGAAAACCAGAGAAGTTGGAAGCTATCAGATTGCAGACCCCTGAACCTATATAGCCACAACAACTAGCAGTAGCCATGGGGGATTCCTATGGTGCCCTAGACCCCTTGATCACAGCCGGAGAACTAAATTAGCCTAAAGACAGAAAGGGGAACTCTAAACTGCCCCAGAGCAGACCCCAAAGCAATAGGCAGCCCCCAACATATAATGACTGTGAAGCAAGATGAAAAAACACTAACACAGATAGAAAGATAGGTTGAGCAAATGATGGGGCCCAAGCTAAATAAATAGGACAGGATAGAAAAGCTGCTGTCTGCAATCTGCAAAAACCCTATCCAAAAAAAGAACCAACAGACTGATAGGAAAAACAGGCCCTGAAGTCGCTAGGCTTCAAAAAGACTATATCAGCACTTAGGTATATTTTGAAGACAGAGCCAGAGATCAACAGATCAGATACAAAAATGGAATTCAGCTCACCCCCAGCCGGGGATGGCTGAACTCCAAAAAACAAGGCAAACAAAACCAGAACTAAAGTGTACAAAAGGCAGAGCAAAACTTAGCTTTGAGAAGCAGAAATCAGACTGGTCTCCAAGAATCCAGCAGGAAAATCACCGGCAAGGCAGCAGGGCGTCGGCTGCCTTATATCCAGTCATCAGTTCCTGTGACCCAGTCATCATCTACCTGCTCAGCTGTTTGGTAATCAGCCTCACTACCTTCCTTCGCCAGAAGAGGGAGTTCATCAGACCTCACTGGTGAAGGGAAAAATGAACTCACAACACCATAAGCCCTAACGGACTCAATGAGTCCCTTAGCTTCACCCCATTTTTATAAACTCTTAATCTAATGGATATTTGAATTATCTCTCTTTTTTCCTCCCTCTTGGGCTATAGCGACATTCTTTTTCTTTCTTCTATACTAGGACTTAATATGAGGGGATGTGATATTCTCCGTGTCCTTCTGGTTGTTCCCGTATGACTCAAAATTTCCTGTGCTGCTCAGCAGTGGTTTGTTTTTAATTTTGTTGTGTTTTTATCTTTATTAATTGTTTTTATATTCTGTTTATTTTTTCTAGTTGTTACTCACTGTGTCTCTACTTGGTCCTGAATTAGCCCTATATAGTGGATTGGATACACAGCTGTCTGCAATCAAGCACTTCTATCAAAGCCTTTATAAGTCCTCATGTTTTATTCATGTGTTATTTAACTATTGTGTCATTGGTCTCTCTTTTGACCGCGTGTACAAATGTATTTTTATTATGGAAAGAGGTATACGCCTACCTCATGTAGTTCTTACTTTGATGTATGCATACCCATTGTATTGCTATATACTTATTGTTATAGCTTATTTATAATGGTTGTATTATTTTGGATGCATATTTTCTGTATTGTATGTATTTTGGTGGTATTCATCTAGATGTGGGGGTGGTCCTGTATGGAGATATAGGGCTAAACTTAGCACCAATTCACTCCCCCAGTGACCTTTTATCATATGCAGTGGAATAGATGTATTTATATATCTGACGTAGTTTTTACTTCAATGTACGTATATTTACTGCTTGATATTGTTTATTTACAACTATGTTACCTTGCTTGGACGCATATATGTACATCTTATGTACTGTATGTATTTAGGTGGCCTTCCCTCTTTATTTCTATATGTAACCCCACGTGTACACATATTTTTGTATGAATTCACCCCCTTTGAGACGCTTTGAACTTCGGCTTTATGTATCTATTTATACGATCCACTCTTTATTTATGGCTGTGCGCATCGCCATGATATCTGCGACTCCACACTGTGACCAGCGTCTCTCAGCACAGTGCGTCCTGCTCCGGGTCTCCCGGTGCGTGCGCAGTGTGTGTGACACCGCTTCATGGTGAAGGACCCGCAGACGCCATGGCGCATGCGCCGCTGGAGCCATTTGTATTGGTGGACGCCGGTCATGTGACCAGGGTCATGGGCTATTTGAAGGCCCTACAGGGACTTCTCTAACTATTTCCTCCTTGAGAAAGCGGCGGGGGACACCACGAAACGCGTGTCGGAGGCCTCACTGCTGTACCCCCTCTCCTTCTCCTCTCCGGTAAGCTGACCCATGTTCATTTGCCTGTAGCCTTGGAGTTTCATTGTTGCATCTTGCATCCTTTCTCTAAGTATCACTAGCAGGTGATTTCTACTTGCTATTCCATCACTGTTTTGCAGTGGTTTACCTTTTTGAATGCCACATGGCGCCATGATATGAGATATGTTTTTTCACGTGTGTTACTTACTGGATTTTCCACCGAGGGGAAAATGTGAGGGGGATTTCTCCACGGGGCATTTTGTCCACACTAGTTCATGAGCACTTTCTTGTTACTTGTTGAGTACTATGGATATTTAATAAAATGTTGAATATTTTTTACATTATGCTAACTGCGTGCTCTTGTTGTTTCTCCTGTTATTAATACATGTATGTAGTATGTATGTAGTATACATGTAGCATGTATGTAGTATATATGTATGTTGTATGAATGTAGTATATATGTAGCATGTATGTAGTATATATGTATGTTGTATGAATGTAGTATATATGTAGCATGTATGTAGTATGTATGTTGTATGAATGTAGTATATATGTAGCATGTATGTAGTACTAGCTGAAGAGCCCGGCGCTGCCCGGGCATAGTAACTAACTGTGGTTAGTTATAGAAAATTACAATTATCCTCCATCCCATAGTCCCATCCCCATATACCCATCATACATATCCACGATCCCATAGGCCCGTGCCCATATACCCATCATACATATCCTCCATCCCATAGTCGAGTACCCATGTATGTAGTATGAATGTAGTATATATGTAGAATGTATGTAGTATGTTTTTTTTTTTTTTACATTCAACACATTAGCCGGATGATGGGACTACTACTGTCCCATCATTGGCTAATGTGTCAATCACTGTCATTGTAGCAGGCATCACCCGATGGGACTTGTAGTCCCATTGGACGATGCCTGCACAAACACAAGACCCCCGGCAGGCCCGCACAGACCACCGGTAGCCGGCACAGACCCCCGGCAGCCGGCACAGACCACCGACAGCCGGCACAGGCCCCCAAGAGGCCCGTACAGACCCCCGACAGCCGGCACAGACCACCGACAGCCGGCACAGGCCCCCAGCAGCCGGCACAGGCCCCCGAGAGGCCCGTACAGACCACCGGCAGCCAGCACAGGCCCCCCCCCCCCCCGAGAGGCCCGTACAGACCCCCGAGAGTCGGCACAGATCCCCCACAGTCGGCACAGACCCCCCACAGTCGCCACAGACCGCGCATCATGATGACATCATTTCAGCAGCCAATCACAGCCACAACAGTGGCTCATTGCATTATGGGGACTTCCGATTCCGGTATCCGATATTGAAAAAATATCTGTACTCGTATCGGAATTCCGATACAGCGAATATCGGCCGATACCCGATATTTGCAGTATCGCAATGCTCAACACTAGTTTTGACCACTTGTGGGATATTGGCTTACTCAGTAGAAATTGTGTAGCTATTTGTGCCATTCAATTTCTCCTATTATCCCTTTTGAAAATTAAAAACTTCTGGCAAAAACAACATTTTAGTGGAAAAAAATGGTAACTTTACATGAACTCTGCCTAGCATTTTACAATCCTGTGATTCGCCTGAAGGTTAAATTCTCACTACACCCCTAGTTCAATTCCTAAAGTTGTGTAGCTTGCAAAATGGGGTCACTTATGAGGGTTTCTGCTGTTTTGACATGTCATGGGCTCTTCAAATGTGAAATGGCATCCAAAATATATTACAGCCAAAATGGAGCTTCAGTTGGTTCTCCTTCCTGTTTTAGCCCTGCTATGTACCCAAACAGTAGGTTTCCACCACATTAGGGTATTGTCATCCTCAGGAGAAATTGCACAACAAGCTTTATGGTCCATTTCCTCCTGTTATCCTTGTTAAAAGGAAAAATTTGGGGCAAAACTAACAATTTGTCAGAAAAATGTATTTTTTTCATTTTCATGGCTCAACTTTATAAAATTCTATGAAGGACCTGTGGGTTCAAGGTGCTTACCACACCTTTATTTAAGATCCTAGAGGAGTGTAGTTTTCAAAATTGGTTCACTTGTGGGAGTTTCCACTGTTTAGGTACATCTAACGCGACATGGCATCCAGTATCTATTCCAGCCAAGTTTGCAGTCCAGAAGTCAAATGGTAGCTTTCCACCACATATTGGGTATCAGGAAACTCAAGAGAAATGGCGCAACAAATTGTATGGTTTATTTTCTCTTCTTACCCTTGTGAAAATTTGGGGCTAAATCAGCATTTTTGTGGTAAAAAGTAAACTTTTTATTTTTTCCTTTCAAATTGCTTTAATTCCTATGAAGCACATGAAGGGTTAATAAATGTATTGAATATTTTTTGAGCACTTTGAGGGGTGCAGTTTCTTCTATCAGAAGGCTCCTCAAAATCACTTCAAATGTAATGTGGTCTCTAAAAAAAATGATTTATGTAAATTTTGTGGGAAAATTGAGAGATTGCTGGTAAACTTTTAACCATTCCAATTTCCTAAGAAAGAAAAAATGCTTCAAATATTATGCTGATTTAAAGTAGACATGTTGTAAATGTTATTTTTTAGTTATGTTGTGTGATATAACTATTTGGTTTAAGGACATAAAAATGGAAAGTTTTAAAATTACAAAATTTAAAATATTCTCTCCAAAATTTTCATACTTCCACAAATAAGTGCAAAAAATATCAGCCTAAATTTATCACTAACATGAATAACAATGTGCTGAGAAAATTTTTTCTCAGAATCACTTGGATTCATTGAAGCGTTCCAGAGTTGTTACCACATTAAGTGACACTGGTAAGAATTGTAAAAAATTGGCCCGGTCAGGCTCAGGGATGAAGGGGTTTACGTAAAGTTAAAAACAAATGTTACATTTCTTAATATATACAAAGGAATTTTAAGATTGTTTTCTTGTAGGTTTCTTTAAAGCACCTATAAGAGAAATTGAATTTGTGTTGTACAATGATTTATTTACCAGTTAATTGATTTTGGTTGGTCTTTTTTATAAGTACTATTTCTATTATTAATTCCAGAAATGAGCAGCAAATTATGATTATTTTGTACTTATTTATAGAGCCTCAGGAAGAAAAAGTTCAAGTACTCTCTAGGGAAATATGCTGCACACATACACCTTGCAACAACTGATCTTGTGATATTATAAATCTTAATATTTTGTATTGTTTACAGGGATACCAGTTTGTTACATACAGTAAGAGAAGAGATGTAGCATTTATACAACTAAATAGATTTCTTTTACATCTACATAAAACGTCATTATTTAAGACTTTAAACACTTCATACTAAGCCTTTTCACTATATGATTGTTTGATTTGAGGAAAATTATGTGCCTTTAAATTGTCCAGTGTTTACTCAAAATTCTTAGAGTAACTCAGATTCATGAAACAAACAATATTTCAAATGAAATTAGGGCTTATAGATCTTTTGTTCCAAGTAGAATAAAGCTGCACTGAGAATTAAACTGCTGCAAGATAAAGGCAAATTTCCCGGGAGATTTTAATTATATTTTACTGTAACATTAAAAATCAAAGACAATTGATTGTTCTTTGAAAATAGTTTAGAACTAAAGGCCATTAGATGACAATGAGAAGATTGTTCTAAAATGATTTTATTCTTCACAGTTTATAATCTGAAAAGTAATGTTAACCACACTTTTTCATGTAAATTGATGGCGTATATATATATTTGGACCATGGTAGTTTACATATTCAGCATAGTTAAATGAGTTTACATTGTACTGTTATCTTCAACTGTTTATCACAGTTGGGTGAATTTCCCAAAATAAGTTCAAGCAGATTTGTTCAGTTCAATAGTGAAAATCAATTTAGATCAGAAAAATATTATGCAAATTGCATTATCTGGGAAGGGACTAAAAAAAAAAATCTTATACTCATCTCTCCTTGGCTTTCTCCATATCTTTCGCATCACATCCCGTCTTCTGTATGGTTCCTTGCTACATCTCATCGTGCTCCGCCTGCAATGCATCCGCTTTGCTTGAGAGCTGACAGCATTTCAGTACACAGAGAAGCATGGTGGTGATGTTAATTATGGCGTCATCGCCGCTCACCATCTTTGTGGAGTCCTCACATTTTTGTAGGATGTTAATATGTCTGACAGCAATGTCAACTCCTGAGGTCTTACATGTGGAGTCAGAACTGTATACTGATGGCCTTGTTGATGCTGGTAGTCAACAACTGCCCTCTTCTGCTCACAAATCCTTTCCAATATCTGCAGTGTACAGTTCAATGCATGGGGACATCACACACCAGTCTGTGAGCCAGAAGCTACAAACACTCCTGAAGCACGGCAAGGGTGGTGGAAGCTGTAGATGCCTGACTTTCTAAAATGGGCACACAGGCGGCATACTTTGACAAGCAGATCTGGCAGCTCAGTGTAGGTTTTGAGAAACCACTGAACCACATGGTTAAGCATATGGGTCAGGCATGGTACGTGTGTGAGCTTGCCTCGCCTCAAAGCCGCTACCAGGTTCTGGCCAAAGTCACACACGACCATGCCTGGCTGTAGGTTCAGCGGTGTCAGCCACAGATCTACCTGCTCTTTCAGAGCTGTCCACAATTCTTGAGCATTGTGTGGTTTGTCACATAAGGATATTAGCTTCAACACAGCCTGTTGACACTTGGCTGAGGCAGTGCTGCAGTGCTTCCAGCTTGTGACTGATATGGTCATTTGGGAGATTGAGGCTGAAGAAGAGGAGGTGGATAAGGTGCAAGAGCTGTACACTGTGGGTGCACCTGTGATTGACCTAGGGGCCGCAATCCTTAGCGTCAGGAGGATGTGTTCCATCCCAAGGTGTGATTGGGTCCCCGCTTCCACTATGTTAATCCAGTGTGAAGTCAGTGAGATGTTACATCCCTGCCCACATGTCCATGGCTAGCAGGACTTTCCAAATAATTGCATTGTTGAGGGCATGGCTAATGTTGTGTGACATGTGCTTGTGTAATGGCACACCGGGAGAAATAGTGGCGGCTGGGGACAGAGTACTGAGGGACAGCCGCCACCATCAGGTTGCGGAAAACTTACGTCTGCATGTGCCTAAAAGTCAACATTTCGAGCGCACGCATTCGCGAAATTTGTGAATTTACTAGTGTGGCCTGTGGGATTTTGGCTGCGTATTTGCACTTGCATTCCAAGGTCTGGAGTATGGACAACTGGATGGTGTGCTGGGACAAGGACATGGACGTGCTTGCTGATGGTGCTAGTTAAGTGTGTGCAAGGAGAGGTGCAGAGCAGAAGGCATCTTTGCATGCACCATGGACAGGGGATTGGCTTGCACCCACAACAGTGGAAGAAACAGTGGTGCTACCCGCGGACATTGTTCCTGGAGCCTGGGGTTTTGCCGCCATGTGCCTGATCATGCAGGTGGTGGTCAGGCTGGTAGTTTTGCTACCCCTGCTGATGCTGGCCTGGCATGTGGTGCAAATAGCCTTTATGGGGTTATTGGCAGAGTCTTCAAAAAACAGCTAGACTCGGGAAGACCTAACAATTGGACTGGCACCTTCCGTTGTGTTGGTGTTATGGGAAGCGGTTGCCTGCCTTCTCTCTGCCTGTTGGGGTACTACTCCTCCCTCTTCCTGTGTGCTGCTGTTCTCGCTCTTCATGTCCTCTTGCCAGCTTGGGTGAGTTACTTATCTACCACCTCGTCTTCCACTTTCGTACCTTTGTCCTCCTCTTAACTTTCTGGTAATTGTGTCTCATCATCATTCACTTCTTGTGACACTTTTCCACTGTCGATTTCATGTGACTGTGGATGCTCAAATATTTTGGCATCACTACATGCGATTTCCTCTTGCCCCGCTTCAAGTGGACCAGGTAAGAGACCTGAATATATAAATGGAAAAGTGAATAGCTCCTTGGAGTGCCCAAGTGTAGGATCAGTTGTCTCCAGGCGCTCAGCATGGTGGTAGGAAGGAGGATCAGGGTGAGGAATATGCGGTCCAGACTCACGGCTACTGAGACTTGACCGTGAGAAAGACAGGGTGGTGGTGGTAAAGTGACTGGAAGCATTATCCATTATCTAACCAACAACCTTTTGACACTGCTCTGGGTTCAATGTGGTGTGCTGCGGTCCCCTAGTAATTTGGATAGGAAGGTCATGTGAGAGGATATGATTGTTTGTTGTGGCACAATTTCAGCTTGCCCACGGCCTCGGCCTCTGCATGCACCATCATCATCATGTCCATTTCCCATCCCTTGCCACGTGCCTTGCCCATTGTAAATGGATGACAATATTTTCCACGTTCACTACAAATGGCTGAATTTGGAGCGAATCTATATGTGATCTGTGTGACGGACAAACCACAGTTTGAAACAGCTGTCCTGTTGGTAACTATTTTTACCAGCAAACTGGTGTCAATATCTTCGCTAACACACTGCAACAAAATTTAAAGGGAGGCCAGAAATGGCAGAATTCTGAGCACACTTTTTATCTCTGATCTGTGTGACAAACAGACTACAGTTTTCAATAGCTGGCCTGCAAAAAAATTAGTCCTAGCCCCTGATACCTGGGGCTATGCCTACAAATATCTGTAATAGCAGCAGCAGCAGACAGAAATGGAATGGACACTCTTGCTATATGCACTGCAGTCTGCCACATATACTGCCTGCCTGCCTAGCACTGATATCTATGCTGCTTTATTAGTCCTCAGAAGGACTGTTAGTTGAGTTGAATATGTGTATATTATATGATATACCCACACTAAGTCAGAACCAAGCAAATATCTCCCTAGCTCAGCAGCAACTCTCCCTACACTGGCTGATTCCATAGTAGACTGTGATGAGCATGACGGCACCAGGTCTGATGTAGACCTGATGACACTGTGCGGCCAGCCAATCACTAATGCCACTACCAACATAGCTGCAGCATTATAGTGTGGGGCAGACAATCCCTGAATGTTCATTGGCTGTCTAAAGAGCACCAAACATGCAGGGCAGGGACTCGAGCTTCTGCAGAGCAACCCCGGAAATATACAGCGAGCTCCGAGCATCTCGAGCAGTGAGATTGTCGGTGAGTACCAAGTAGTGGTGAGTATGCTCGCTCATCAGTACCCACAATACAAATTTTAGAATGGCACAGCAGCAATCAGTCATGCATGAGGTATCAGGGTCTGGGACAGCATTTACAGCTTTGAATTGAACTTTGAATTAAGATGAGGTGGGTGAGGGATGCTGTGCTGGGAGTCCTGATACCATATGCAACAATTCAACCTGCTATGATGCTCAGTCACGCTCAAGTGGCACAAATATCAGTTTCGTAGACTACTATTGTTGGAAAAATTTAAGGATAGTAACACAGGTAACTGACTCAAAGGAGGTGGAGGCCTACTGATCTCAGAGGCCTACTGCTGTAGGCAACACACATGAAGGAGACCCAACCAGGAGTCTACACATTTCCAAAACTTAGTGGCAGATACCAACAAAGTGGCATCGATTTCACCAAAGTAGAAATAATGGCAGCGACATCTCTTCCACTCACAGATAAACACTGTCTCGTTTATTAACAGTGGTCGGAGTGCATTGCGATGTTTTCGCACATTGTTTTCCTCCGCATTATACGCCACTGTGAGTGAGCCCTAAGAGAAATAAAAAAAATGCAGATCGGAACAGGTTAGGAATCCCACTCCCTTCCAGCAGTGCACCTGTCCTGTCACCGCCTGTAGTCTACTTGTCAATATTGAAGGACATGCTGACAAATCAATGGAATCCATGATGTCAGTGTGAACATAGCCCTATTTTCAATCAACATTTATAATCTAAGAGGTCCTTGCGTTACTCTTAAGGAACTTCTTGTTATTAGAGGTACTTGGCTTGAGAAGGTTTAGAAACAATGTTGCAGCTGTTTGAGCTCAAACAATTAAAGAGTGTGCACACCTAATGTATTTTTGTTTGTTTTTGGGCAACTAAGAACTTAGGGATTGTGATTAGTAAGAAGTTATTACTTTCAAGTATCATGATCTGAGTAAGGTCCTTGATGTATGAACTGACCTTCAGTCTCCAGACTCAAACTCAACAACCTTAAATATTCCTATGTAGCTGGCCAAGTATTATGATACCAGCACAGTCCATGTTTTAAGGATGGTTGCACTAAGGGGAAAATTTTCTCCTTGTGAAGAGTTCCAATCCAGCATAAGGAGACTTATTGGCCATGCAATGCTCTCCTGGAAATTTAAATATGCAAAAAGCCTCTTCAGGAAGAAGACTTTAACTCTATTTATTTATTTAATTTATTTTATTTAGTGCCACTTAATGGATGTATCAATCTTTAAAGTTGCTATCAACTCTTTCATTTAAGATAAAAATCCATACAATCATTTTGAAGACATGTTTTGGTGTTTTATGTCTCATCATGCATGATCTAGAAGTTTCCTTACAATGGTTTAGCTGTCTCCACAAGCAGGAACATCTCCCTTTAGGTCCCATGTCAAAGGCCTCTCACATAGCCAAATCAGACGAGAGGTAACCTCACTGACGAGAGGTAAAAACACAAGTAAACATGTGTCTGTAAAGGAATTGTTGAATTTGGCTTTTTATACTCATTAAAGGGTTGATTTTTAGGTTTGCTACATCCTATAAATGGCACTAGAGTTCAAGTCCTCTCTTTCTCTTATGAGGTTATTTAAATACTTAAATTCTCAAACGAGCATTGCATGACCTATAAGTCTTTATACGTCAACTTAGCACTCTCCACAAGGAGGAAAATTCCCCCTTATACACCATGTCAAAAACCTCTAAAACATCAAAATCAGACCTTGTCCTTTGCACTGGTGAGAGTAAAATAACCTGAAATACATAATTACAAATGGAATGTCTGAATTGTCTCTTTACACCTTAATTTGTTCAGAAAGAACAGCGCAGGGCATTTAGAACCTATTTACAAATTGATAGTGGCAAAAAAAACCCAGCTAAAGATTCTATAATACTTATACTATTACATTATTAAAAAGTAACTTTTATTCATCAAATTAATATACTTGTGTGTTTGGTAAAACCACAACATTTGTTTTGGTCTCTATGAGTTTCTATTAGTTCTAAGGTAGTAACTTGGGGATCCTTTTAGATTTCCCTTTATAGGTTCATTTATCGAATGCTGATTTTTATATTAGATAAATGGTCCATCGACCGAAACACAGCTATCTTGTTTAAGTAGCTTCAATTAGATACAGTAAGTAATGTAGTATCTATTGATATTATTCCAGCTCTTATTATTCCCATATATTCTCATCTCAAAATTGAAAATCCCCTACTAGGGTTTCTCATCTAATTTCCCTCTCTATATCAATGACCTAATGGCACTATTGTATAGCCCTTGGGACTATAGATTCATCGTAATGTCTCTTACATTGCGTGACCACGGACCATCACTTTTTGCTTATATTGGCCATCACACACATTTGCTTTTACAACATGTAACCAGCTGCCTTTCCAACATGTTTCACTGTTACTGGCATCTTCAGGGGAATGAAGTTGCAATCGGTGGACCATTTACCCAATAGACTACTTGATTACTAAAATTTCCAGATGAGCATTTTGTGGCCTCTATGTCTCCTTACATCAGCTCTGCATTCTCCTCAATGAGTAATATTCCTCTTTAGACCTCATGTCAGAGGCAAAATGTCCTGTGTTACACTGATGAAGGGCAAACACATCTACAAATGGAGTGACTGGTTTAATTTATTATCCAAAGTCATGGGCAAGTCTCATTAATGGGATAATATTGACTTTTAGGTGTATTACATCCAATAGGCGGCACTAGGGTTCTTCCTATCTGCAAAGGCTATTTGCACCACACTTATGTGTGAAACAAACCTGTTTAATTTTATATCATACAAGCTGAAGAGCCCGGCGCTGCCTGGTCATAGTAACTAACTATGGTTAGTTATAAAAAAATTATAAGGATTATATCTATATATAAAGCTGAGTGTATAGCCCCGCCCACTCCGCATAGCCACATTCACTATAATATCCCACATCATCCCGTCAGCCAGAGCTACCGGACTACTACCCCTAATATCCCACATCGTCCTGTCAGCCAGAGTCACCGGACTACTAATATCCCACATCATCCCGTCAAAGCCATCGGACTACTACCCCTAATATCCCACATCATCCCATCAGACAGAGCCACCGGACAACTACCACTAATATCCCCCATCATCCCGTCACAGCCGCCGGACTACTACCCCTAATATCCTACATCATCCCATCAGACAGAGCCACCGGACAACTACCACTAATATCCCACATCATCCCATCACAACCGCCGGACTACTACCCCTAATATCCCACATCATCCCATCAGCCAGAGCCACCGGACTGCTATCCCTAATATCCCACATCATCCCATCAGCCAGAGCCACTAGACTACTACCCCTAATATCCCACATCATCCCATCAGCCTGAGGTCAGAACCAGAGTGCTGAGTGGAACAGCCCTAACTTCCGTACCAGGGATCCCTTTAAGAGAGGCCTGGGGTGAGAATCAGAGCACTGAGGGATTTACCCTAACTTCCATACCAAAGATCCCTTTAAGAGAGGACTGGGGTCAGTACCAGAGCGCTGAGTGGATTTGCCCTTACTTGCATGCAGGAGATCCCTTTAAGAGAGCCTGGGGTCAGTACCAGAGCATTTGAAGGCAATTGACCTGACTTCCATATGGGGGATCCCTTTAGGAGAGGTCTGGGGTCAGACCCAAAGCGCTGGATGGATTTGCCCTGACTTCCATACTGGAGATCCCTTTAAGAAAGGCCTGTGGTCAGTACCAAAGCTGTTGTGAGTTCATTCTCCCCTTCACCTTTGATGTCTGATGAACTCCCTCTGCTGGTGAAGAGAGGTAGTGAAATTGATTGGGATGGGAAGAACCTGTCATCTGAACAGGCGGAGTGTGAGTGGACATCTGGAATTTCTGAGTGGATATAAGGCAGCCGACGCCCTGCAGGGCTGCTGGTGATCCTCTCTGCTCTGAGCTCTTGCATCCAGCTTAGTTCCTGTCTACTAAAAGCTAAATTTTTGCCCTGCTATTATTCCATGAGATTTTGTCTGGTTTCCTTAGTGTTTGTATTCAGCCAGTCCTGGTTGGGACTGGCTGAATTCCATTTTTGTCTCTGATCAGTTGATCTCTTTGCTCTGTTTTCAGAATATACCTGAGTGCTGATATAGTGATTTTGAAGTCTAGCGACTTCAGGGCCTTTTTCCCTATCAGACAGTTGGGACATTTTTGGTAGGGTTTTTTGCGGATTGCAGCCAGCATCTTTTCTGTCCTGTCCTATCTAGTTAGTTGGCCCCATCGTTTGCTCAGCCTGTCTTTCTGTCTGTGTTTGTGTTTTCATCTGTTTTTCACCGACAATACATGTTGGGGGCTGTCTATTGCTTTGGTGTCTGCTCTGGGGCAGTTTAGATTTCCCCTTTCCTTCTTTAGGCTTATGTAGGTCCCCGGCTGTGACGAGGGGTCTAGGGCACCATAGGAACCCCCCACGGCTACTGTTAGTTGTGGTGTATAGGATCAGGGGTCTGCAATCCGATAGCTACCAACCTCTCCGGTTTTCTGGACTTAGCTTGTATTTTTGTTTTCTCCTCCTCCGGTGACTCATTCATAACACAAAGCGCGGAGTGGATTTGCCCTAACTTCCATACCTTTAAAAGACTCTGGCATCAAAACCACAGAGCTGAGTGGAACGGTTTTAACTTCCATACTGGGGATCCCTTTAAGAGAGGCCTGGGGTCAAAACCAAAGTCCTCTGTTCTCCTTTCTGTGGGGCAAACGATGGCTGGAGCTTATGTTCCCAGGAATCCTTTTGGATAAATTATTTAGGCTTACTTGTGCGCTGCTGAGACCAGGATAAAGTCACCACATGAGAAACTTTTTAACTCTTTATTCCCAACGCGTTTCGAAGTGGAAAATCACTTCTTCATCAGGGGATGACATAGAGTGAATAGATACAGACTTCTCCGATTAAATACATCCAAGATTTGAATTTGGGCGCCAAAGGTCCCATGTGATCAGGGGACAGAAGTCAGAGTTCAGGGGTTAATGAAATACAAAGACCATTTACAAACGTACAACAATTATACTTTCTTAATTTCTATTTTGCAGATCATATATGAAGATATATGGATAAAAATGAAAATAATTTAAATCTTGAAGAAAAGAGAAAAATTATATAATATAACAGTTGAAACGAACCCACTGAAAAAATATATATGTATCACAGTCCGAAGCCTATACCGCTTCAGACTGTGATACATATATATTTTTTCAGTGGGTTCGTTTCAACTGTTATATTATATAATTTTTCTCTTTTCTTCAAGATTTAAAATATTTTCATTTTTATCCATATATCTTCATATATGATCTGCAAAATAGAAATTAAGAAAGTATAATTGTTGTACGTTTGTAAATGGTCTTTGTATTTCATTAACCCCTGAACTCTGACTTCTGTCCCCTGATCACATGGGACCTTTGGCGCCCAAATTCAAATCTTGGATGTATTTAATCGGAGAAGTCTGTATCTATTCACTCTATGTCATCCCCTGATGAAGAAGTGATTTTCCACTTCGAAACGCGTTGGGAATAAAGAGTTAAAAAGTTTCTCATGTGGTGACTTTATCCTGGTCTCAGCAGCGCACAAGTAAGCCTAAATAATTTATCCAAAAGGATTTCTCTCTGTGGTCACGGACGTGAACCTCGGGCGTGCAGCAGGCTGACATTGACCTACATGCTTTTATCCTTCCTGGAAAAGGTGAGTAGATTCTTTTGAATTTATTTCATCTGTTACCCAGATAAGACCCTATTGCGCTCTTTCTTTCCCCAGTTTTATCATGTTCCCAGGAATGACAGATTTCTCCCACCCAGTTAGTGTCTGCTGAGGTGTTGTCAAGTGGGAAAACTTGCTCCATTTACAGCTCAGCTTCTTTTAACCAGCTCTGGTGAGATGAGAAATGCTTAGTGATTGTTTGCAAGGAAAACTGTTGCTCATAGCAACCAATCACAGCTCAGCTTCTTTTGAACAGCTCTGGTGAAATGAAAGATGCTCTGTGATTGGTTGGTGATACACACATACATAAATTCATAATATATATATATATATATATATATATATATATATATATATATATATATATATATATATTCATATACCCTAAAATCTACATTTTGATGGGGTACATAAGTTTCTCTGGTTTGCTTGACAGCAATGTACTGTACTAATTTATAGAGCTATAAGTATTTATCTGGAGGTAGGTTTGTTTTAAATCAGGGGGAGGGGCAACAAAACAAGTATAACTTACAGCTATATACTGAATAACAGTATTTTTACCATCACTTAGTCATTTTCATAGACAAATTGTTTTTGAGGTGCTGTGTTTCAACAATAGTTTATCATAAAATGCCCCTCTTCCATTAGGGTTTTAAAATTCTGCCCTGCTTCTATCACTCTAGTCATTTTAAAGTGTTGTAATCTGGAAATTGAAAATCTAAAAGCAACAAAAACTTCTGGTCACACTACCTTACAAGAAAGACTTACTGAATGCTGAGAGGTTCAATGAGTAAAACCTATCTGAGGTCACAGTAAACTAAAAAAAAATCCAAACTGCTTCAGAAATTACCAAATAGCTGCCCAGTAACCCAGGGTCACCATGCACAATACCATGCCTCAGCAGGTGTGGAGTAAAGCATTATGCCATTGGCCTCTGGAGCATGTGAAATGGGCTTTATATAGTGATGACTCACTTAGAATCATTCCTGTCTAAATGATTAGTGCCAATTGTAAAGTTTAGTGGAGGAGAAATAATAGTCTATGGCTGTTTTTCAAACATTAGCTAAGTCTCTCACTACTACTAAAGGGAAATCAGTCTTTCTACATAAAATGGCTTTAGTAAAAATCTAATTTACTAAATAGTGCACAACTGTACAACAATGCAGATAAGTCATAAAACAGAATATCTAATGAAGGCCATATTAATTCCCAAAAGATGTTGCATATCTAATGTCAAATAATTTTTATATTAGCATTAAGTAATTGTTTCACAAAAGTAAATGTTGTCTGTGATGTCCATCCTTTATTGTCCACAATATTAGACGTCTACATCATTCTAGAACAGCATAGTACAACAGTTTGGATAATTTTCTTTTCTGTTCCGCATGTGTGAGCAAAAAAGAAACAAAAAAAAGATTTTCAGTTGTCACCAAGCAGGAAATAATAACAACTAATTATAAGTTATATGAAAGGTGTATTCAGCTTACCATAGACTGTTTTTGGATTCCCTGATGCCAGCCAACACCTTGCATAGACGAATATGGCACATTCGGATTCGTGATTGGAAACACGAGCAAAATTTTATAAAATCGGAAAAAATCAGTAACATTCGGTAAAAAGTGCGGGAAAATATTTGGGTTGCTACAAAAGTAATTTTTTTCCCTAATTTTATGTGTGCACATTGCAGCTTGCAAATCATTGGGCTGGAAACACTCACGATGTCCTGACACAACGGCTTGTGTCACTGGTTGCCGAAATCACATGTCCCTCTCCATTTAAAGAACGGATATCTTGTTTTAGTGCCATTTTGACACTAACAGCACAGAGAGGCTGCTCATGACTCTGCCACTGTTAGCATCAAGATTTTAGCCAGTTAGCTAGGTGGTTGCCTATCCATGAGATAAAACGAGAGGGGTCAGGGAGCTGCACGTTGTTGCAAATCAATCCAAATAAGCCCGAGTCAAATGTATTCTAAGTGAGTGCTGGTCTCACTGAGAAGCGCAGCAACAAAAGTAGAAAAAGAGGAGTGGTATCCGGCACCTGAACTCAAAGTAAAATCAAAAACCTTTATTCAGCATGTCAAGCCATGTTAAAATGGTTAAAGAAACCTGACGCGTTTCAGGCTCGATAGTGGCGCCCTTAGTCATAGGATACAGAATAGGCAAGGCATATACTTATATCTGGAAAAATGGGCCAAAACAGAAAATTGTAATTGCATTAATATACACAAGGTGCGTGTCGCATTGGCATTGCAAACCACAAAGGTGCAATACTGCAAGGGGAAAAGAAAATAAAAAAAAGAAAGTAAAAACTAAATAAAAATAAAACAATCAATATATGTAAAATAAATAATTTCTGAAATTCATCCTGTTGGGATGTTTAGAATTAAATTTCAGAATCCAGAATGCTTCCCTCATAGTGAGGTATTTCCATCTATCACCACCACGGATAGGATTGTTGACCTTTTCAATACCAAAAAATCTGAATTTCGAAATGTCACGCTTATGGGTGTTAACAAAATGTTTTGAGGCACCTGAATATGATGCATTTTTATTACTAATATCAGAAAGGTGTTCCGCTATCATTTTTTAAATTTTCCTATAGTGCACCCAATATATTTCAGTTGACATTTCTGGCAGCAGATGCAATAAACCATGTATTGAGTGTCACAGTTAATGAAGGATTTGATCACTTGAATTTTGCCAGAGACCAATTGAAAAGACTTAGTTTTATCCAAGGCATATGTGCACACATTGCATCTATTGCCAGAACATTTGTGGAATCCTGTGACAGCCATGTAGCTGCATTGTGTGGCTGCGTAATCAGGTTGGGAGACAGGGAGTTTCCCAAGGTGAGACCTCTCCGGGCTACATATCTGCAGCCCTGGTTAATGATGTGATGTAGTGTGTCATCCTGATTCGTGATGGGTAAGCAGCTCTTTATTATTGATTTGATTTCATTGAATTGAGGGCTGTAGGGCATGAAAAATGTCCAAACTGAATTTGTGTTATAAAGAGAAGAAGGGACTTAAACATGACATGAAGATACGGACTTGGGTCTGTTAGACAATTTATAGAAAGCACATTTTATGTCATATTTTTTTACCATCTATCACTTGCTTTTCTATAATTTTACTTTCTTGAAGAAAGGATTCTTGATCAGAGCAATTACGCCTGGTGTGGTTGAATTCGCCGTACAGTATTGCCTTTATTGTGTGATGTGGATGAGAATATGAGGATAATAATGTATTGTTACAAGAAAGATCCTTTCTGTATAGAAAAGTGGTTACACAATGTGTAACCGAGTTGCCTGATAGGTAAATATCTAATAATGTAGTGTGAATATCAGGAGTGCTAGTGGTGAAACTAAGATTTAAATTATTGGAGTTCAGACATGCTGAGAATTTTTCAACATCTGAAGACTCACCCTGCCATATAAGCAATAATTCATCCACATATCTTCCAGACCAAAAAATAGAATTGTAGAAAGGATTAGTATCAGTAAAAATAAATAATTCTTCCCAACATGCCATATAAAGGATAGCAAGGGATGGGGAGAATCTTGAGCCCATCGGGGCACCAAGTGTCTGCAAAAAAAGTTGGGAATCAAATATGAAAAAATTAAGAAGTAAAAGATAGGAAATGGATTTTAAAATAAATTCAATTAATTGTGAAGAATAATTGCTGTATTTATTCAATTGATACCATAAGGCTTGAATAGCTAAATTGTGTGGTATTGTGGAATATACAGTTAGGTCCATATATATTTGGACAGAGACAACATTTTTCTAATTTTGGTTCTAGACATCTCCACAATGAATTTTAAATAAAACAATTTAGATGCAGTTGAAGTTCAGACTTTCAGCTTTCATTTGAGGGTATCCACATTAAAATTGGATGAAGGGTTTAGGAGTTTCAGCTAGAGTTGAGCGAAACGGGTCGGTCAAATTCAAAAATAGCCGACTTTACCAAAATCGGGTTTTGCCGATCGAATTCCGACCATAGCGTGAGGTCGGCCATGAGGTCGCTGATCAGAGCACCAAAATCGCGTTTCAAATAATGCTTCCAGCGACTTTTCTCAGCCAATGAAGGTGGACGCACACTGTGGGCAACGCGTTGACATGGGCAGCGGCCACCACCATCTTAGAGAAGATGGTGGTGGCCGCTAACGAAGGACGCTGGTTCCGAAACAGGTGTCGGGGAGTGCCTGGCACCACCACACAGGGCTGTCACTATACCGTTGGTATGTAATATATTTCAATATTGTTTCTGTGCAATTAGTTCACTATGACATTCCATAGCGGAGTCACACATCTATGTTTAGTGGAGTTATATTTGTATGATTTTTGTGTTTTAATATAAAAAACATGGCACTTTTTACAACATATTGAATATATTTGTATTCATTTATTCATACATTAAATAATTTTATTCATCATTTATTAATACTAAGATTGTGCATTATATGGATTTCCCCAAAAAATTTTTTGTGATAGATTGGGGTATTTTTCATAATATAATTTTTTTGCACTGTTTACAATCTCACTATACATTTTATTTTTTTTTATTATCCTTGTGGTATAGTAGTTATGATATATATTGCATATATATATTACATTATATTAGAAATTTTGTAAACATTTATGCAAATGATTTGACAGGTCCCATGTATATTTACAAATTGATTTTAATGAATTGGTTTGCCATATAGGCACTTTTCTTTTTGTTTTGCACATTGTTTATATTTGCCAATTGATTGAAATAAAGGCTCTTTTATATATTAAACCGTCCCAGTTTATCTAATAATAAGTGTCCAACACAGTGGTTTGTCTATATAACATCTTAGAGAAGGGCATTGAAGTGATTGGCTGGCTTTGTGTGGCGTCACAGTGGGTATAAAAGGCTGTGACCGCCGATCGCCATCTTACTTCTGCCGATCTTAGAATAGGGAGAGGTGCGGCTGCTGATTCTGAACAGGGAGAGCGTTAGGCAGGGAAGAAGAAAAAACAAACTGCTTCTGCTGATAGCGCTTTTCACTGTACAGTTAGTGTGCAGTGAAAGGGGAGGATTTTTGTTGTGTACAGCAGTGCTGGTGGTGATTAGGCTGCCTTTTAAGGCTACCTGCATTGCTGTGTGCACACTGCTGTTTAAATTGCTTTTTTCAAAGCACTCCAATTTTTATTATTTTGTCCTGGTGAGTTACTGAGCGTTCATTCTTTCACACACCACCGTGTACCGGCTGGTATCACGGACAAATAGAAGCTGAGTGTGACTCTGGAAGAAAAAGCTGAGGAGTTTTTTCTGTTTTTCCAGACCTACACGTTAGAGTGCTGTCCGCTTTTGAAACCGTTTCGTATATCTGCTGTTTGATGACGGTCAAAACTAGACAGAGACAGCGTGTGTCAGTCCGTATACAAGTAGATGGAGATTGACAATTTTCCATACAGACATCGTATAGTGCTGTCCAATTCTCAAACAGTATTGTATATCTGCCGTTCGCATTACAGTCACATCTATACAGAGTCAGCGTGTGTGTGTGTCACTACGTAAATACGTATACGTATACGGAGATTGTTAGTTAGGCCGGAGTCACACTAGCGATAAAATCGGACAAATGTAAAAAAAAAAAAAAAAAAAAAAAAAAAATTGCATTGCATTTGTTCCAATGTTATTCAATGGTGCTGCTCCCATCATGCGTTTTTTTATCGGATCTGTTCCTCGGACCGAGACAATGATCGGATTCGACAATGCAAGTCTATGGATGCGATTAAAAGACGCATTGAAAACGCACCACACGTGTGACTTGCAATTAAATCGCAAGACTTCTCCAGGTCAACAGGAAAGAGCATCAGGCATTGACATTGGATGTCAATTTGATGCTTAGATGCGAATAAAATCGGTTCATCGCCGGAAAATGGGATGACAAACGAATCCCTGGACAAGAATTCTTTGTGCGATTTCGTACCGTTAAAATGAGATCGATTTTTTATTCGTTGTGTGTGACTCCAGCCTTACACAAACACGTATACAGCTGTACACTTCTGATACAGTTCTGGATATCTGCTTGCTGGATTATGGTCCAATACATACTGTGAGAGCGTCTGTGACTAACAAAATATATACGTAGATTTAATTTTTTTAATACACCTTACACAGCTGGACGCTCCTCATACAGTACAACCTCTCTGCTGGCATTTTTGGTACATTTTCCCAAACATGAGGAAGTATGGTGGAAGAGTCCGCGGATGTGGGCAGGGGGGTGCAGCTGGTACTGATGATGGTGGTGCATCGGCTGGTTCTGGCAAAAGCAAAATAGCAGCTAAGGCAGGAGGTGTTGAGCCTGCGTCATTGTCTGGCCCAAGAAGGCCTGTAAGGTTGCCTTTTCTTGGAGTAGGAAAACCTCTTTTAAAGCCGGAGCATCAGGAACAGGTTTTGGCGTACATTGCCGAAACAGCCACCTGCTCTATTGCCTCCTCTTCTGAACGTTCGAAACATGCAAGCACGGAGTCGTCAGTGCAGGGTTCTGGTCAGGAAAAAAACACCTTTCCTTGTGTCCTTCACCCCCACCAAAAGTTAAGGATGCGGCAGCCCACACTTCACATTTCTCTATGGAGCTCTTTTCACATACCATGCCTGGGTTATCCAGTCAAATCCAGAATTCCCAAGTCCAAGATGAATCTGACATGGAGCGCACTGATGAACAGCCACTGCAAGATGATTCTGCTGGTACATCGACCCAGAGCACTACATTACCCTCGCAGTCTATTGAGCCAGAATCTGACCCTGATGAAACTCAAGTGCTCCTTCCCTCATACTATACCACCTTACACAGTGACGCAGAGGAAGGTAAAGAGGAAGGGGCAGATGACTTTGAAGAGGAGGTGATGGATGACCCAGTTCTTGACCCGGATTGGCATCCATTGGGGGAGGGGGGTGGCGCTGGCAATAGTTCAGATAAGGAGAAGGATCCGCAGCAGGCATTGACATCACAGCAGCGGTTATCTGGCAGGCACGTAGCTGTCCAAAAATGTAGACCAAAAACTAAAAGTTTCAGGACAGCTTGGCCAGACGGTCAACTTAGCACAGAGCGCAAGGCCAGAAAATGTATACCATAGTAGTAAGAGTGCAGTGTGGCACTTCTTTGTCCAAAATCCTACTGTTGAGGCAAAGGTTACCTGTAAGAAGTGCGGAAGGACCTTTAGCCGAGGTAAACAACTCAGAAATTTGAATACCAGTTGCATGCTCAGACATGTAATCAACATGCACTTGCAAGCATGTACGGACTGCAAAACCTCAGGTAGCACATATGCACCTGCTCCGACTGAAGATAGCCAGCAATGCTCCATCTCTTCCCCTACTGTAAGACCACCGCCACCGTTAAGCACACCACCAGCACTAAATGTGGAGGTGTCATCGCAAGGCAAAAGCACTCAGTGAATCACAATGATTTTGCAACACAACACTGAATCTAGGCAACCACCACCAATACCATCACCAACCCCCTCTCACTCCATCCGGTCCACCGCTACTTCCCCCATATGCAGCTCTCCAGTCCAGCTCACCCTACCAGACACTGAGTAGGACAAGAAAGTACTCGTCCTCTCATCCGCGTACACTGTGTTTGAATGCCTACATTGCCAAACTAATTTCATTAGAGATGATGCCCTACCGTTTGGTTGAAAGCGAAGCTTTCCGTGACCTCATGGCCAACACTGTCCCACACTATGACCTACCCAGTCGGCACTTCATTTCTCAAAAAGCCATCCCTGCCCTCCACCAGCATATGACAGACCGCATTGTCAATGCACTAAAACAGTCAGTGAGTGGAAAGGTGCACCTCACAACAGATGCATGGTCGAGTAGGCATGGCCAGGGCCTTTATGTGTCCTTCACTGCGCACTGGGTTAATGTGGTGGATGCAGCGGTGGAGGACCAGTGCTGCCTAGCCCATGGTATAGGAAACAGTTGGCTGTAGGCTTTAGATCCTCCTCCTCCTCTATCAGTGAAAGCTCATCCACAGAGCGCAGTCGCACGAGCACTCCATCCGCGGCTGGTAGTGTTGCAAACGAGGTGTCCCACTATCGAACAGCTAGTGGTAAGTGTCAGCAGGCTGTGTTAAAGATGATGTCTTTGGGCGACAACAGACACACCGCGGAGGTACTGGACGACTACTTGCAGTGACAAACTGAGTCAAGGCTGGGCAGTCTGCATCTTGAGGCAAGCAAGATAGTCAGTGACAACGGTCGTAATTTTGTGGCAGCTATAGCCCGTGGAAAAAACACATACCTTGCCCGGCTCACAATTTGAACCTGGTGGTGAAGTGCTTCCTTAATAATTATCCGGAGTTAACATCCCTGCTCCATAAGGTGCGAAAACTGTGCTCGCACATCCGTCACTCAAACGTCCACTCCACTCGTATGAAGAAGCTGCAGCGATTGCTCCACCTCCCCAAGCATCGCCTAATCATAGACGTTGCAACAAGGTGGAACTCCACCCTGCACATAGTTGAGAGGCTGTGCGAACAGAGGCAGGCTGTAATGTATTTGTGGGAGGATACATGGGCAGGCAGTTTGAGGGAAGACATGGAATTGTCGGGTGTGCAGTGGTCAAAGCTGAAAGACCTCTGTAAGTCCTTCAGTGCTTTGAGCAATGCACACGGTTGGTAAGCGCAGATGACGCCATCATAAGCATGAGCATCCCACTTATGCGTCTGCTCATGCAAAGTTTGATGCACATTAAGGATCAGGCGTCTGCAGTGGAGGAGGGAAGCCTTGATGACAGTCAGCCATTGTCTGGTCAGGGAACTGTCCTGGACGAGGTGGAGGAAGAAGAGGAAGAGGAGGAAGATGATTATTTTGGGCAGGAGGATGCTTTTCAGGGGGCAAGAGAAAATGTTGGTGTTCCAAGGTCATGTACAGTGTTTGTGCGTGACTGTAGGGATGTGGATTTGCCAGAAAGTGCCCCTCCACTCCGCAGTGGCAGTGCAGCATTGACACCTGGAACACTGGCCCACATGTGCGATTATGCCTTGCGGATCCTAAAAAGGGACCCCGCATTGCCAAAATGATGAGGGATGATGACTACTGGCTGGCCAGCATCCTCGATCCATGCTACTAAGGCAAATTACACAACATCATGCCACAGGAGAACCTAGAGATAATATTGGCTAACAAACAAGCAACTCTGGTAAACCGTTTGTTTGAGGCTTTCCCAGCACACAGCAGCGGTGCTGGTTCTCCCACGAGCCGTAGTGGGCACAATGGAAGAGGTGTTTATGTTGCACACAGTCGAAGTGGCATTGGAGACAGGGGTTTAATGACCATGTTGTGGAATGATTTCTCAAGTACCGCTCACACGACTGCTAATACTGCATCGATTAAAAGTGATAGGAGACAGCAGTTGTCAACTATGGTTACAAACTACTTCTCCTCCCATATCGATGTTATCCCACACAGGTCATTCCCCTTTGACTATTGGGCCTCTAAACTGGATGCCAAGCCTGAATTTATAGCACAATATGCCTTACAGTAGCTCGTTTGCCCTGCTGATAGTGTGTTATCTGAAAGAGTCTTCAGTGCTGCTGGATCAATTCTGACAGAAAAAAGGACCCGTCTGTCTACACGAAAAGGTTGATGATCTAACCTTCATTAAAATGAACCATACATGGGTTTCAAAGGAATTTGTCCCACCTTACCCTGATGACACATAGGTTGCCAGAAAACTGTCTTGCTTTTGTCCTCCTCTTCCTCGGACTTGCCCAATTCCGCCCTTTGCAGCAGCTGAGTGTCCAGCCAACACATCAACATATGCCATTTTTTAAACCTCCCTAAGTGGGCTGCCCACCCCCCAAATGGCTCGGGTCAACACCTGGCACACCCAGGCAAGTGCCGTTGCTCTGAACAGGTGGATGGGCCCACAGATGGCCGACGGCACTGGCACAGATCACTCATAGTACAATACAATGTCTGATGGTGGGGGGGCCCACTCGCCGTCAGACACACCAGCGTACTATGAGGGGCCCTGTGCCAGTACCGTCGACCACGAGTTTGCACCCCCTGTTTGGTCATGGCCACAGCACTTGCAAGTTGCAATACTTACCTCTCCCTGCTCCACCGCTGTGTAGTCTGGGCAGTTAAATCCTTCACAGGGACGGCCACGAAATTTGGTTTATTGATCGATGATGGGTAAGATGTAGCTATGGCCTTTCCTGCTGGCCTCTACCTTCAGATGATCAATGGCTACCATTTGCAATGGACATCAACTTACAAGCGGATGCAGTTGTGATTTATGATCACCTTTCACAGTTGTGATAGTCAGACATGTGACATTCCTGTCACCATTTTTCAATGTCTCCTCTCATGCCAATCCAATAGAATCGCCTACGGTCTGTGGCTTCTGTCTTTTGCACTCCAAAATGTCCAGACACATCATGATAGGCAGTGAGGACCATGTCTACATCTCTTCCTGTGATCAAAGTTTGATGGAGACGAGTAAAAGTGATGTGATTCACGCTACTGCGATAAAGCAATCCTTTCTTCACAATGAACCGTTTTCGCTGTCTCCACAGACACAGTAATTGAGGGTCTGTATCACCTCTGCAACATGTAGCGGGAGATTTTCCCGCGATGAGTAATTCCCAAATTTCTGCTAACACTCAACTTTCCATCTGTACTTGTATCCATGTAGTTTCCAGTAGCGGAGAGTCTGGACTGGCTTACTAAGATTGAAATATATACGAAGATTTAAAAGTACCACAACACTGTACTGTTGTACGCTTCAACTACCTTTCCCTTTTTCTACTTGTTAAATTCTGGTGTAATACATACTGAGCTGTGAGTGTCTGTGTCTGACTCCGGAAGTGTAGATGGAAATTTAGAATTACCCCTAGACTGGATACACCTGGTATGTGCTGATACAGTATCTTTGTTCAAAATGTTGTATTATGGTATCATCCATTGTGAGTGAGCGTGTGTGGTTTACGCCTTCTATATATACGGTGAATCGGAGATACCAATTTTTACCCTATACAGCTTGTATCTTGTTATATATACAGTATCTTTGTTCGACATTTAGTATTATGGTCAAATCCATGCTGAATAAGTGTCTGAGACTGAATACGGGACTATGTATACAGAGATTTCAATTGTACCCTATAATATATATACTTGCCATCTTGTTATCCAGTCCCTTTTTACAACATTTTTTATTATGGTCAAACCCAGACTGAGTGAGCGTCTGAGGGTGACTCCGGAAATATATACCGAGATTTCAAATTTGGCCAACACTGTATACAGCTGTACACTTGTGTTACATTACCCACTTACAGCTTTTCATATTCTTGTGTAATGCATACTGGGCCTGAGAGCGTTTGTGTCTGCCTCCTGAAATGTATACGGAGATTCAGAATGTTTACACTATACTATATATACCTTGTATCTGGTGATACTGTACCCTTTTTCACCTTTCTATCTTATTGAGTAATCCATACTGAGCCTGTGAGCGTCTGTGTATGTCTCATGAAATATATACGGAGATTTACTGTTATCCCTAGACTGTATAGAGCTGTACGCTTCCGATACAGTACCATATATCTGCTCGTATTTTGGGTAAATTTTCTAAAACATGAGAAGTATGGTGGAAGAGGACGTGGGCGTGGGGAGGCACATGGAACTGATGGTGGTGCATCTGCTGGTAGTGCCAAAAACACAATAGCAGCTAAGGCAGGAGGTGTTGAGCCTGCGTCATAGTGTACCTCTGGAAGACCTGTAAGGCTCAGTTTTCTGGGAGTAGGTAGACTGCTTTTAAAGCAGGAGCATCAGGAACTGTTTTTGGCTTACATTGCTGAAAAAGCCTCCAGCTCTATCGCCTCCTCTTCTGAAGTTTAAAAAAATGCAAGCACTTAGTCGTAAGTGCAGGCTTCTGGTCAGGAGAAACCACTTTCCTTGTGTCCTTCACTCACACCAAAAGTGAAGTATGCGGAAGCACACACTTCAGGTTACTCCATGGATATCTTTTCGCATGCCATGCCTGGGTTAATTAAAAATGGGGCTCATCATATACTGGAGCATTCTAAATGGGGCAGATCAGACACTGGAGCAGCATCTATGGGGCACATGATACATTGGAGCATTAGAAATGGAGCGCATTATATGTGGAGCATTATTTGGGCCCATAACACACTGGAGCATCGTCCATGGGGACCATCATATACTGTAGCATAAAGTGGAGCTCATCATATACTGTATGGAACATTATATGTGGCCAATTATTCTATATGGAGAAATATATGGGGCTCTTTCTGTATGGCGCACAATGTGGTGGCCATAATACTGTATGGAGTAATATACTGTCCTTTCTTTGAGCTATTGTACAATTTAAAATAAATCAGTCGTGTAAGCAGTGAAGTATTTGTCATTGTACTATACCTATATTTCTGTGCCGTATCGGAGCATCATGAGTTGTGGTATGTGTTAAAGGGGTGCACTGACACTCTTTGGCCCAGGGCACACGAAAACCTGGAGCCAGCCCTACCCCCTTACAACTTTAGCCAAATAACCCCCAGTTTTCATTGCGTAACTATTATTATGAAGTAAATTAAGGTTGACAAGCTTCAGTAATAAGAATTGATGTTTTTGGCATTGAAATGGGCACTGTAGGTGTGTTTACTGTCCTCCACTCCCTGTCGACTTTGCTTCCCCATTGACTTGCATTAGGTTTCGTGTTTCAGTCGGCCTCCGACTTTTCCCTATAGTCGGCCGATTTTTATCGACCCGACATTTGAGAAAGTCGGGTTTCATGAAACCCGACTCGACCATAAAAAAGGCAAAGTCGCTCATCTCTAGTTTCAGCTCCTTAACATGTGCCACCCTGTTTTTAAAGGGACCAAAAGTAAATGGACAATTGACTCCAAGGCTATTTCATGGACAGGTGTGGGCAATCCCTTCGTTATGTCATTCTCAATTAACCCCTTAACAACCAAGCCATTTTGTAGGTTAAAGACCAGGCTTTAATTTTGAAATCGGACCACTGTCATTTTAAGTGGTTATAACTCTGGAACGCTTCAAAGTATCCCGTTGATTCTGAGAATGTTTTTTCATGACATATTATACTTCATGTTAGTGGTAAAGTTTCTTCGATATGACTTGCGTCTATTTATGAAAAAAATGGAAATATGGCGAAAATTTTTAAAATTTTGCAATTTTCAAACTTTTAATTTTTATGCCCTTAAATCAGAGAGATATGTCACAAAAAATAGTTAATAAATAACATTTCCCACATGTCTAATTTACATCAGCACAATTTTGGAACCAAAATTTTTTTTTTTTTAGGAAGTTATAAGGGTTGGAAGTTGATCAGCGATTTCTCATTTTTCCAACAAAATTTACAAAACCATTTTTTTTTAGGGACCACCTCACATTTGAAGTGAGTTTGGGGGGTCAATATAACAGAAAATACCCAAAAGTGACACCATTCTAAAAACTGCACACCTTAAGGTGTTCAAAACCACATTCAAGAAGTTTATTAACCATTTAAGTACTTCAAAAGAATTGAAGCAATGTGGAAGGAAAAAATGAACATTTCACTTTTCTTCCCAAAAATTTTTATTTGGACACAATTTTTTTTATTTTGTCAAGGGTATCAGGAGAAAATGAACCACAATATTTGTTGTGCAATTTCTCCTGAGTACACCGATGCCCCATGTGTGGAGAAAGACCAATCTTTAGGCTCACGGCAGTGCTCAGAAGGGAAGGAGCATAATTTGAAATTTTGAATGTCAAATTGCCTGGAATCGAAAGCAGACGCCATGTCGCGTTTGGAGAGCCCCTGATGTACCTAAACAGTGGAAACCCCCCACAAGTGACCCCATTGTGGAAACTAGACCCCCCAAAGAACTTATCTAAATGTGTGTTGAGCACTTTGAACCCCCAAGGGCTTCACAGAAGGTTATAACGTAGAGCCGTAAAATTAAAAAATCATATTTTTTCCACAAAAATGATCTTCAGTGAGCTATAATTTTTCCATATTTCGGCCGACAGAGTCATGTGTGGGCTTGATTTTTGCGGGAAGGGCTGACGTTTTTATTGGTACCATTGTCGGGCACATAACGTTATTTAATCGCTTTCTATTCTGATTTTTCTGTTCATTTTTTGAATGAACAAAAACCAGCAAATTTAGGAATGCTTTTTTTTCCCCCTTCCGTTCAGAATGTGGTAAAATTAGTATGGCAGCTTTATTCTTCGGGTCACTACGATTACAGCGATACCTCATTTATATCTTTTTTTACATTTTGGTGTTTTGTTTTTTTTTTTACACAATAAAAACTTTTATAGAAAAAATATTTTTGCATCACTTTATTCTGCGAGCTATAACTTTTGTATTTTTTTGCTGATGGAGCTGTTTGGTGGCTCGTTTTTTGCGGGACAAGATGACGTTTTCAGCTGTACCATGTTTATTTTTGTATTAGTCTTTGATCGCGTGTTATTGCACTTTTTCCAAGCGGTATGATGATTCTGCTTGGAAAAAGTATAATTTGCTACTTTTTTGTGTTTTTTTACGGCGTTCACTGAACGGGTTAACTAGGGTGATACTTTTATAGATGGGATTTTTACGGACGTGGCGATACCAAGCGTGTATTTTTTTGCTTATTTTATTTTTTTACATAAAAATATGTAATTTTTAGGGGATTTTTTAGGGAATTTTTTATGTTATTTTTTAATAATTTGTTTTTACATATTTTTTAAAAAAAATGTTTTTTTTTTACCTTGTCCCTTTATGGGACTTTCACTTTAGGTATAATACATTTCAATGCTCCAGCATTGTAATGCATTATACCAATGCTGAGAGCTGCTGACACCATGCTGTGAGCATGATCTCACCAGCTCTCTGTAGATAAATGACCCGGAGGTTGTCATGACACCTCCGGGTCATCATGGCACAGGTCGGTCCCGCGATTACATCGCAGGGACGCCAACCTGAGGCATAGGGAGCCCCCTACCCTCTGCCTCCCCTCCTGAATGCTGCGATCACGCTCGATCGCAGCAGTGAGGGGGTTAACAGCCAGGGGCGGTGGGGGCTCCACTCCTAGATGGCAGTGCAGGAGGCTCAGCCACTGCAGCGCTGGGCTCCTACACTGATCAGGCAAGGAGAAGCTCAAATTTCAGCTTCTCTTGCTGATCAATGCTGTGTTTGGTCTGTCAGATTGACCGACCAATCACAGCGCTGTGGGTGCAGGGACCAAGTGCAAGGGTCCCTGCCCCCCTTCCTGTGCCTCTCAGCTGTCATAGACAGCTGTGGGCACTGAAATGAAACTGTGTGTTTACACGCAGTAACAGTTCAAAGGCAGGACGTTCGGAGTCAGTCATGGTGCTGAAAGTTACCTCCTGCCATGACGGACTGTGCACATCCATAGACATTAAGGGGTTAAGCAGATAAAAGGCCTGGAGTTGATTTGAGGTGTGGTGCTTGCATTTGGAAGGTTTTGCTGTGATGGAAACATGCAGTCAAAGGAGCTCTCCATGCAGGTGAAACAAGCCATCCTTAAGCTGCAAAAACAGAAAAAACCCATCCGAGAAATTGCTACAACATTAGGAGTGGCAAAATCTACAGTTTGGTACATCCTGAGAAAGAAAGAAAGCACTGGCTAACTCATCAATGCAAAAAGACCTGGGCGCCCACAGAAGACAACAGTGGTGTATGATCGCAGAATAATCTCCATGGTGAAGAGAAACCCCTTCACAACAGCCAACCAAGTGAACAACACTCTGAGGTAGGCGTATCAATATCCAAATCTACCATAAAGAGAAGACTGCATGAAAGTAAATACAGAGAGTTCACTGCACGGTGCAAGCCACTCATAAGCATCAAGAATAAAAAGGCTAGACTGTAATAAAAACATCTAAAAAAGCCAACACAGTTCTGGAAGAACATTCTTTGGACAGAAGAAACCAAGATCAACCTCTACCAGAATGATGGAAAGAGAAAAGTATGGCAAAGGCATGGTACAGCTCATGATCCAAAGCATACCATATCATCTGTAAAACATGGCGGAGGCAGTGTGATGGCTTGGGCATGCATGGCTGCCAGTGGCACTGGGTCACTAGTGTTTATTGATGATGTGACACAGGACAGAAGCAGCCGAATGAATTCTGAGGAATTCAGAGCCATACTGTGTGCTCAGATCAAATGCAGCCAAACTGATTGGTCGTCTCGTCGTTTCATACCACAGATGGACACTGACCCAAAACATAAAGCCAAAGCAACCCAGGAGTTTATTAAAGCAAAGAAGTGGAATATTCGCGAATGGCCATGTCAGTCACCTGATCTCAACCCAATTGAGCATGCATTTCACTTGTTAAAGACTAAACTTCAGACAGAAAGGCCCACAAACAAACAGCAACTGAAAACCACCTCAGTGAAGGCCTGGCAGAGCATCAAAAAGGAGGAAACACAGCGTCTGGTGATGTCCATGAGTTCAAGACTTCAGGCAGTCATTGCCAACCAAGCACTAGAAATGAACGTTTTATTTACAATTTAATCTGTCCAATTACTTTTGGTCCCTTTAAAAACAGGGTGGCACATGTTAAGGAGCTGAAACTTCTAAACCCTTCATCCAATTTTAATGTGGATACCCTCAAATGACAGCTGAAAGTCTGAACTTCATCTAAATTGCTTTGTTAAAAATTCATTGTGGTAATGTCTAGAAAAATGTTGTCTATGTCCAAATATATATGGACCTAACTGTAAATTGACAACATCACATGTAATGAAACTAAACCATTCTTCCAAGTAAAAATTGTCAAAAGCATGCAGATCGGAAGAAGTTTCTTTCAGTAGCCAGGAATTCTTGTCACAAGGGGATGAAGGTGTTCATTGACCCATAAGTTAAAATTTCGTAAAGGGACACGATTAGAGTTGAGCGATACCAGCCGATACTTGAAAATATCGGATCGGAATGGATCGGCCGATCTTAAAAAAAAATATCGGTATCGCCGATTCCGATACCGGGAACCAATGCAAGTCAATGGGGCCAAAATATCGGAATTAAAAAAAACCCTTTCTTTCCTTGTAGGTTAATTCTACATGAAGAAAAACAACTAAGAATAATGTAGAATGTATTGTGGGAGGTGGAGGAGACATTAAAGCCATAGAGGTTTAGCCCAATCAAAAGGAATAGCAGGAATTAAACTTTTTTTTTTAAAGACGTTAGGAGTTACAAAGATATTGACTATGTTAGCCTCATTTATATTTTGCCAGACTTCTTCTTCTTCTTCTTCTTCTTCTTCTTCTTCTTCTTCTATTATTATTCTACATATTCAACTTCTTCATCTCCTTCCTATTCTTCTTCATCATATTCTTGTTTGTGTCAGGCATTCCTGTAGTTGTTATCTAGAAAAGTTAGAAGTTTACACCTTCCGTTCTGCCTGTCACAAAAGATTTACAACAGGATTTGTTCGCGTTCAGTTTGGCCTGCAGCAGCCGGCCTTTTCCAGGGGCACCACGAGGAGGAACGGACTCACCCCCATACACTGCTTAGTCTTCTTCTGCTTATAAATAAGATAATATCATTTGCTCAGAGTATTAGTCTTATGCTTAATGTTCTTCTGCTTTGTTTTTTTATGCTTCTTTGTCTTCTCTCTCTTGTTGTTCTGCATCTTGGTGGTTGTCTTCCTGTTCTTTGTCCTCTTGAACCAGCTGACGGTACTGGCACCCGGAGGGGCAGCAGAAGGAACAAGAGCCAATGGCACTACCGAGGACCAGCTGACGGTGCTGGAACCCGGTTACTAAGCAGGAGGTACCTGTGCTACAAAGCACTACCAAGGACCAGCAGACGTTGCCGGAACTCGGATACCGAGATAGAGGCACCTAGGCCAAAGGCTCTGACGAGAACCAGCTGACGGTGCTGGAACCTGGAGGGGTAGCATAAGCTGCAAGAGCAAATGTAAATAGCGAGGACCAGCTGACAGTGCTGGCACCCGGAGGGGCAGCAGAAGGAATAAGAGCCAATGGCACAACCGAGGACCAGCTGACGGTGCTGGAACCCGGTTACTAAGCAGGAGGTACCTGTGCTACAAAGCACTACCAAGGACCAGCAGACGTTGCCGGAACTCGGATACCGAGATGGAGGCACCTAGGCCAAAGGCTCTGACGAGAACCATAATGGGAATGTGGATAGAGCAGGCGACATTGCCGGACACACATCAGGGGATTAACTGACCGGACTGAACACCTGTAACACAGGAACAAGTGTGGATTGTGCAGACGCCACTTCGGAGCTGTATCTGGCAGGGTTGGAGGACAGGGGAAATACGAGAGACAGTGGAGCCACAGGCCTAATTGGAGCACGGTTAAAAATCAGTAGTGGTACGACTGTGTAGGCAGCAGGAGACTTTGCCATCTACACAGCAGGGGATCAGCTGACGTTACTGAACCCCACTGAGACACGGGAGCAAGTGTCTCTTTCCGTGTGGACGGCACTTCCGAACTACAACTGGCTGTGTTGAAGCCCAGGAAATAGGAGGGTGTAGGCAGAGGCCTACTGTATTTTGAATGAGGTGACAGCAGGAGAGACTGCCATCCACACAGCAGGGGATCAGCTGACGTTACTGAACCCCACTGAGACACGGGAGCAAGTATCTCTTTCCGTGTGGACGGCACTTCCGAGCTACAACTGGCTGTGTTGAAGCCCAGGAAATAGGAGGGTGTAGGCAGAGGCCTACTGTATTTTGAATGAGGTGACAGCAGGAGAGACTGCCATCCACACAGCAGGGGATCAGCTGACGTTACTGAACCCCACTGAGACACGGGAGCAAGTATCTCTTTCCATGTGGACGGCACTTCCGAGCTACAACTGGCTGAGTTGAAGCCCAGGAAATAGGAGGGTGTAGGCAGAGGCCTACTGTCTTTGGAATGCGGAGACAGCAGGAGAGACTGCCATCTCCACAGCAGGGGAACAGCTGGCATTGCTGAACCCCACTAACACTTGAACGAATGTGTTTGGCTCTGTGGAGACGACACTTCTGAACACCAACTGACGCTGTTGGAGCCCAGGATTAGGCGAGGAGCAGGCTGGGGCCTACTGGATTTTGGCAGGTGAAGGCAGCAGGAGACTTGCCATCTCCACAGCAGGGGAACAGCTGGCAGTGCTGAAACCCACTAACACTCGAACGAATGTGTCTGGCTCTGTGGAGACGACACTTCTGAACACCAACTGACGCTGTTGGAGCCCAGGATTAGGCGTGGAGCAGGCTGGGGCCTACTGGATTTTGGCAGGTGAAGGCAGCAGGAGACTTGCCATCTCCACAGCAGGGGAACAGCTGGCAGTGCTGAACCCCACTAACACTTGAACGAATGTGTTTGGCTCTGTGGAGACGACACTTCTGAACACCAACTGACGCTGTTGGAGCCCAGGATTAGGCGTGGAGCAGGCTGGGGCCTACTGGATTTTGGCAGGTGAAGGCAGCAGGAGACTTGCCATCTCCACAGCAGGGGAACAGCTGGCAGTGCTGAAACCCACTAACACTCGAACGAATGTGTTTGGCTCTGTGGAGACGACACTTCTGAACACCAACTGACGCTGTTGGAGCCCAGGATTAGGCGTGGAGCAGGCTGGGGCCTACTGGATTTTGGCAGGTGAAGGCAGCAGGAGACTTGCCATCTCCACAGCAGGGGAACAGCTGGCAGTGCTGAAACCCACTAACACTCGAACGAATGTGTCTGGCTCTGTGGAGACGACACTTCTGAACACCAACTGACGCTGTTGGAGCCCAGGATTAGGCGTGGAGCAGGCTGGGGCCTACTGGATTTTGGCAGGTGAAGGCAGCAGGAGACTTGCCATCTCCACAGCAGGGGAACAGCTGGCAGTGCTGAAACCCACTAACACTCGAACGAATGTGTCTGGCTCTGTGGAGACGACACTTCTGAACACCAACTGACGCTGTTGGAGCCCAGGATTAGGCGAGGAGCAGGCTGGGGCCTACTGGATTTTGGCAGGTGAAGGCAGCAGGAGACTTGCCATCTCCACAGCAGGGGAACAGCTGGCAGTGCTGAACCCAACTAACACTTGAACGAATGTGTTTGGCTCTGTGGAGACGACACTTCTGAACACCAACTGACGCTGTTGGAGCCCAGGATTAGGCGAGGAGCAGGCTTGGGCCTGTTGTTTTTGGCAGGTGAAGGCAGCAGGAGACTTGCCATCTCCACAGCAGGGGAACAGCTGGCAGTGCTGAAACCCACTAACACTCGAACGAATGTGTTTGGCTCTGTGGAGACGACACTTCTGAACACCAACTGACACTGTTGGAGCCCAGGATTACGCATGCCGCATGCAGAGGCCAATGGGCAGCGGTTTTTATGGAGGTTGTGGACTACTACTGATTCTAACCATGCTCCACTTAGGCCTCTGGCTCCACTGTCTCTACTATTTACCCTGGCCTCCAACCCCACCAGCTACATCTCTGAAGTGGCGTCAGCACAATCTACACTTGTTCCTGTGTTACTGGTGCTCAGTCCCGTCAGTTGATCCCCTGATGTTTGTCCGGCAAGTTCACCAGCTCTGTCCTCATTCCCACTACTGGTTATGGGAATGTGGACAGAGCAGGAGACCTTGCCGGACACACATCAGGGGATAAACTGATGGGACTGAGCCACAGGAACAAGTGTAGATTGTGCTGACGCCACTTCAGAGATGTAGATGGCGGGGTTGGAGGTCAGGGGAAAGAGTAGAGACAGTGGAGCCAGAGACCTAAGTTGGGCACGGTTAAAAATCAGTAGTGGTTTGAATGTTGATGGAGCTGGTGACTTTGCCGTCCACACAGCAGGGGATCAGCTGGCATTACTGAACCCCACTAACACAGGAGCTAGTGTGTTTCTCTGTGCAGACGACACATCTGAGCGACAACTGGCTGTGTTGAAGCACAGGGATTATAGTTCAGGTGGTAGAAAAATGAACACACCAGCAGACCTGGATACAGTTGCCAACCACTAATTTAGTCTGTAAGAGGAATGGCAAAGTCTTTTGAGATCCAGGCCTTGTTCATTTTCAGAAAAGTCAACCGGTCAACATTATCGGAAGATAGTCGCGTGCGACGGTCTGTTAGTACACCACCTGCGGCACTAAAGACACGTTCCGATAATACACTGGCAGCAGGGCAAGCCAGCACCTCCAATGCATACTGGCTAAGCTCTGGCCATGTATCCAGCTTAGAGACCCAAAACTTGAAGGGGGAAGAGCCATCTGGGAGTACAGCAACAGGGCAAGACATGTAGTCTGACACCATCTGACGGAAGCGTTGCCTCCTGCTGACTCGAGGCGTCGCTGATGGTGTAGACAATTGTGGTGGACACACAAAACTTTGCCACATTTGGGCCATAGTGGTCTTGCCTTGTGCTGCGGCGCTGCCTCTGCTCCCTCTTTGTGCAGAGTTTCCTCCACTGCCTCGACGCACAGAGCTGCTTTTTAAAGCAATAGCAACAATGCTGTCGGGTGGAATGGAAAACATTATGGACTGCACCAGTGACTCTTCGTACTCCCGCATTTTACGCTCCCGGTTCAACGTTGGTATGAGCCTTTGTACGCTGTCCCGGTAGCGAGGATCTAGGAGGGTGTACACCCAATAATCAGCCGAGACGAGAATGTGGGCGATGCGGCGGTCGTTTCTCAGGCACTGCAGCATGAAATCAACCATGTGCTGCAGACTCCCAACTGCCAAAGAACCGCTGTCCCCTGTTTGAGGCGTGACCTCGGCCTGCTCTGCATCACCCCACCCTCGCTGTACATACTGAGTAGAGGTTTGTGTACCTCCCTCCTCTGGAGAGATGTCTTCCTCCTCCATCGACTCCTCCTCATCCTCCTCACAAAGTGTCCCCTGCCTAGGCCTTTGTGAGGAAACACGTAGCGCAGACTGTCCAGAAGCAGATGGCATTTGGGACTCCTCATCCTCCACCTCTTCCGAAACCTCATCCCTTAGTGCTTGCAGTGTTTGTTGAAGCAGGCAGATAAGGGGGACAGTCATGCTGACTAGTGCATCATCTGCACTCGCCATCCGCGTGGATTCATCGAAGGCACGCAAAACGAGGCAGATGTCCTTCATAGAGGCCCACTCAATGGTGCTGAAGTGTGAACGGCGCACAGTGCGACTTGTTTGCGCCTGATGCAGCTGGTACTCCATGACTGCTGCCTGCTGCTCACACAACCGCTCCAACATATGTAACGTTGAATTCCACCGGGTGGGTAGGTCACATATGATGCGATGTTCCGGAAGGCCAAATCGTCGCTGCAGAGCAGCGAGGCGCGATCTTGCTGTGCTGGAACGTCGCAAGTGAGCGCACTCTATGCGGACCTTGTGCAACAGGGCATCAAGATCCGGATAGTCCCTCAGAAAGCTCTGCACGACCAAGTTAAGAACATGTGCCAGACATGGGATGTGTGTGAGGTTGCCTAGGCCAAGAGCTGCCACCAGATTTCGGCCATTGTCACACACTACCAAGCCCGGCTGGAGATTCGCTGGCCCAAACCACACATCGCTCTCCAGCTTGATAGCATTCCAGAGCTCCTGCGCTGTGTGGCTTCGATTCCCCAAAGAAATTAATTTGAGTACAGCCTGTTGACGTTTGGCCACGGCTGTGCTCATATCGGTCGTAACAGGCTCCTGCTCTGCTGTTTCTAAGGAACTTGAGTAGGAGGAGGAGTCTATGTGTACAGACTGGAGTCCTGCAATCCGTGGCGTTGGAAGAACACGTACAGCGCCACTCTCCAGATCCGTACCCGGCTCCACAACATTGACCCAGTGGGCAGTGAGGGAAAGGTATCGTCCCTGTCCATGGTTACTGGTCCACGCATCGGTGGTCAGGTGGACCTTGCTACTAACGGCGTTTAGTAGCGCATGTTTTATTTTGCCCTCAACATGTTTCTGCAGGGCAGGGACGGCTCGCCTGCTGAAATAAAAGCGGCTGGGCACGTTGTATTGGGGGACTGTCAATGCCATTAAGTCCCGGAAGGTGTCAGTGTCCACCAGCCTGAATGACAGCATTTCAACTGCCAGAAGTTTGGCAATGCCAGCATTCAGAGACTGTGCTCGGGGATGGTTTGCAGAGTAAGGGCGCCTTTTATCCCATGCCTGTGCTACCGATGGCTGTGATGGATGGGAACGTGCTGCTATGGGTGTAATCTGACAGGGTCTCCGGACAACAGTGGCAGAGGTTCTTCCTTGGCGATCCTGTGAGGAAGCCGAACCAGCAGTGTGTGAGCTGGAGGAAGAGGCCCCAACACGAACTGAAGAGGTGGTAGGTGGTGCTGTACGTTGGCCTACGTCTTCAGGGTGTCTCTGCAACTCCAACTCGTGCTTGGTGCGCACATGTTTCCACATATTTGTGGTATTGAGGTTGCTGACATTTCTCCCTCTTTTGACTCTCTGATGACACAGCTTGCATTTGACAAAGCAAATGTCATCTGCAACTGTGTCAAAAAAGGACCACGCACTGCAACTCTTGGGAGCGCCCGGTTTGCCTTTGGAATGAGGAATGCTCCTAACGGGTGCCGAAGTGGAGGGTACAGGCAACCAAGTCTTCCCCCTCCCTCTGCCTCCTGTTTTGGCCGGTAGGGGAATCTCTTCCTCCGAGCTGCTCCCACCACCTTCCTGTTCCTCACGCCATGATGGGTCAAGGACCTCATCATCTTCCCTCCCCTCTTCAAACAGCTGCTTCTCCGGGGTTGTCTCGCCAGCACCGTACGCACCAGAAAGTGGCAACTGAGTCTCGTCATCATCTGATGCGTACTGAGGTGTGCTGACCATAGGCACTGGCCCACTCGCCTCTTCAGATTCAGAGGGACAAAGAAGTTGCGCATCACTGCATACTCCCTCTTCTTCATATTCAGGAATGCTGCTTGGCTGGCCCCCTCTTTCCAAGCCAACAGATTCCGAGAACAGAAGTAGAGACTGTGATGGCTCCTGTCCATGTCTCTCTGACTGCCTGGGCACTTTGGCAGGTGGTGAAGAGACAGATGGTTGCTCTTCGGTGCTCTGACCCTGAGAGGATGCGGAAGTAATTGAAGTCGATGCGTTAGCTGCCATCCATCCGACAACGGCTTCAATTTGTTCCTCCCGCAGCAGTGGGGTACGTTGAGGTCCTACAAAGCTGCGCATAAAGGACTGTTGCCTGCTAAAACTGGGGGATGCTGATCCACTGGTGCCCGCAGCAGGCCCAGAATCCCCACGTCCTCTACCTGTAGAATCCCCACGTCCTCTCCCTGCAGAATCCCCACGCCCACGCCCATGCCCACGCGCCTTACTCCCTGCCTTCTTCATCTTGCAAGACTGCTTAAGATAGGCAGAAAAGTACAAAGGGGGGCCTTAGTGTGCTTATTCCTGAACAGCTAGTTACAGGTACAAGAAACACTAATTTTATGAAGTGTGTGTGTGTGTGGACTACACTTTAATAGGAGCTGATGTGGCCTACACAAGTTCCAAATGTAGTGTTTGGTGAACTTTTTTTGTGGTTTCTTTGTTGGAAACAAACTCAAAGTATGTGAACAAAGAATTGAAACTGATAGTATCACCAACTTTTTGGAGCTATTACAATGCAGGCAGGTAACCTACAATGCAAAAGATGAGGCTCCAAAAAAATTGGGTAATACTAATCTGGCTGCGCTGGCAGGGCACAAGCCAGAAAAAAAGGCTCCTCTATCTACTCCTATATAGTGTTTGCAACCAACCAATGTTGATGGATACGGATGGATGCACACTAATAGGAGAAGAAAAAATGAGCTGCACTCAAAGACAAATATGTGTGAGGCAGTGACGCACGTTGAGCGTCCTACAACCAGACGTAGCTGCAGGACACTCTACTCAGCGTGAGCTGCACTCACACACAGTCAGAGACCTCTCAGACAGCCGTCAACAGTGCAGCTAAGTGGGCACTGGCACTGACAGGCTGCAGAAAGGCTCCGCTGTGTACTCCTATATAGTGTTTGCAACCACCGTAGATGGAGACGGATGGATGCACACTAATAGAAGAAAAAATGAGCTGCACTCAAATAAAAATATGTGTGAGGCACTGACGCACGCTGAGCGTCCTACAGCCAGACGTAGCTGCAGGACACACTACTCAGCGTGAGCTGCACTCACACACAGTCAGAGACCTCTCAGACAGCCGTGAACAGTGCAGCAAAGTGGACACTAGCACTGAAAGGCTGCAGAAAGGCTCCGCTGTCTACTACTAGTGTTTGCAACCAACGTATATGGATACGGATGGAAGCACACTAGATTGAGATTATGTAAAAAATGCAGCTCAAAAAATAAAAGATGTATGAGGCAGCAGTGATCACACTGGGTGGCCTACAGCCTGACGTGGCTGCAGGACCCACTCCACAGCGTGAGCTGCACTCACACAGCCCTTGCAGACAGCTGTGAACACTGCTGCTAGGGCAAAGAAGGCTACAGTGGTGGTTTATGTAGCCTGGGTAAAGCACTAGATGTTTGGTGGAATCGCTATTTCTAACTGTCCCTCACAGTCTTCTACAGCAGCCTGTCCCTAACTGAATTCACAGCAGAGTGACCAGAAATGGCGGCTGCGGTGGCTTTTATAGTGCATCATGACATCATTTCGGCAGCCAATCACAGCCATGCCAATAGTTAACATGCCTACATGCCTAACAGGATGTGCCCACACTTCGGAGGATTCCCATTGGCTTAATCAAAGCAAGCAGGCTCATAGCATGATGGGAACTTCCGATTCCGATTCCGGAATCAGATATGACAAAAGTATCGGAAGTCCATATCGGAATTCCGATACCGCTAATATCGGCCGATACCCGATACTTGCGGTATCGGAATGCTCAACACTAGACACGATACTAGAAATTATAGGATGAAGAGGTGGTGTTAGGAGTCAGATTTTGGCCATTACTAGGCAGGAATCTAAACCCTCCCATGCTGCAGTCTCCTGCTCTTTGTCTAATGCAAAGGAGATTGCTTTACAGCAACTCTCTCCGGAGGCTAAGTCCTTCGTCCCTTCTTCTGAGCATGCTCATGGGACAATCGCCCATTGCAGTTCAGGAGTGAGGTGCTCAGGTCCTGCTCCAGATTCCATTGGCTCTGCTCAGAGATCTGGAAGCCTTTGGAAGGTCCCGTTTGCTATAAAAAGCGCGCATGGCTGTTCCGCCATGCGCTAGTATAGTCATACTTGCTGCAATGTGTATGTTGATGGATGCATGATCTGGTGAATGGCTCATTTGAAACCCCATTCCTTTGATACTGCGAATGTGTGAGGGATTAAGTTAGAGCCAGTACCAGCGCCAGCGCGCCATTGCTCCAGGCACACTTGCTAGCGTCTGACATCGCGCTTGCGTTTTCCAGTGGTGTCACCTTGCAGCATTATCCACGCCACGCTGCAGTAGCAGCTTATTGGTTGTGTTTGCAATGCTCAATATACTTCTAACTACGGTAAGTCTAGACGGACGTAGTCCCGCCATTTAGGGCTACTCCTGTGACTGCAATACCGTGTTAGTTACTCTGAGTACCTGTGATGCTAACAGGCTCAGAGTTATTGTGTTTATGCTTTGTGTTATAGCTCTGTGATTTAACAGAGCTTTCCCAGTGCACATGGGTGACTTCAAACCCCGTGCACACTACCGCCATTGTGCTCTGTCCTCATCTAGCTGCGGTTTCTCCATCTACCGCACGGTGGACCCCGAGTGGCGAAGGCACTTTATTTATTTTTTTATTTAGTGCCTTCCGCCACTCCTAACAGGTGGAAAACGCATTTATGTGTTTTCGGAAGACCATGGAAAATGGGGACGATGGGATGATCAAGATACCAAGTGCGAATGAATCTTATTACTAAATAAACCCGAATTAAAGCCTTCATCTAGAATGCTGGACAAAATGAGCTTGTATGGCAGGGTCTGTCTGACGGAAGGGGTTCATAAGTGGATCGATCATGTAAAATGGTATGTACAGACTTTACATAAAGTGCTGTGTCAAGCACCACAGTACAACTCCCAGACTACCTCACAGTGAGATTGGGGTTACTCCTTAATTCATTAATAGCTTTGTGTTCTGAAGTATTTATGTTTTTATGTTGTTGAGAAGCAATGGTGCAGTCATGCAATAATCTTAAATCTCTTTCCACCAAGGATTGAAATGAATCCAAGGATGGTACTCTGGATTGTAACTGATAGTAAGAAGAGTTCTGTGGAATGATTTTAATATCGCTATCTTTTATACGATTCACATCAGACGCAGAATCCTGCAGATATGATAGTCTAAATGGCAGTATGTTCCTGAAAGGAAAAAACTGCAAAATCCATGGTAGATGTAGATAGTACAGGTGAAAATGGCGCTGGTTCTTGTTTGCCCAGCTCAGAAAAAAAAAAAAAAAAAAAAAATGTATTTTGACTGAGAATCTTGTAAACTTATTGACATCTTTGATCATTTCGAAAAGGTCAAAATTCTTAGTAGGAACGAAATTCAGACCTTTGTTCAGAATGTCAATTTGCCTTGGAGACAAGATTGTTGGGGTAAAAATCACCACACTAGAAGCTGATGAGGATTGTTTCAGAATTATCTCCTTTTGTTCCTTTTGGGATATCGTCCCCATGGTGCTTTTTCTGCCCCTTCTTCCCCTCTTCTGCAACTCCTGTGTTTTCTGATGCAGACATCATGGGATTGCGTCTTTGATCTGTGGTTGGAGGAAGACTTGATTGTGAGCTGTCTGTCTCACAATCAGTGCTTTTGTAGTCAGAACAAGAGAAATACACCCATTTCCTGTGTTTGTGATACAGTTGGAATTTGGAAGCATAAGGTTTCAAGAAAGATTTAGTATGATGATCCTGTATTGGAGTTTGCTCCATGTATACACCTTGCGATTTTTATTGTCCATAGTGTCTCTTGATAGTTTGGATTTCTTTATTTATATAATGTTGTCTTGAAGCGCTTTAATATTGTCCGTGATCTTTTTGGATAGACTGTTAAAATCTGGGGTATTGTTATATTTAACCAGATCAGCATTCACTTTGTCAATGTCATATTTCAAGTTTGTGAGGCGAAAATACTCATGTGAAGTAATGAGTTCCATTAATTTAAAAGAACATTGGGACAAAACTTGATTCCATTTCACCAAAAATTCATCTGAGATTATTATGGTCCAAACACATGCGTTGCTTTTGACTAAGGCTATGTGCACACGCTGCAGATTAGTCTGCGGATTTTTCAGCTCGGATTTTGCAAAATCCGCAGGTCAGAAGACCTGCGGATTAGCCTGCGCGTTTGAACTGCGGTTTATCACCTCCACAATGGAGGAGATGACAAACCGCAGCGTATTCCGCAGAAAAGAATGACATGTCAATTCTTTCTGCGGATTGGAAACCACAGCAAAAACCGCGCGGAAAATTCCGCACCATGTGCACTGCGGTTTCCGTAGGTTATAATGGTACTGTACAATGCAGCAGATTCTGCTGCGGATCGGCAGGGCCAAATCCGCTGCAGATCGGCAGGAGAATCAACAGCGTGTGCACATACCCTTAGGATTTTTTCCAAATTTTTAAGATTTCTCATGTCAAGAAAATCATCATTTCCTGAATCAGGTTTATTAAAAACCTTTGCTAATCTGGCCATGCGTGAATCTAATGGGATGGCCATGTTCAGTTTGCAGGATAATCAATCTCTATAAGGAAAACGTGAGTACAACTTTGGTGTGAGCAAAAAACAATGCAACAGTTCCCAAGTGCAATGATAAACTCAATCCACCTGAGGCTCTTAACCCATTAAATGCCGCTGTCAAACTCTGACAGCAGCATTTAATGTGCGTTCGGGCAATGGCGCTGGAAATCCAACCATTGGTGACCCCTGTCACAATTGCTGGTCACGGATGGGTCAGCATGACAACCAGAGGTCTCCAGGAGACCTCTATGGTTATCAATGCCGGATTGCTATGAGTGTCGCCTGATGGTCGGTGCTCATAGCAATTCTGCTACATACATTCGATCTGAACATTGCCTGTATGTAGCAGAGACAATCAGATTATGGCAGCTTCTAGTCTCGCATGGAGAATATTGAAGCATGCCAAAAGTAAAAAAAAAAATGTTTTTAAAAGCATTAAAAAAATAAAAGTTTAAATCATCCCCTTTTGCCTCATTCAAAATAAAACAATAAAAAAAAAAAAAATCAAACATACACATATTTGGTATTGTCGCTGGAATGTGCTGCTTCAGTGCAGTATGGCACAACCTCCACCAGGGGGTGCTGGTGAAGGAAGAGAAGTCGCGCACACACAGAGTAATAACACAAAGCATCAGCACAGGTGTCACAGGTAACGAAAGAGTGGTCAGAAAAGCTGAAGTCAGATCCTACCTGGAATGTAGTGTCAAAAATGTGAGCTGTAAGATGCAATTGGAGTACAAGCCAGAGTCAAAACCGGTCAGAGAGCATTGTATCAGAGACGGAAACAAGAGGCAGAGTCCAGAGATCAGGCCAAGTCATACACAAGTCGGGAAGTAAGAGGCAGAAGGATCACCAGTATAGGGTCAGAGGTTCTAGCCAGGAAGCATGAACTATAGCTGACACTGGCCCGCAGGCTGCAGAGGACTGAAATAGCCCAACAGGCTCCAAAATGAGGCAGAGGAGATTAACCCATGCATGACCAGTCCAGAGAGAAGACAGCAGAAAACAAACTCAGGACTGGATCATGACAGTCACGTTCAGAATCTCCTGATCTATCAATATAAAAAAATTAACCCGACCGCTAAACGGCATAACGAGAAAAAATTAAAAACACCAGAATGAAATTTTTTTGGTCACTGCAACATTGCATTAAAATGTAATAATGGCGATGAAAAGATTGCATCTGCACCAAATTGATATAATTAAAAATGTCAGTTTGGCATGCAAAATATAAACCCTCAACAAACCCGAGATCACGAAAAATTGGAGAGTAGTGATGGGCGAGCAGTAAAATGCTCAGGTCATTGCTCAGGTTGAGCATATTGAAATGCTCGGCTGCTCGACCCAAGCATCGAGCACAATGTAAGCCTATGGGAAACCCAAGCATTTTTGCTGCGACTCACCTGGAGGTCTTTTTAGGGTCTAAAAATTACTGAAATCGATAGGAACAATGCTCAAATGACATGGGAGCATCATGGGAAAGAGCCCTGTTAGCATTTTTGACTCCCAGGTCATAGCTATGATCAATGTTGTCAGAGCCTTATGCCACTTTTACAAGTGCACAATAAAACATACAGAAATGAAACTAAATTGGATTTTCCTGGGAAATATGTTAAGAAACATCCTTTCCAGAGTAATGATTTGTATGTAATGCAAAATAAATAACTCAAAACAAAAATGTTCCTCCACCACTTGGGCTATGTTCACATATGGCGCTTTTGATGCCTTTTTCAACTTGCATTCACTGAGAAATGTCATTTTAACATTTTATAACCTTATCTGGTCATGCTGTGTGTGACACATCAGCTGACACATCCTTTTTCATTTATGAAGGAAGGACTCTGAAAGTCACAAAGTCTATTTTATAGGGCCATCAGGTGGCCTTTACTATACGTAAAGCCCTGGCTTTCGGCCCTCACTATTCTTAGAGAGCCATCAACGGTTATGCTTGTTGTTCCTATTATAAACCCTTAAGGACGAAACCACTTTGTAGGTTAATGACCAGGCCTTATTTTTGAAATTGGACCACTGTCACTTTATGTGGTTATAACTAGAGTTGAGCGACTTTTGTTTTTTAGGGTCGCGTTTCGTTTCGTGAAACCCGACTTTTCCAAAAGTCGGGTCGAGCAAGATCGTCCGATTATAGGGAAAAGTCGGGGTCGTCCCGAAACACGAAACCCAATGTAAGTCAATGGGGAATAAAAGTCGGCAGTGAGAGGAGGACAGGAAACACACCTACAGTGCCCATTTGAATGCCAAAAGCATCAATTCTTCTTACTTAAGCTTGTCAACCTTAATTAACTTCATAATACAAGTTACGCACTGAAAAATGGGGGTTATTTGGCTAAATTTGTGGGGGGGGAGGGCTGGCTGCAGGTTTTCATGTGCCCTGGGCGAAAGAGCGCCCCATTAACACATACCACAACTCATCATGCTCCGATACGGCAGAGAAATAGCGGTATAGTACAATGAAAAATACCTCACTTTTTACATCTCATGACGAGGCCCATCTATTTCTCCATACAAAATCATTGGTCCCATATAATGTTTGAAACAGTATATGATGAGCTCCACATAATGCTACAGTATATGTTGGTCCCCATGGATGAAGCTCCACTGTCTTATGGGCCCAAATAATGCTCCAAACATAATGGGCCCCATTTCTAATGCTCTAGTGTATAATGGGCCCTGTAAATGCTGCTCCAGTGTCTGATGTCCACCTTTGGAATGTTCCAGTGTATGGTGGGCCCCATCTATCATTCTCCAGAGTATAGTGCTCCCTAAAAATTGCTGTCCCAACATTGAAAACAATCAAATAAGTCTCCTCGCTAGGGAATCCCTGTACTTGTCTGGACAGGTGCTGTAGTTTGCTTAACAGCTCGCGAGCCGTTCTCACGCCCAGTATGGATTGCACGTGATTGCACAAAGGTTAGAAAGGGTACCGTATCCCTGGATAACATGTATGGATAGCGTACACATTCAAAATATATGTCTATACAGCATGAGGCAGGCTCAGACGGTGTTAGGCCCAGTATGGATTGCACGTCATTGCACAAAGGTTAGAAAGGGTACCGTATCCCCGGATAACATGTATGGATAGCGTACACATTCAAAATATATGTCTATACAGCATGAGGCAGGCTCAGACGGTGTTAGGCCCAGTATGGATTGCACGTCATTGCACAAAGGTTAGAAAGGGTACCGTATCCCCGGATAACATGTATGGATAGCGTACACATTCAAAATATATGTCTATACAGCATGAGGCAGGCTCAAACGGTGTTAGGCCCAGTATGGATTGCACATCATTGCACAAAAGTTAGAAAGGGTACCGTATCCCCGGATAACATGTATGGATAGCGTACACATTCAAAATATATGTCTATACAGCATGAGGCAGGCTCAGACGGTGTTAGGCCCAGTATGGATTGCACGTCATTGCACAAAGGTTAGAAGGGGTACCGTATCCCCGGATAACATGTATGGATAGCGTACACATTCAAAATATATGTCTATACAGCATGAGGCAGGCTCCGACGGTGTTAGGCCCAGTATGGATTGCACGTCATTGCACAAAGGTTAGAAGGGGTACCGTATCCCCGGATAACATGTATGGATAGCGTACACATTCAAAATATATGTCTATACAGCATGAGGCAGGCTCAGACGGTGTTAGGCCCAGTATGGATTGCACGTCATTGCACAAAGGTTAGAAAGGGTACCGTATCCCCGGATAACATGTATGGATAGCGTACACATTCAAAATATATGTCTATACAGCATGAGGCAGGCTCAGACGGTGTTAGGCCCAGTATGGATTGCACGTCATTGCACAAAGGTTAGAAGAGGTACCGTATCCCCGGATAACATGTATGGATAGCGTACACATTCAAAATATATGTCTATACAGCATGAGGCAGGCTCAGACGGTGTTAGGCCCAGTATGGATTGCACGTCATTGCACAAAGGTTAGAAGGGGTACCGTATCCCCGGATAACATGTATGGATAGCGTACACATTCAAAATATATGTCTATACAGCATGAGGCAGGCTCAGACGGTGTTAGGCCCAGTATGGATTGCACGTCATTGCACAAAGGTTAGAAGGGGTACCGTATCCCCGGATAACATGTATGGATAGCGTACACATTCAAAATATTTGTCTATACAGCATGAGGCAGGCTCAGACGGTGTTAGGCCCAGTATGGATTGCACGTCATTGCACAAAGGTTAGAAAGGGTACCGTATCCCTGGATAACATGTATGGATAGCGTACACATTCAAAATATATGTCTCAGGAGGCAGGCTCAGACGGTGTCAGGCACAGTATGGATTTGACGGCCCAGATTACACAGCGGAGGAGCAGGGAGAGGTAAAGATTGCAAATGCTGGGGCCCTGGCCAAGCAAGGGGGGCCCACTCGTGGGCGTCGGTACTGGCACTGGGCCCCTCATAGTACAGCGGTGTGTCTGACGGCGGGTGTGCACCACCACCGTCAGAGACACTTGATTGCACTATGAGGGACCCTGTGCCAGTGCCCGCGCCCAAGAGTCGGCCTACCCACCTGTCCAGGGCAACGGCACTCGCACGGTGTCGTGCGGTAGGTGGTGACCCCGGCCATGGGGGGGGAGGCAGCACAGTTATGGAGTTTTAGAAAGTGGCATATGTTGATGTTGGACATTCAGCTGATGCAAAAGGCGAAATAGGTGAAGTACCAGGAAGAGGTGGACCAAAGCAAGCCATTTTTCTGTCACCCTATGTGTCATCAGGGGAAGGTGGGACAAAATCCTTGGAAACCCATGCGTGGTTCATTTTAATGAAGGTTAGATCATCCACATTTTGGGTTGACAGACGGGTCCTTTTTTCTGTCAGGATTGATCCAGCTGCACTGAAGACTCTTTCCGATAGCACACTTGCAGCTGGGCAAGCGAGCTCCTGTAAGGCATATTGGGCCAATTCAGGCCAGGTGTCCAGTTTAGCAGCCCAATAGTCAAAGGGGAATGACCTGTGTGGGAGAACATCGATATGGGAGGAAAAGTAGTTTGTAACCATAGTTGACAACTGCTGTCTCCTGTCACTTTCCATCGATGCAGTATTACCAGTTGTGTGAGCGGTATTTGAAAAATCAGTCCACAACATTGTCATGAAACCCCGTCTCCAACGCCACTTCTGCTGTGTGCACCACGAACACGTCTGCCAAGCTGCCCCCGGCCCGTACGGCTCTTGTGAGAACCATCACCGCTGCTGTGTGCTGGGAATGCCTCAAGCAACCAATTTACCAGAGTTGCTTGTTTATTAGCCAATATTAGGTCAAGGTTCTCCTGTGGCATGATGTTTTGTAATTTGCCTTTATAGCGTGGATCCAGGATGCTGGCCAACCAGTAGTCGTCATCGTTCATCATTTTGGCAATGCGGGGGTCCCTTTTTAGGATCCGCAAGGCATAATCTGACATGTGGGCCAATGTTCCCGGTGTCAATGATGCACTGCGAGTGCTGGGTGGAGGAGCACTTTCTGGCAAATCCACATCCCTCCAGTCACGCACAAACCCTGTACCAGACCTTGCCACGCCAACATTTTCACTTGCCCCACGAGATGCATCCTCCTCCCCTAAGTAATCATCCCCATCATCCTCCTCCTCCTCCTCCTCTTCTTCCTCCACCTCATCCAGGAGAGGTCCCTGAGCAGACAATGGCTGAATGTCATCAAGGATTCCCTCCTCCTCTTCCTCCTCATCAACATTGGCTGCAGACGCCTGCTCCTTAAGGTGCGTCAAAGTTTGCATGAGCAGACGCATAAGTGGGATGCTCATGCTTAGGATGGCGTCGTCTGCGCTTACCAGCCATGTGCATTCCTCAAAACACTGAAGGACTTTACAAAGGTCTTTCAGCTTCGACCACTGCACGCCTGTCAACTCCATGTCTGCTCTCAAAGTGCCTGGCCGTGTATCCTCCCACAAATGCATTATGGCCTGCCTCTGCTCGCACAGCCACTCCACCATGTGCAGGGTGGAGTTCCACCTTGTTGCAATGTCGATAATGAGGCGGTGGTTGGGAAGGTGGAGTAATCGCTGCAGCTTCTGCATACGAACGGAGTGTACAGGCGACCGGCAGATGTGCGCGCACAGTCTTCGCACCTTCTGGAGCAGGGCTGTTAACTCCGGATAATTTTTGAGGAAGCACTGCAACACCAGGTTCAAGGTGTGAGCCAAGCAAGGTATGTGGCTGAGTTTTGAAAGGGCTATGGCTGCCACAAAATTACGGCCGTTATCACTAACTACCTTGCCTGCCTCAAGATGTACACTGCCCAGCCATGACTCAGTTTGTCGCTTCAAGTACTCGGCCAGCACCTCGGCGGTGTGTCTGTCGCCCAAACACATCATCTGCAACATAGCCTGCTGACGCTTTCCACTAGCTGCTCGATAGGGGGACACATCGTGTGCAACAGTGGCAGCTGCAGATGGAGTGCTCGTACGACTGCGCTCTGTGGATGAGCTTTCGCTTCTGGAGGAGGAGGAGGAGGAGGGTCGAACGCCTACAGCCAACTGTTTCCTATACCGTGGGCTAGGCAGCACTGTCCCACCACCGCTGTCCCCTGTGGACCCTGCATCCACCACATTAACCCAGTGCGCAGTGATGGACACGTAACGGCCCTGGCCATGCCGACTGGACCATGCATCAGTTGTGAGGTGCACCTTTCCGCTCACTGACTGCTTGAGTGCATGGACAATGCGGTCTTTCACATGATGGTGGAGGGCTGGGATGGCTTTGCGAGAGAAGAAGTGGCGACTGGGTAGGTCATAGCGTGGTACTGCATAGGCCATGAGTTCGCGGAAAGCTGTGCTTTCCACCAACCGAAAGGGCATCATCTCAAACGAGATTAGTTTGGCATTGTGGGCGTTCAAACCCAGTGTACGCGGATGAGAGACTGAGTACTTTCTTGACCTACTCATAGTGTCTGGGAGGGTGAGCTGGACTTGAGAGCTGCATATGGTGGAAGTAGCGGTGGATAGGGCGGACTGAGAGAGGGTTGATGATGGTGATGGAGTTGGTGTTCTTTCTGATGGCCTAGAATCAGTCTTTCGTTGATATAACAGTGGGATTCCCTGACTGCTGTGGCCTTGCAATGACACCTCAACATTTGCTGCTGTGCTAACCGGTGGGCTTACAGTGGGGGAAACAATGTAGCGTTGCTGACTACCTTCGTTGTGATCAGTTGCACATGTGGCACTTGAGGTTTGGTGTTGTGTCCACGCTTGCAAGTGCATGCTGGTTAAATGTCTAAGCATGCAACTGGTATTCAAATTTTTCAGATTTTTCCCTCGGCTAAAGGTCTTTGCACACTTCTTACAGATAACCTTGGCCTGATCATGAGGATTTTGTTCAAAAAAGTGCCACACTGCACTCTTCCTACTTTGGCAGACATTTTGCGGCCTAGCACGCTGTGATCTTTTGACCCTCTGGACAAGCTGTCCAGCAACTCTTTTGATGTTTGGAACCTGTCTTTGGAGTGCTCCGGGCCTGCCAGATAACAGCTGTTGCGATGTCGATGTCTGCTGTGGATGCTCCTCATCTGAGCTATTGGAAGCAGCACCCTCTTCCCCCAATGGATGCCAATCTGGGTCAACAACTGGGTCATCCATCACCTCCTCTTCTATGTCATGTGCACCTTCCTCTGTGTCACCGTGTATGGTGGTATAGTGTGCGGGAAGGGGCACCTGAGTCTCATCAGGGTCAGAATCTGGCTCTGTACACTGCGAGGACAATGTAGTGCTCTGAGTGAATGTACCAGCAGAATCATCCATCAGCGGCTGTGCATCAGTGCACTCCATGTCAGATTCATCTTGGCCTGGGTAATTCACCATTTCACTTGATAATCCAGGCATGGTATGTGAAAACAGCTCCATGGAGTAATCAGTAGTATGGCCTGCGTCATTCTTCAATCTTGGTTGGGGTGAAGGACACAAGGAAAGGTGTGGTTCATGAACATGAGCCTCCAATGACGACTCAGTGCTTTTACTTTTTACAACTGAAGAAGAGGAGGCGATAGAGCTGGAGGCTGAGTCAGCAATGTAAGACAAAACTTTTTCCTGATGCTCTGCCTTTAAAAGCGGTTTGCCAACTCCTAGAAAACTAAGCGTTCGAGGCCTTATGTAGCCAGACGATGACGCAGGGTCAGCACCTCCTGCATTCGGTCCTATTTTGCTCTTGCCACTACCATCAGATCCACCACCAACACCATCATTACCAGCTGCCAACCCCCGCCCAATTCCACGGCCCCTTCCACCAGCCTTCCTCATTTTTGGTAGAAATGTAGACAAAATCCAACAAACTATATAGTAATGTAAAACAAGGGACAAGGTGTCTATAAGACAGGGGAGTTTTAGAATTTCTGCACACACTTGTGGACAGTGGACACTTGTGGATTGTGTGAGGCCCACTGATATCTGAGCGCTATGTGACACGCTCGATGGCACAGCTGCCTGTGACCAAAGTGACGAGAGGATAATGGAGATTTTGAATCTCTGCGTACACTTTTGGACACTGGACACTTGTGGATTGTGTGAGGCCCACTGATATCTGAGCGCTATGTGACACGCTCGATGGCACAGCTGCCTGTGACCAAAGTGACGAGAGGATAATGGAGATTTTGAATCTCTGCGTACACTTTTGGACACTGGACACTTGTGGATTGTGTGAGGCCCACTGATATCTGAGCGCTATGTGACACGCTCGATGGCACAGCTGCCTGCGACCAAAGTGACGAGAGGATAATGGAGATTTTGAATCTCTGCGTACACTTTTGGACACTGGACACTTGTGGATGGTGTGAGGCCCACTGATATCTGAGCGCTATGTGACACGCTCGATGGCACAGCTGCCTGTGACCAAAGTGACGAGAGGATAATGGAGATTTTAAATCTCTGCGTAAAATTTTGGACACTGGACACTTGTGGATTGTGTGAGGCCCACTGATATCTGAGCGCTATGTGACACGCTCGATGGCACAGCTGCCTGTGACCAAAGTGACGAGAGGATAATGGAGATTTTGAACCTCTGCGTACACTTTTGGACACTGGACACTTGTGGATGGTGTGAGGCCCACTGATATCTGAGCACTATGTGACACGCTCGATGGCACAGCTGCCTGTGACCAAAGTGACGAGAGGATAATGGAGATTTTGAATCTCTGCGTACACTTTTGGACACTGGACACTTGTGGATTGTGTGAGGCCCACTGATATCTGAGCGCTATGTGACACGCTCGATGGCACAGCTGCCTGTGACCAAAGTGACGAGAGGATAATGGAGATTTTGAATCTCTGCGTACACTTTTGGACACTGGACACTTGTGGATGGTGTGAGGCCCACTGATATCTGAGCGCTATGTGACACGCTCGATGGCACAGCTGCCTGTGACCAAAGTGACGAGAGGATAATGGAGATTTTGAATCTCTGCGTACACTTTTGGACACTGGACACTTGTGGATTGTGTGAGGCCCACTGATATCTGAGCGCTATGTGACACGCTCGATGGCACAGCTGCCTGTGACCAAAGTGACGAGAGGATAATGGAGATTTTGAATCTCTGCGTACACTTTTGGACACTGGACACTTGTGGATGGTGTGAGGCCCACTGATATCTGAGCGCTATGTGACAAGCTCGATGACACAGCTGCCTGTGACCAAAGTGACGAGAGGATAATGGAGATTTTGAATCTCTGCGTAAACTTTTGGACACTGGACACTTGTGGATGGTGTGAGGCCCACTGATATCTGAGCGCTATGTGACACGCTCGATGGCACAGCTGCCTGTGACCAAAGTGACGAGAGGATAATGGAGATTTTGAATCTCTGCGTACACTTTTGGACACTGGACACTTGTGGATGGTGTGAGGCCCACTGATATCTGAGCGCTATGTGACACGCTCGATGGCACAGCTGCCTGTGACCAAAGTGACGAGAGGATAATGGAGATTTTGAATCTCTGCGTACACTTTTGGACACTGGACACTTGTGGATTGTGTGAGGCCCACTGATATCTGAGCGCTATGTGACACGCTCGATGGCACAGCTGCCTGTGACCAAAGTGACGAGAGGATAATGGAGATTTTGAATCCCTGCGTACACTTTTGGACACTGGACACTTGTGGATGGTGTGAGGCCCACTGATATCTGAGCGCTATGTGACACGCTCGATGGCACAGCTGCCTGTGACCAAAGTGACGAGAGGATAATGGAGATTTTGAATCTCTGCGTACACTTTTGGACACTGGACACTCGTGGATGGTGTGAGGCCCACTGATATCTGAGCGCTATGTGACACGCTCGATGGCACAGCTGCCTGTGACCAAAGTGACGAGAGGATAATGGAGATTTTGAATCTCTGCGTACACTTTTGGACACTGGACACTTGTGGATGGTGTGAGGCCCACTGATATCTGAGCGCTATGTGACACGCTCGATGGCACAGCTGCCTGTGACCAAAGTGACGAGAGGATAATGGAGATTTTGAATCTCTGCGTACACTTTTGGACACTGGACACTTGTGGATGGTGTGAGGCCCACTGATATCTGAGCGCTATGTGACACGCTCGATGGCACAGCTGCCTGTGACCAAAGTGACAAGAGGATAATGGAGATTTTGAATCTCTGCGTACACTTTTGGACACTGGACACTCGTGGATGGTGTGAGGCCCACTGATATCTGAGCGCTATGTGACACGCTCGATGGCACAGCTGCCTGTGACCAAAGTGACGAGAGGATAATGGAGATTTTGAATCTCTGCGTACACTTTTGGACACTGGACACTTGTGGATGGTGTGAGGCCCACTGATATCTGAGCGCTATGTGACACGCTCGATGGCACAGCTGCCTGTGACCAAAGTGACGAGAGGATAATGGAGATTTTGAATCTCTGCGTACACTTTTGGACACTGGACACTTGTGGATGGTGTGAGGCCCACTGATATCTGAGCGCTATGTGACACGCTTGATGGCACAGCTGCCTGTGACCAAAGTGACGAGAGGATAAGGGAGATTGGATTGCTTTTAAAAAAGCAGTTTGCGGAGCAGTGGGTAAACAGCAATGCCAACGTGTCAGGAAGCCTTAAAAGGCAGCCCAACAGCCAACACCACTGATACACCACAATATAGCCTCCCCTTGCACTGCACACACAGTGACTTGTGTGTTGTGCAGGCCAAATCGCTAGCAGCAGAAGCAGTTTTTTTGTCTTCTTCCCTGCCTAACGCTCTCCCTACAGAATCAGCAGCAACCTCTCCCTATACTAAGATCGGCAGAAGTAAGATGGCGGTCGGCGTGCACGCCCTTTTATACCCCCTGTGACGCCCACCAAAGCAAGCCAATCACTTGCATGCCCTTCTGAAAGATGGTGGTGACCCGTGCCTATGTCATCACGTTGCCCACAGTGTCCGTGGATCCTGATTGGCTGAAAAAGAGCGCAAAACAAACTTTTGAAACGCGACTTTGGCGCGTAAGTCGCCGACCTCGTGGCCGACCTCATCCTAGGGTCAGGTTTCGTTTCATGAAACCCGACTTTGCCAAAAGTCGGCGACTTTTGAATTTTTTCGACCCGTTTCGCTCAACTCTAGTTATAACTCTTAGGGCCGGCGTTTGGACCAGGCAGACCAGGCAAATGCCTGGGGCCCCCACCTACAAAGGGGGCCCCCTGCATCTGCAGTCCATTTATGAACTGCCCAGAGGGTGTACAGCAGTGAATAATGCTGTGCATTGCTCTGAAGTCTTGGAGTGTCTCTCGCAAAGCCATTAGAGCCCCCCTGTCTCTTTCTCCCAGCAGTTAGGTTAAAAGTTGAGAGTGAGGGGGAGGGGCCGATTACAGCACAGTGACAGCCAGGAAGATGCCTGAAACTCTGTCTCCTCCTGAGTGCTGATCTTGGCTGCTCCTAGCACTGTCCTGAGAATGAATATGCCTAAGTGAAGCCACAGTACCTGGTAAGAGCAGCAATAACAGGTCAGAGTGCAGTGATTTACTCACTGTGGCCCCAGAGCTCTGTGCTGATCGCTGCAGGATCAGGATTCACAGCCACATAAAGCAGCAATCAGCATCAGCTCTGACCACAGTCAATAATCACTGCTTGTAATGTGACAGGGCGACCTCCTGTCACTGCTGTCTGCATGACACAAGACAGGAATATTGTCTGCTGAATCAGGGTATTTATGATATAGAAATAAATGAATTCCCATGTGAAATAATAAGGGTAAACCATACACATATACTGTACAGGTGTGCATAGGAATCAGCGTTTTTGGTGCATTTTTTTGCTGCCAAAGCTTGCTCTCTTGGCAATAAAAACACTGCTTCCAAAACACCCTTTTTTTAGGGTATGTGCAGACGATCCGGAAATGGCAGCACTTTGGAGGCAGCGGACATGTGCTTAGTCTAAAGTGCTGCCACCTTACGCAGGTGATTCACATGTGTTCATCCCATCCACTATGCTGTAACATCTGGCCACTGCGGGTTGGATGCTGCGGATGTACGCAGCTTCCAGAGTTTACTGACTGTGGACACACAGACTCTTAGAGCTTTTGCTGTTTTTTTTTTATAGTATTCATTTTGTCTACAGTACATGTTTAATAAAGTTAGTTTTATTCACCAAAAACACAGCGGAAAACAGCGTTGCAACATTTGCAGCTTTTCTAAAACTTTTTCATTGCTTTCTACGGGTGAAAAAAAATGCTGAAAGAAGTGACACGCTGCAGATTTAAAAAACGCTGCAGTTGTGAAATTCAGTCAGGAGAAAATAAAAGGGTGTGTGTGAGATCTCCAAAAATCTCAGTCTTTCCTTGTGCTGTAAAATGCTGTAAACTTCTTAATTGCAGAAGAAAAAGCTGCAAAAATTCTGCATATGAACATGGCCAAGAGTGGCTTTTTAACCCCTTAGCGACAGAGCCAGTTTTCAGCTTAATGACCAGGCCAATTTTTACAATTCTGACCACTGTCCCTTTATGAGGTTATAACTCTGGAACGCTTTAATTGATCACGCTGATTCTAAGATTGTTTTTTTGTGACATATTGTACTTCATGTTAGTGGTAAAATTTCTTCGATAAGTCTTGTGTTTATTTATGAAAAAAATGGAAATATGGCGAAAATTTTGAAAATTTTGCAATTTTAAAACTTTAAATTTTTATGCCCTCAAATCAGAGAGATGTGTCACACAAATTTCTTAATAAATAACATTTCCCACATGTCTACTTTACATCAGCACAATTTTGGAAGCAACATTTTTTTTTTGTTAGGAAGTTATAAGGGTTAAAAGTTGACCAGCGATTTCTCATTTTTACAACAAAATTTACAAAGCCATTTTTTTAGGGACCACATCATATTTAAAGTCATTTTGAGGGGTGTACATGACAGAAAATACCCAAAAGTGGCACCATTCTAAACACTAGACCCCTCAAGGTGCTCAAAACCACATTCAAGAAGTTTATTAACCCTTTAAGTGCTTCACAGGAACTAAAGCAATGTGGAAGGAAAAAATTAACATTTAACTTTTTTTTGCAAAAAATTTACTTCAGAACAAATTTTTTTATTTTCACAAGTGTTAAAAGAGAAAATCAACCACAAAATTTGTTGAACAATTTCTCCTGAATACGCTGATACCCTATATGTGGGGGTAAACCACTTTTTCAGCACACGGCAGAGCTCGCAAGGGATGGAGCGCCGTTTGACTTTTTCAACGCAGAATTGGCTGGAATTGAGATCGGATGCCATGTTGCGTTCGGAGAGCCCTTAATGTGCCTAAACAGTTGAAACCTCCAACAAGTGACCCCATTTTGGAAACTAGACCCATTAAGGAACTTATCTAGATGTGTGGTGAGCACTTTGAACCCCCAAGGGCTTCACAAAGTTTATAACGTAGAGCCGTGAAAATAAGAAATCTATTTTTTTCCACAAAAATGATCTTTTCGCCCCCAAATTTTTATTTTTCACAAGGGTAACAGGAGAAATCATACCCGCGCAGTTGTTATGCGATTTGTCCTGAGTACGCCGATACCCCATATGTGGGGGGGAACCACTGTTTGGGCGCATGGGAGAGCTCGGAAGGGAAGGAGTGCCATTTTGGAATGCAGACTTTGATGGAATGGTCTGCGGGCATCATGTTGCGCTTGCAGAGACCCTGATGGGCCTAAACAGTGGAAACCCCCCAAAAGTGACCCCATTTTGGAAACTAGACCCATTAAGGAACTTATCTAGATGTGTGGTGAGCACTTTGAACCTTCAAGTGCTTCACAGAAGTTTATAACGTAGAGCCGTGAAAATAAAAAGTCTTTTTTTATTTCCACAAAAGTGATTTTTTAGACCCCAATTTTTAGACCCCCAAAGTTGGCAAATAGTGGAAACCCCTCAATTCTTGCTCCAACCCTAACCCCAACACACCCCTAACCCTAATCCCAACCCTAACCCTAATCCCAACCCTAATCCTAATTCTAACCCTAATTCTAGTTTGCCCTAACCCTAATTCTAACCCTAGTCGTGACCCGAGCCCTAGCCCAGCCCTAGCCCTAGCACAACCCTAACCCTAACTCTAGCCCAACCCTAGCCCAACCCTAACCCTAGCCCAACCCTAACCCTAGCCCTAACTCTAGCCCAACCCTAACCCTAACCCTAACCCTACCCTATCCCTAGCCCTATCCCTAGCCCTAACCCTACCCTAACCCTAACCCTAGCCCTAACCCTACCCTAACCCTAACCCTAGCCCAACCCTAACCCTAACCCTAATGGAAAACTGAAAAAAAAATATTTTCTTTATTTCATTATATTGGCCTATATAAAGGAGTGATAAACGGGGGGGTTATGTACTATTTTTTTTATTTTGATCACTATGATCGTTTATCATAGTGATCAAACTAATGAATGGAATCTGCCAGCCGGAGCCAGCAGATTCCCGGCGGGCGCACTGCGTATGCGCCCGCCATTTTCAAGATGGCGGCGCCCATCGGAGGATGTCGGCGGGACGTGGGACCACCGGGAGGGGACGGAGGGGATGGAGGGCCACGGAGAGGTACCGGGGGGGGATCGGGGACCCTATTTCTCTCTCCTCTGATGTGCGATCACATCAGAGGAGAGAGAAATTAAATGTAAAATCGCGGCTTTTTTTTTTTGTGGTCGCCGTTATAGGGTTAATAACGGCGATCGCAAAAGCGGGTGTCGGTAAAAACCGACCGATTCATGTTCTCTGGGGTCTCGGCTACCCCTGGCAGCCGAGACCCCGGAGAAAATCCGACACTGGGGGGCGCTATTCACTTAAATCACAGCGCCGTGAATTAACGGCGCTGTGGTTTTAGTACCCTTAATTACCGCCGTTAAAAGGCGTATCGGCGGTCGTTAAGGGGTTAAAGTGCCAGCAAAACATATGAGATTTCCGAAGTCTCCTGCATGCGCTTGTTTTTTTCTGACTGAATATCCGAACTGTAGCGCTTTTTAAATCTGCAGCGTGTCACTTCTTTCAATGTGTTTTCACCTGTAGAAAGCAATGAAAGAATATAAAAAAGAAAGCTGCAGATATTTGAATGGCATTTTTCGCTGCAATTTTTTAAGTGGTTTTGGTGAATTAAACTATTAAGTGTCGTTTACATGTTTAGTATTCAGTCAGGATTTCACATCAGGATTTGTAATGCAGAAAGAGCAGTGGAGCAATCAGAGGAAAAGTATAGTAGAAACATGGCACCCCTTCTGGATTTATCACCCTCCTGGTTTTGACTTGCACATACTGATGTGAAATACTGACCGAATACTCAACGTGTGAACGTGGCCTTAAACATACTGTAGACAAAGCAAACATCCTCACTTTAAAAAAAGCTGAAAAAAGTGTAAATAACACCAGAAACAAGCTGAAAAACAGGTGTTTTGAACGCAACATTTTTACTGCCAATAGAACAGGTTTTGGCCACTGAAAAAAATGCATGTGAATATAGCCATAGCGTTTCAGAGTAAGACTGTGGTGTTACATTGGACTGCAGGTGACATCTACTACACTATCTGTTCTCAGAGAGTTATTACTGCTCTCTCTGGTGTTACATAGGATAAGGTCACAGTCATGGAACTGGTCACGTGATCCGTGGAGGGCTTCTGTTCTGGATTGTGCTGTGCATAGAGGGAATTATATGGCGATCGGTACACAGTCCCTTCTGAAATGACAGGTGGGCGTGGTGGCTGATTTGCAGTGTGGGAAAACTACAATCCCGCAGGGTGGAGTGTCAAAATCGGGACTGTCCCGCTGGATCCAGGACAGTTGGGAGCCCTGCTGTGTTATCTGCAGTGTTAAAAAAAAAAAATTAAGAGGGGATTGGGGGACAACTCTTTGCTTGGGCCTCCCAAACTTTTCTGACCCTAGCAACGCTCTTGTGTAATGTTAATAGTGCTAGACCCATTGGCTGATATAAGGCCCCTGAATATGGGTGCCACAGTGCCAGCACGGGCCCCTCTGCCACCTGTATCTGCATCCTGCTCATTTAATGTAACCTAAATGTGTGATTTTACAATGTTAGCACTTGGGGCCCCACTTTAAACTTTTGCCTAGGGCCCCATTTTGTCTAAAACCGGTCTTGATAACTCTGGAATGCTTCAATGGATCCCACTGATTCTGAGAATGTTTTTTCGTGACATACAGTATTGTACTTCATGTTAGTGGTAAAATTTCTTCAATATGACTTGCGTTTGTTTATGAAAATAACGGAAGTTTGTCAAAAATTTTGAAAATTTTGCAATTTCCAAACTTATATTTTTTGTACCCTTTAATCAGAGAGTGATGTCACACAAAATAGTTAATAAATAGCATTTCCCACATGTCAACTTTACATCAGCACAATTTTGAAAACATATTTTTTTTAGGAAGTTATAAGGGTTAAAAGTTGGCCAGCGATTTCTCATTTTTCCAACAAAATTTCAAAACCATTTTTTAGGGACCACCTCACATTTGAAGTGAGTTTGGGGGGTCTATATAACAGAAAATACCCAAAAGTGACACCATTCTAAAAACTGCACCCCTCAAAGTGTTCAAAACTACATTCAAGAGGTTTATTAACCCTTTAGATACTTCACAAGAATTTAAGCAATGTGAAAGAAAAAATGAACATTTAACTTTTTCCCCCCCAATTTTTTTTCGGACACAATTTTTTACATTTTGTCAAGGGTATCAGGAGAAAATGACTCATAATATTTGTTGTGCAATTTCTCCTGAGTACACGGATTGTTAGGCATTAGGTTCCTGTTGCTGTACAGTGGAAATCCCGAGCCTTTCTTCCAGCAGTCTCCCATTCATCTCCAGCCACAGAGGAGGTTGCTCAGCAAACTCATCAGTCCAGGTGCTCTGCCCAGACCAGCTCCCTGGGTTTGCTTGCTGTTGCCACCTCTGGCACAGATATGGCAATACATGCTGCTCAGCAGCGAGATTCTCCAGGGACTAAGTCCCCATGTCGGGCCACTGAGCATGTCCGTGGAGTGATCTCCCATTGGAGATCGAAGTTCACGTGCTCAGGTCCTGCTCCTGTTCGGATTGGCCCATCCGAGAAGCCAGGAGGGTCCCGGATGCCCGTGGCTATAAAAGGTTTGCATGACCGCTCGGCCATGCGCTAGGATAAGACTGCATTTACAGACTATGCGTAGTGTCTTTGGGGTAGAGTTCTGTGGCCATACACTGTGCACTCTTTTGGCTGGGCTCTGTGAGCTAAACAGGCTCTGGCATCTACATTCAGCGGTTGTGCAACTTTGTGCATTAACAGAGTTAGCACCTGTTCACATTGGGTGACGTAACCCACGTGTGACTGTTTTTACGCCGCTCTATTCTTCCGCCATTACCTAGCAGCAGTGTACCACCTCTGCACGGTGGACCCAGGGCTGTGAACTCACCTACTATTATTTTATAATTTGGTGCATTCCGCTAGCCCTAACATTATCCTAGTGCCAGGGTCTGGCTAGTGGACGAACAGCGACTGTTGCAATACATCCGGCAGCTGCAGGGCAGGTTGGCGGCTCTCAAGCGTCCATCCTCAGCTGCGGATGTTACTGCAGTCACTGTTCAGGCAGCCACAGAGGCAGTCTCCCGTGTGACCACTGCCATCCCTGCCCCGACTTTGTCCCACCTCCCACTGCCCAAGAAGTTATCAGGTGATAGTGCCTATTGTAGGGGTTTCGTGAGCCAGTGCTCAATACAGCTGGAGCTGCTGGCAGCAAGATTCCCCTCCGAGCGGGCCAAAGTGGGATTTATTATTTCCCTCTTGTCGGGCATGGCTTTGGAGTGGGTCACACCGCTGTGGGAGCGTGGTGATCATGTGGTGCACAGTGCCTCTCGGTTCTTGGACACTCTGAAGCATGTCTTCCTGGGACCGCGAGCCACCCATGACACCGTGCTCCGGCTGCTGGCATTGTCACAGGGTTCGTCGATGGTCAGTCACTTTGCCATCCAGTTCCAGACACTGGCCTCGGAGTTAGAGTGGCCAGATAAGGTCCTCATTCCGGCATTCTGGAGAGGTTTGGCTGGCCATGTGAAGGACGCTCTGGCCACCAAGGAGATTCCTGCTACACTGGAGGAGCTTATCACCGTCTCCACCCGTATATACCTTCGCTTTGCCGAGCGAAGGTTGGAACGAACCCAGTGTAGGCAGAGGTTTAGGTTCGCACCCAGTTTTGCTAAACCTCTGGAATCTCCCAATCGGGCGTCCAAGCATCAGGGGGCTTCCCACGAGGGATCCAGGCCCCGTGCCGCTCGAGCCCCTGTGATCTGTCATGGTTGCCGGCAGTCCGGTCACTTTGCCAACCAGTGCCCACAGCGGCTGGGAAGATGCTCGACCCTAGTGGCCGTAGGAGGCAGCTCACTAGAATCCGCGGCATTTTCCTCCAAGTTGTCCTTTAAGGGGACACTTGGGTTTGGTTCTTCCACTCTGGCGGTGGAGGTTTTGTGTGGATTCCGGAGTGGAGGGCAATTTTATGTCATCTGCCTTCGCGCAACGGCACGCGATACCACTGCTTATGATGTCCCAGCCAGTCACCGTCAGAGTAGTGAATGGCGCGACTCTGCCCTCACAGATTAACCACCAAACCGCTCCACTGATACTCTCGGTGTCTCCATCTCATCAGGAGACGATATCCCTCCTCGTCATGCCCGAGAATATCGACCAGGTCCTTCTAGGGGTCCCCTGGTTGCAGTATCACTCTCCCCATATAGAGTGGTCCTCGGGGAGAACTATGTCCTTGCATCGATTACAGGGGTCTTAACGCCATCACCGTTAAGAATAAGTATCCTCTTCCCCTGATATCGGAGCTGTTTGATAGGCTACGGGGAGCGAGAGTGTTTACTAAACTTGATCTGGGGGGGGCTTACAACCTGATTCGCATCTGTGATGGGGACAAATGGAAGACGGCATTTAACACCAGAGACAGGCACTATGAATATCTGGTGATACCCTTCGGTCTCTGTAATGCTCTAGCCATTTTCCAAGACTTTGTGAACAATATCTTCCAGGTAGTGTTCAGCGATACCATCCGATATCGTGAAATATCGGATCGGATTGGATCGGACCGATACCCAAAGAGTATCGTATATCGCCGATTCCGATACCGGAAACCAATGCAAGTCAATTGGACAGAAATATCGGAATTAAAAAAAAACCCTTTCTTTCCTTGTAGGTTAATTCTGCATGAAGAAAAACAACTAATAATGAAAAATGTATTGGGGGAGGTGGAGGAGACATTAAAGGCATAGAGGTTTAGCCCAATCAAATGGAGTAGCAGGAATAAAAAAATTTTTTTAAAGACGTTCGGAGTTACAAAGATATTGAGTATGTTCACCTTTTTTATATTTTGTCAGATATGTATGTTTCACTACTTCCATGCTCTTCACCTTCTTTTTTACTTCTCGCACACTTTCTCCTTCATGATCCTCAGCAGCAGCAGTATCTTTTTCATCAACTCCTTCTTCACCTTATTCATCTTCTTCTTCTTCACCTTCTTCCTATTATTCTTTTTTTTTTACATTCTTCTTATTCAACTATTATTCTTCTTCATATTCTACTTCTTCATCTTCTTCCTATTCTTCTTCTTCATCATATTCTTTTTTGTGACAGTCATTCCTGCAGTTGTTATCTATAAAAATTTGAAGATTACACCTTCCGTTCAGCCTGTCACAAAAGATTTACAACAGGATTTGTCCGCGTTCAGCTTGGCCTGCAGCAGCAGACATTTTCCAGGGGCACCACGAGGAGGAACTGACTCACGCCCATACACTGCTTAGTCTTCTGCTTATAATTAAGATAATATCTTTTGCTCTGATTTTTAGTCTTATGCTTAATGTTCTTCTGCTTTTTGCTCTGCTTTTTGTTCTTCTGCTTCTTGGTCTTCTGTCTCTTGTTGTTCTGTATCTTGGTGGTTGTCTTCATGTTCTTTGTCTTCTTGGTCATCTTCTTCAGGGTCATCTTTTTGGTCTTCTTCAGAGAGGTCTTCCGGTTCGTCGTCTTCAGGGTCATCGTTTTCGTGGTCATCGTCTTCTTCGGGGTGGTCTTCAGGGTCGTCGTCTTCAGGGTCATCGTCAGGGAGATCCAGAGTAATAACCAAAAACCATTTCCAAAAGCTTGAACTTGGAAATATAGCAGAAGGTACAAGAAGGCTAAGGAACTGCCGAGAACCACCTGACGGTACTGGAGCCCGGATGGGTAGCAGAAGGAACAAGAGCCAATGGCACTACCGAGGACCAGCTGATGGTGCTGGAACCCGGAGGGGCAGCAGAAGAAACAAGAGCCAATGGCACTGCCGAGGACCAGCTGACGGTGCAGGAACCTGGTTACTAAGCAGAAGGTACCTGTGCTAGAAAGCACTACCAAGGACCAGCAAATGTTGCTGGAGCTCGGATACCGAGAAGGAGGCACCTAAGCCAAAGGCACTGCCGAGAACCGGCTGACGGTGCTGGAACCCGGATGGGTAGCAGAAGCTGTAAGAGTCAATCAAACTACCAAGGACCAGCTGACGGTGCTGGAACCCGGAGGGGCAGCAGAAGGAACAAGAGCCAATGGCACTACCGAGGACCAGCTGACAGTGCTGGAACCTGGTTACTAAGCAGGATGTAACTGTGCTAGAAAGCACTACCAAGGACCAGCAGACGTTGATGGAACTCGGATACCAAGAAGGAGGCACCTAAGCCAAAGGCACTGCCGAAAACCAGCTGATGGTGTTGTAACCCGGATGGGTAGCAGAAGGTACCCATGAAAAACAAAGTTGCAAGGCCGTGAGCCGGCCACAGTTAACGAAACCCACAGTCCCACAGGGGGTGCTTGTCCTATTGGCACTACGGAACCAGCCTTTGTTGCCAGATTCCGCAGCCCACAAAGGAAGCCCATAAACTGCAGTCACCATAGACTCGGCTAACCCAACCGCAACACGACAGGACAACATATTGGTGGCAAAGTGACATTGACACTATCCGGAAACAGCAGGCGTGCTGGAACCAGGCTGGGCAGGAGGGAGCACCTGTGCCAAAGACAATGCCGGGAACCAGCTGGCGGTGCTGGAACCCAGGGAAAATACTACAAACAGAGTGGGAATGTGGACAAAGCAGGAGACATTGCCGGACACACATCAGGGGATCAGCTGACGTTACTGAACCCAAGTAACACAGGAACAAGTGTTGATTGTGCAGACAGCACTTCTGAGCAGCAACTGGCAGAGGCCAGGATAAATACTATAGACAGAGTGGAGCCAGAGGCCTAATTGGAGCACGTTTGAAATCAGTAGTAGTGTGAATGTGGAGGCAGCAGTAGACATTGCCGGACACACAGCAGGGGAGCAGCTGGCGTTACTGAACCCCACTAACACTGGAGCATGTGTTTTTCTCTGTGCAGACGGCACTTCTGAGCAGCAACTGGCAGTGTTGGAGCCCAGGGTCAATCATGGAGTAGGCTGAGGCCTACTTGGAGAAAGTTTTATATCTGATGTAGTTTGAATGTGGAGGCAGCAGGAGACTTTGCCGGACACACAGCAGGGGAGCAGCTGGCATTACTGAACCCCACTAACACAGGAGCTAGTGTTTTTCTCTGTGCAGACGGCACTTCTGAGCAACAACTGGCGGTGTTGGAGCCCAGGGATTACAGTTCAGGTGGTAGAAACATGAACACAATAGGAGACCTGGATACTGTTGCCAACCAATTATTTATTCTGGAAGAGGATTGTCAAATTCCGGCAAGATCCAGGCCTTGTTCATTTTCAGAAAAGTAAGCCGGTCAATGTTATCGGAGGATAGTCGCGTGCGACGGTCTGTTAGTACACCACCTGCGGCACTAAAGACGCGTTCCGATAATACACTAGCAGCAGGGCAAGCTAGCACCTCCAATGCATACTGGCTATGCTCTGGCCATGTATCCAGCTTAGAGACCCAAAACTTGAAGAGGGAAGAGCCGTCAGGGAGTACACTGACAGGGCAAGACATGTAGTCTGTCACCATCTGACGGAAACGTTGCCTCCTGCTGACCGGAGCCGTCTGTGATGGTGTAGACATTTGTGGCAGGAACACAAAACTTTGCCACATTTGGGCCATACTGGTCTTGCCTTGTGCTGAGGCGCTGCCTCTGCTCCCTCTTTGTGCAGAGCTTCCTCCACTGCCTCGACACACAGAGCTGATTTGTAAAGCACTAGCAGCACTGCTCTCGGGTGGAATGGAGAACATGATGGAATGCACCAGTGTGTCTTGGTACTCCCGCATTTTATGCTCCCAGTTCAACGGTGTTATGAGGCTTTGTAAGTTGTCCCGGTAGCGAGGATCTAGGAGGGTGTACACCCAATAATCAGCCATGTTGAGAATGTAGGCGATGCGGCGGTCTTTTCTCAGGCACTGCAGCATGAAATCAACCATGTGCTGCAGACTCCCAACTGCTCAAGAAACGCTGTCCCCTGCTTGAGGCGTCATCTCTGCCTGCTCTGCATCACTCCACCCTCGCTCTACATACTGACTACTAGAGCATTGTGTACCTCCCTCCTCTGGAGAGATGTCTTCCTCCTCCGTTGACGCCTCCTCATCCTCCTCACAAAGTGTCCCCTGCCTAGGCCTTTGTGAGGAACCACGTTGCGCAGACTGTCCAGAAGCAGATGGCATTTGTGACTCCTCATCCTCCACCTCTTCCAAAACCTCCTCCCTTAGTGCTTGCAGTGTTTTTTGAAGCAGGCAGATAAGGGGGACAGTCATGCTGACAAGTGCATCATCTGCACTCGCCATCCGCGTGGAATCATCGAAGGCACGCAAAACGTGGCAGATGTCCTTCATAGAGGCCCACTCAGTGGTGCTGAAGTGTGACCGGCGCACAGTGCGACTTGTTTGCGCCTGATGCAGCTGGTACTCCATTACTGCTGCTTGCTGCTCACACAACCGCTCCAGATCTGTACCCGGCTCCACAACATTGACCCAATGGGCAGTGAGGGAAAGGTATCATCCCTGTCCATGGTTACTGGTCCACGCATTGGTGGTAAGGTGGACCTTGCTACTGACAGCGTTTAGTAGCGCATGTTTAATTTTTCCCTTCCCATGCTTTTGCAGGGCAGGGACGGCTTGCCTGCTGAAATAAAAGCAGCCTGGCACGGTGTATTGTGGGACTTCCAATGCCATGAAGTTACGGAAGGTGTCAGTCTCCACCAGCCTGAATGAGAGCATTTCAAGGGCCAGTAGTTTTGCAATGCCAGCATTCAGAGCCTGTGCTCGGGGGTGGTTTGCCGAATATGGCCGCCTTTTCTCCCATGCCTGTGCTACCGATCGCTGTAGAGTGGCCTGGGAGTGTGAGGATGACAGGGAATGTGGTACTGTGGGTGTAATTACACTGGGTCTCTGTACAACAGTGCCAGAGGTTCTTCCATGGCGATCCTGTGAGGAAGCCGAACCAGCTGTGTGTGAGCTGGAGGAAGAGGCTACAACACGAGCTGAAGAGGTGGTAGGTGGTGCTGTACGTTGGCCTACGTCTTCAGTGTGTCTTTGTAACTCCACCACGTGCTTGGTCCGCACATGTTTCCACATATTTGTGGTATTCAGGTTGCTGACACTTTTCCCTCTTTTGACTTTCTGATGACACAGCTTGCATTTGACAAAGCAAATGTCATCTGCAACTGTGTCAAAAAAGGACCTCGCACTGCAAGTCCAGGGAGTGCCCGTTTTGGAAGAGGAATGCTCCTAACGGGTGCCGAAGTGGAGGCTACAGGCAACCAAGTCTGCCCCCTCCCTCTCCCTCCTGTTTTGGCCGTTTGTGGAATCTCTTCCTCAGAGCTGCTCTCACCACCTTCCTTTTCCTCACGCCATGATGGGTCAAGGACCTCATCATCTACACTCCCCTCTTCAAACACCTGCTTCTCCTGGGTAGTCTCGTCAGCACAGTACGCACCAGAAAGTGGCATCTGAGTCTCATCATCTGATGCGTACTGAGGTGTGCTAACCATAGGCACTGGCCCACCCACTTCTTCAGATTCAGAGGGACAAAGCAGTTGCGCATCACTGCATACTCCCTCTTCTTCACATTCTAGAATGCTGCTTGGCTGGCCCCCTGTTTCCAAGCCAAGAGATTCAGAGAATAGAAGTAGAGATGGCTCCTGTCCAGGGCTCTCTGACTGCCTGGGCAATTTGGTGGTGAAGAGACAGATGGTTGCTCTTCAGTGCTCTATCCCTGAGAGGATGTGGAAGTAATTGAAGTCGATGCGTTAGCTGCCATCCATCCGACAACGGCTTCAATTTGATCATCCCGCAGCAGTGGTGTACGGCGAGGTCCTACAAAGCTGCGCATAAAGGACTTTTGCCTGGTAAAACTGGGGGATGCTGAGTCACTGGTGCTCACAGCAGGCACAGAATCCCCACGTCCTCTCCCTGCTGAAACTCCACGCCCACGACCACGTGCTTTACTCCCTGCCTTCTTCATCTTTGTAGACTGATAAAGATAGGCAGAAAAGTACAAAGGGGGGATTAGTGTGCTTATTCCTAAACAGCTGCTAACAGGTATAAGAAACACTAATTTTATAAAGTGTGTGGACTACACTTTAATATGAGCTAATGTGGCCTACACAACTGTCAAGTGGAATGTTTGGTGAACTTTATTTACGTGTTTTTTTCTCGAAAAAACAAAAAGGATGTGACCAAAGATGTGAAAGCGATAGTATCACAAACTTTTTGGAGGTATTACAATGCAGGAAGGTAACCTACAATGCAATAGATGAGGCTCCAAAAAATAGGCTAATACTAATCTGACTGTGGCTGCAGGGCACAAGCCAGCAAAAAGGCTCCTCTATCTACTCCTATATAGTGTTTGCAACCAACCAATGTAGATGGATACAGATGGAAGCACACTAATAGGAGAAAAAAAACAGGAAAAATGAGCTGCAGTAAAACAAAAAAAGGACTATGTATGAGGCAGTGACGAATGCTGAGCGGACTACAACCAAAGGTGACTGTAGAACACACTACAACGTGAGCTGCACTCACACACAGAGACCTCACAGACAGCTGTGAACAGTGCAGAGAACTGGGCACTAGCACTGAAAGGCTGCAGAAAGGCTCCGCTGTCTACTCCTATAGTGTTTGCAACCAATGTAGATCAATACTGATGGATGCACACTAATAGGAGAATTAATAAAAAATGAGCAGCAATAAAACAAAAATAAATATGTATGAGGCAGTAACGCACGCTGAGCGGCCTACAACCAGAGGTGGCTGCAGGATGCATTACAGCGTGAGCTGCACTCACACAGACCTTGCACACAGCTGTGAACAGCGCTGCAAGGCAAAAGAAAGCTACAGTGATTGATAATGTAGCCTGGGTAAAGCACAATATTATATAGCAAATTGCTATCTCTAACTGTCCCTCAGAGTCTTGAACAGCAGCCTGTCCCTAACTGAATTCACAGCAGAGTGAACCCTAAATGGCGGCGGCGGCTTTTATAGTGCATCATGACATCATTTCAGCAGCCAATCACAGCCATGCCATTAGTTAAAATGCCTACATGCCTAACAGGATGTGCCCACACTTCTGAGGATTCCTTATTGGCTGAATCAAATCAAACTGGCTGATAGCATTATGGGAACTTCCGATTCCGGTATCCGATATGCAAAAAGTATCGGAACTCAGTATCGGAATTCCGATACCGCGAATATCGGCCGATACCCGATATTTGCAGTATCGGAATGCTCAACACTACTTCCGGGACATGCTTACTACCTCGGTAGTAGTCTATCTGGATGATATTCTCATCTACTCTCCAGATATTGACTCCCACCGGAGAGATGTTTGCAAAGTTTTCGACCTCCTGCGGGCAAACTCCCTCTATGCCAAGTTGGAGAAGAGTGTGTTTGAGCAGGAGTCCTTGCCTTTCTTGGGCTATATCATCTCAGCCCAGGGTTTGGCCATGGATCCTGCCAAGCTACAGGTGGTGATGGATTGGCAGGAACCCCTTTCTCTCAAAGCGGTGCAGCGCTTTTTGGGGTTCATAAATTACTATCGCCAATTCATTCCCCACTTCTTGACTTTGGTAGCCCTCACCAAGAAGGGTACAAACCCCAAGTTGTGGTCAGAACCTGTCTCCAAGGCCTCTGCTGCTATTAAATCCCACTTCGCTAGCGCTCCCATTCTACATCGCCCCAATGTAGATAAGCCTTTCATTCGGAATGTGGATGCCTCTTCCGTCAGTGCTGGAGCGGTGCTGTTCAAGAAGGACTTGCAAGGTTGGAAGCACCCATGCTTCTTCTTCTCTAAGACCTTCACACCGGCGGAGAGGAATTATTCCATCGGGGACAGGGAGTTACTAGCAATGAAGCTGGCCTTCTCAGAATGGAGACACCTCCTGGAGGGGGCTCGCCATCCTTTCCAGGTGTTCACCGACCACAAAAATTTGGTCTATCTACAGACTGCCCAGTGGCGGAATTCTCGCCAGGCTAGATGGTCCTTGTTCTTCTCCCGATTTCATTTCACCCTGCATTTTCTCTCCGGGGAGAAGAACGACCGGGCCGACGCTCTTTCTCGCTCCGTGGTGTCATCGGAAGAGGAGCCTCGGCTGATAGTTCCATCGGAGAGTTTGAGGACCGTGGCTCCGGTTGCTCTCGAGTCAGTACCTCTGGGCAAGACCTTTGTCCCTGCCCATCTGTGACCGGAGGTCCTCTCTTTGCTTCTCGGTTTTGGAGAGAGCTCTGTTCTCTGCTCAGCATTGAGCTAAATCTCTCGACGGCCTATCATCCCGAGACGAACGGGTTGGTTGAGAGAGCCAACCAGACCCTGGTGACATATCTGTGACATTTTGTCTCGGCCAGGCAGGATGATTGGGCATCCTTGCTGCCATGGGCGGAGTTAGCTTTGAAAAACGCTGTGGCCGATTCCACCGGTCAGACCCCATTCCTCTTAAATTATGGCCAGCATCCGCGCGTCCCCATGCCCATGCCCGTGTTGTCCACCGACTCCAGGGTGGCAGACTGGGCGATGGAGGCACGTGACATTTGGGATCGCACGCAGGATGCTACCAGGGCCTCCAAGGAGAGAATGAGGGTCTCTGCTGACGCACACAGGTGTCCTGCTCTGACCTTCGCCCCTGGCGACTTAGTGTGGCTTTCGGCCCGAAACATCAGGCTGTGGGTTGAATCTGCTAAGTTCACACTGGGCTATATTGGCCCTTTCAAGGTCCTCAAGCAGATCAACCCCGTGGTCTACCGCCTGGCCCTTTCACCACACTTGACTATCTCGGACACATTTCATGTGTCTCTCCTTAAGCCGGTTCACATGTCCTGGTTTTCTGAGTCATCTGCAGGAACATCGGACCTGTCGTCAGATAAGTTTGAGGTCGATGCCATCGTGGGATGCAAGGTGATGCGGGGCAAAAAGTTTTACGTGGTGCATTGGAAGGGTCATGGTCCTGAGGCTCGGACCTGAGAGCCGGTGGAGAACATCCACGCTCCTCTTCTCATTGTGGAATTTGAGTGCAGCGAGGCTCAGAGAGGGGGGCCCTAGGAGGGGGGATAATGTTAGGCTTCAGGTTCCTGTTGCTGCACAGCGGGAATCCTGAGCCTTGCTTCCAGCTGTCTCCCATTCCTCTCCAGTCACAGAGGAGGTTGCTCTGCAAACTCTTCGGTCCAGGCGCTCTGCCCAGACCAGCTCCATGGGTTTGCTTGCTGCTGCCACCTCTGGCACAGATATGGCAATACATGCTGCTCAGCAGCAAGATTCTCCAAGGACTAAGTCCCCATGTCGGGCCACTGAGCATGCCCGTGGAGTGATCTCCCATTGGAGATCGAAGGTCACGTGCTCAGGTCCTGCTCCTGTTCAGATTGGCCCACCTGAGGAGGGTCCCGGACGCTCGCGGCTATAAAAGGTTCGCATGGCCACTCAGCCATGCGCTAGGATAAGACTGTATTTACAGACTATGTGGAGTGAGTGATTTATGCACATATGAATGTCTCTGGTGAATGACTCATTAAGAAATCTCTACCCTTGGTACGCATGTATTGTGCAGCCTAGTCTGCTAGTACCCAGGCTTAGGTGTAGGTAGGACAGAGGTTGAGTCAGGCATCAGTCCTCACTAGGGACTCGGCACGCCTCAGTGCACGTGCTCCACTTCATAGCCAGCTTCTATAGCGGCGCTCGCGGCAGCGACGCCGCGCGCTCAGTGGGCCTAGAAGGACTCTAACCCCGTGTCCTTGTGGTAGAGTTTTGTGGCCGTACACTGTGCACTCTTTTGGCTGGACTCTGTGAGCTAAACAGGCTCCGGCATCTACGTTCAGCGGGTGTGCGAATCTGTGCATTAACAGTGTTCGCACCTGTTCACATTGGGTGACGTAACCCACTTGTGACTGTTTTTACGCCGCTCTATTCTTCCGCCATTACCAAACAGCACTGTAGCACCTCTGCACGGTGGACCCCGGGCTGTGAATGCACCTACTATTATTTTATAATTTGGTGCATTCCACCAGCCCTAACACCGATACCCCATGTGTGGAGGAAGACCAATCTTTAGGCGCACGGCATTGCTCAGAACGGAAGGTGGATCATTTTAGATTTTGAATGTCAAATTAGCTGGAATCGAGAGCGGACACCATGTCGCATTTGGAGAGCCACTGATGTACCTAAACAGTAGAAATTCCCCATAAGTGACCCCATTTTGGAAACTAGACCACCCATGGAACTTATCTAATTGTGTGGTGAGCACTTTGAACCCCCAAGGGCTCAGAGAAGATTGTTAACGTAGAGCTATAAAATTAAAAAAATCATATTATTCATGATCTTTTCATCCTCAATTTTTTTTCTCCCAAGGGTAACAGGACCCCAAAAGTTATTGTGCAATTTGTCATGAGTACAATGATACCCCATATGTGTGGGTAAACCACTGTGTAGGTGCATGGCAGAGCTCAGAAGGGAAGGAGCGCCATTTGACATTTTTGGCTGGAATTGAGATCAGACGATATGCGTGTTTGGAGAGCCCCTGGTGTGTCTAAACAGTGGTAAACCCCCACAAGTGACACTATTTGGGAACCTGGACCCCCCAAGGAGCTTATCTAGATGTGTGGTGAGCACTTTGAACCCCCAAGTGCTTCACGGAAGGTTATAACGTAGAGCCGTGAAAATAAAAAAATCATATTTTTTTCCACAAAAATTATCTTTTTACCCCAAAATTTTTTTATTTTTACAAGGGTAACAGGACCCCAAACGTTATTGTGCAATTTGTCCTGAGTACGCTGATACCCCATATGTAGGGGTAAACCACTGTTTGGGCGCATGGCACAGCTCGGAAGAGAAGGAGCACCGTTTGACCTTTTTGGCTGGAATTGAGATTGGACGATATGTCGCGTTTGGAGAGCCCCTGATGTGTCTAAACAGTGGAAACTCCCCTCAAGTAACCCCATTTTAGAAGCTAGACCCCCAAAGGAACTTATCTAGATGTGTGGTGAGACCTCTGAACCCTCAAGGGCTTCACAGAAGTTTATAACATAGAGCAGTAAAATTAAAAAATAAAATTTTTTCCACAAAAATTATATTTTCATCCCCAATTTTTATTTTACTAAGGGAAACAGGACTCCAAAAGTTATTGTAAAATTTGTCCTGAGTACGCTGATACCCCATATGTGGGGGTAAACCACTGTGTGTGAGTGCAAGGTAGAGCTCAGAAGGGAAGGAGCAGCGTTTGACTTTTTTAACGCAAAATTGGCTGGAATTAAGATCGGATGCCATGTTGCTTTTGGAGAGCCCCTGATGTGCCTAAACAGAGGTAACCTCCCACAAATGACACCATTTTGAAAACTAGACCCCCCAAGGAGCTTATCTAGATGTGTGGTGAGCAAGTGCTTCACTGAAGTTTATAGCGTAGAGCTGTGAAAATAAAAAAAAATCATATTTTTTTCCACAAAAATGATTTTTGGCTCCAAAATTTTTATTTTCACAACGGTAACAGGAGAAATATGATCCCAAAAGTTGTTGTGCAATTTGTCCTGAGTACACTTATACCCCATATGTGGGGGTAAACCACTGTGATCGCCTTACTGCAATCTTTGGGAGGCAGAATGAACAAATCCACAAAATGTGAAAAATTAGTTTTATTTTTTACGCCGTTCCTCCTGCAGTATTAGTGATTAGGCGACTTTATTCTTCAGGTCGGTGCAATTACTTATATCCTTTTTTCATGTTGAGCTTCTGTCACAAACTAAAAGACGTTTTTTTTGTAAGATTTTTTGTAAGAAATTTTTGCTTTGCAGTATTTTCAGAGTCATGATTTTTCCGCCAACAGAGTCATGTGTGGGCTTGTTTTTTGCGGGACGAGCTGACGTTTTTATTGGTACCATTTTCAGGCACATAACAATTTTTGATCGCTTTCTATTCTGATTTTTGTGGAGGCAGAATGAACAAAAACCAGCAATTCAGGAATTGTTTTTTTTTTCTCCATTCCGCCTATGGTAAAATTGGTAAGGCAGCTTTATTCTTCGGGTCACTACTATTACAGTGATACCTCATTTATACATTTTTTTATGTTTTGGCATTTTTTACACAATAAAAGCTTTTATCCAAAAGATAATTACAGTATTTTTGCATCACTTTATTCTGAGAGCTATAACTTTTTTATTTTTCCATTGATGGAGCTGTATGGAGGCTTTTCTTTTGCGGGACAAGATGGCGCTTTCAGTGATACTGTATTTGTTACCATTCGTTTTTTATCACGTTTAATTCCACTACGTTTTAGTGTTTTTTTTACGGTGTTCACTGAAGGGACTAACAAGGGTGACACTTTTATAGATGGGATTTTATGTTACTTTGGCAAACAAAATTGTGGTGGACAAAAACATCTTTGAATAATTATTTGGAATGACAGATTGTCCCAAGGGGATTACGTATTCAGCTATATCTAACTTTTAATCTTGATAATGATACTTTAACAAAAAGGTAGATTGAAGCGGCTAATCTGTGTTCACGAACATTTATTCAAATTATAATAGAACACAATGAATTATTTCTTAAAGCATTGGATAATGAAATTAATAAAATTCTACATAATATTCAGAAAGAAATGCAGGCTGATATCTTGGAACGGTATCTAAAAGAAATTGAGAAAGAATTGGAAAAACATGAATCCAATATTATTGAAGGCAAAAAGAAAAAATTTGCCAGAGATGTGTCTGATTGTGAAGCAAAAAAAATTTTAAATGGCAAAATCATGAGAAAAAAATCAGAATATTATCTACAAGAAGTGAATCTATAAATTCATTGGCTTCCTCTATTGATACCCGGGGGTCCAACAATGATATGGAAAGCACATCTAGACTGGGACCAGTTACTAGATATGCCAATAAGAAAAGACCCTACCAATCACCAAAATATCATGGTAGAGGGAGAAATCTTGAAACAGAGAGAAGAAAGGTAATTAATCTTTCTTCACATATTCTTACTTCATCTCAAATTGAAGTTTTTGCCTCCTGACGAAGAAGCAAAACGTGCGTTGGGGCAATTGGGACGCCATTGAATTTGCTTTAACCATGTAATTGTGTTTCTTCTTATATTGGACTGCATTTATCTAATTAGTCTCACACTTGTGATAGCCTACATCAGTATTTGGCACTGCATTATGCTGGCAGTAGTTACCGATATATAGGTTTCATTGGATATAGGTGCAGGCTATGTGGTGCTATAACTTGTGGTGCTATAACTGCACTGTGGTAATATAATGATTTAATACATCTTGGAGTTGAAACTATATTATTTGATTTTTGGGCAATGTGCAATATGGCTCCCTGTTTGGATAACAGTATCTCTGGAAATATATTGTTTCATTGTTTTATCAAGTATAAATTTGGTTGATTATTTATAATAAAATTTATATTCTATTGGCAATTTATACTGTGTTGTTTTTGGTAGTTTGATATTGATTTCAGTTTTTGCCACATATTTGTTTCTTGGGTTTTTTGTGTTATTAAATTCTGGAATCCATGGCTGATAATAATGAAAATTCCTCAGAGGTAAGTGGCTTTCCTTTGAAGCTGTATAATAAATCAAAAACATTTCTGCCTTTGTCCAGCGGTTGATTTTTTTTTTTTACTAGATTAGTAACGGATGATATTGAAAAACTACCATTAGAGAAAAATAAGAGATATAATTTAACTAGAGATCAACAAAATGCTTTAAAGGAAATGCAAGGATGGAACAATGTTGTATTCAAGGCCGCTGATAAGGGGGCAACTTCATCATTTGGCCAAATGAATTATATGAAGAACAGGCCTATAAACTTCTGAATGATACCGCATGGTATCGTAGGTTGCCATCCAATCCCCTTCCAATGTATCAAAAAGAAATTATCCTGATCCTAGAAGAAGCCGTATCAAAAGAGTTATTCCAAAGAAATTATTAGAAACAGTGGCTAGTACCAAAACTCCCCCAAATTTTATTTAATTCCCAAAATTCATAAAGATCCAGTCAACCCTCCAGGCAGACCAATTGTAGCAGGTAATGAGGGTCTGTGTGAAGTCATCTGTGATACTCTAGAACATTTTTTAAAACCTTTAGTGATGAGTCTGCCTTCCTACATCAAAGATACCACAGCTGCCTTAAAAAGGCTAGACGATATGTTTCTACCTGAAAATATGCTGATGGTAATTGCTGATGGTTTCATAGAACCAGTAATTTGGATCCTGAATTGGTGGAATTATTGTTGGTCCTTTTGGAGTTTATTCTTACCCATAACAGCTTCATTTTCAACAAAAGGATTTATGTTCAAAGACAGGGTACCACAATGGGTGCTTCCTGTGCACCTTCATATGCAAATTTATTTCTTGGTGCATGGGAAAGAAATCTTTCATCAGTAATCCTGTCTCGGGCATTGAAAACACACATTATTGGATGCGTTACATAGATGATATGTGGTTCATTTGGGAAGGTTCGAGACAGGATTTCTATTTGCTTATGACTGAATTAAATTAAAATGATTTGAATATTAGATTGACATATAGGGCAGGCAGGAAATTGGATTTTCTAGATCTATAAATTAATATTCTACCCAGTGGCAATGTTACAACAGACGTGTTTAGAAAACCCACTGCGACCAACACGTTACTTCATGCTGCATCAGCTCATCCTCCTTCAGTTATAAGAGGTATACTGACTGAGCAATTCCTTTGGGCAAAGCGTATTTGTTCAGGTGAACTAGCCTTTGAACAACAATCTAGAGAATTGAGCAGAAGGTTTAAAAATAGAGGATATGGTAGAGAGATGATCCGTAAAGGATATCAGAGAGCAAAAAATACAACAAGGGATGAACTTTTATACAAAAATAAAATCAATGAGGATGTCTCTGAAAATCAAGTATGCCTTATAGCCACATACAATAATCAATGGTCACAATTTCTGTCAAATATCCAAAAACATTGGCAAGTCTTCCTGACCGATCCCATTTTAAAAAATGTCTACCGCCTTCTCCATTAATTACAGCAAGGAGATCTAAAAATTTAAAGGACATTCTGGTACATAGCCATTATGAACCTGCTAAGAAGAAAAGTGATACATGGCTTGATTTAAAGGGTTTTTACCCCTGTGATCATTGCAAGGGATGTGGAAATACAGTATGACCAAAAGCCAAACCTTCACCAATGCATCTGGTAATCGAACATATATGATTAAACAATATATTACATGTTCTACAAAAGGAGTAGCGTATTGTGCGGAGTGCCCTTGCGGCAAAATATATATAGGACACACAACTTGAGAGTTGAGAGTCCACGCAAGGGAACATGTGCGTGATATAGAAAAAAGTATTCCAAGACTTTTTTTGAACATCATAAAAGTGATTCTAGCTCATTGAAGATCAAAGGTATTGATGTAATTCAGATGGAGTCCAGAGGGGGTTATTTGGCTCAAAATTTGGCAAAATTGGAGAGCAAATGGATATATAGCTTGGCGACTATAGCCCTTCATGGGCTAATGAAAATTTTTGGTTCAGTGCCTTTTTATAGTGGGTAATTTTATTGTGGATATTTTATCATTTTAGGGGTAGAGGGTCTTTTTAAAGGGATTTTATTATGTACTAATATGTATTTGTTGTTTTATCTTAGTGTCTCTATGTAGCCAGAGTGTTAAAACCTTGTCATCTCAGACAATTATAATGCGAACTGAAATTGATACTGTGATCAAGATTATGGACAATTAATAAGAGTTGAAAAATTCATCTTTACAAGCCATGATTGATTATTAATTTTTATTATAATTATATTATTGTTGTTTGCGTGTTTGCACTTTCACATATATTTTGCACTTTCACATATATCTTGCTTCTTATATTTAATACACATTGTAATTAAATAAAATGTATTGTATAATTAATATTAATATTTATAATACAGTTATGTCACATATGATATCTTAAATTAATATCTGCACTTATGCGCTTCAATATTATTATTGTCATGGTGTGATATATACAAATGATCTCATTCTTAGTAATTAAGAGTAAAGGTGTTTATATACTAATTAATAGATCCACAGTTTGTTGGTGTTCTACAGCTGGTGCGCGCTGTTTTCTCCTTGCTGCAGTCTGACCCGCCCTCTCCGGCAGCAATGTGGACTGGCTGACATGCATTGCGTCTGTTACTATGACGCCTGAGTGTTTGCGGTTCATAGAACGGAGATGATGCGTCACTTCCGGTATTGCGGAGGAAGAACATGGCGCACCGCATTATACTCTATAGTAACGCCAACAATACACGTGATGGACTTTGAATCAGCTGATTGGGCACACATAGGTATATTGTGTCCAGTGTCCCTCTTCTCCGACACGCCCCCTGAAGAAGTGCGGACAAAACGCGCGTCGTTGTGGAGGAACACGGCTTGGACATCACAAACCTTGTAAGTCTTTTGTTTATGTAGATATAATCTATGCCCCTTCATTTTTTTGAAGCGCTTTGACTATATGCACTAGTCCTGAGGGAAAGGAATCTAGCCAGGGTAACTAAATGAGAAGTTTTAATCCTTACCTTTATTTAGTATGGCCTGAATAGCACCTTTATTAGCATGTTGAATAGGGCTTTATCTTAATCTATGAATTGGCACATTGTTTTATAGTTATAGGTGTGATTAAAGATGTCCCTAGCTTAAGATGTTCCTTTAACATTTTGGAGGCACTTGTAAACTAATGATTTAATATTTTATTATTGTATATTTAATAAAATTGCAATTTATTTAGGAATTTTATTGTTCTTGTGTTATTTCTGTCCACTTATTCTCTTTGTGTAGAGATTGGAGTGGCAGTATGTGGTTTTTATGATGTTCATATAGCACAAGCTATTTTTTGGATCTAAGTTAAAATGACGATCAAGCTCTTAGACAAAAGTGACGTTTGTAAATCAGTTTATTTGCAGATAAATTGAGCACATAGATAGTTGTAGATGGATAAGTGTTACTGTTCAGGTGCATTACTGGATGGAATATGGTCTTTGTTGCTTATGTGACTTGTAGTTTGACTTAAAAAATATTATTGGTATCACATGTGGGTAGATGGGCTGTATTTTATCTTTTATTATTAAGTTCATCTATTTCAGAATGCAGTATCTAAATTTGAAAAGCTGAAAATAACATTGCTACTTGAGGATCATGATTAAAGAGAACCTGCCATGTACGATAATGCTATTAACCTGTAGATATAGGGTAACATGCAGGTTTATAGTGATATAAAGGTTCTCCAGCTGCTGTACTGAAATTGCAGCACCTAGGAGGAAATTAATTTTACTTAGTTTTCAATCATGCAGTCAATGCTCACAGAACTGAGAGCGGCAGCCGAATGCTCACCCCAGCACTTTGACTGACAGCTGGTTCGGTACTGATGCACTACAGAGCCGGATGTCAGTCAATGCCGGGGCGTGCATACAGCTGCCACTCTCAGTGCTGTGGGCAGTGACTCTAATTGATTTGGACACTCCTGCATGACTGAAAGTTTGTTGCTTCTGGCAGAAATAAAGTTTATTTTCACCCAGGTGCCACGCTTTCCAAACTGTAGCCAGGCACTTTCATATCTCTATTAGCCTGCAGATTAACTCATTAGCAGTAGGTTGATAACATTATTGGATCCTAATTTTTTTATTTTTTTTGTTAATCATAGTCAATAATGCAATAATGGAATCAGGATCTTTTTCACTTCTTACGCTGACCACAGATAGAGGAGCATAAATCTTTAATAATGCATCATATTTTTTTTAGTGCAATGCATCTTAAATGCATTACAGTGAATGAAAATTCACCACATCTAACTTTGTAATGAGAACAAGAGTGGAATTGAATCAACTTTAACTCTCATGGGTCACTGATGACATGTTGTAATAAATGAAAGTAATTGTTTCATTTTGAAAAGATTATATTATAATGCAAACAACAAACTAGGAATATGATATCTACCTGTGTCTTGCATATTCATGTTTCTTACAAAAATACATAAAAAAATGTAGTACTATATATTATGCAGATTACAAATACAGTAAAATCAGAATACAGCTGCTCTAAGGTGGTCCCAATACATGTGATTTTTTTTTAAGAAACATAATGTGATGCTGCGTAACTACTCATGGGCAAGCCATGCAAGCCATGAGACAGGGTAGTCAGGAGGTGGGCTTGTAGTATAAAGGGGTAAGTCAAAGGCATGGTCAGGAACAAGTTTAGGGTAAAATGCCAGAAGGAAATATTAAAACCAAGGAGTACAACAAAAGGATAGTCAGATGCCAAGTCCAGAGTTAGATACCTGAAGTAAGAGATTGTCTAAAGCAGACGGGATAATCCACAAGAAATATCACAACAGATCCAATGTCATAAATAAGATCAGAAGTCAGACACACAGCAAGCAAACACCTAAAGCAAAGCTACAACTGACAATCTGCTGCGCACAGCAAGCCAGCTAAATATCTAACAAATCATTTGAGACTGGAAGGCACCTTGGGAAATGCCAGCAGACTAGACCAGATTGAGCAGCAGGTCAGTCAAATAAAAATGTTGACAGGTCAGCAAAATGCAGGCTCAAATTGGATGAATGGACTGTCGCTCATAAAACCGACAGTCTAGCACACTCCAGATTCTATAGGGCAGCTGAGCTGCTACTCACAATGCCCCAAGACCACACTCAGTTATGAAACTGTAACAAACAACTTCTATATATACTTTGGTTCATATGGGTTGTCAAAGCTTGGAATAAAAGTCTACAGTCATTCTGTGTTTGAATTTCCACTGGTGTAAGTAACCTGTCACATGACTACTAGACATGCTTGGCTTCTCTCCCTTTCTGAGAAAACTGACATGGCGAAACACGTATTACAGGGGATAGTGGTAACTAGAGTTGAGCGACTTTTGGTTTTTTAGGGTCGCGTTTCGTTTCGTGAAACCCGACTTTTCCAAAAGTCGGGTCGAGCAAGATCGTCCGATTATAGGGAAAAGTCGGGGTCGTCCCGAAACACGAAATCCATTGTAAGTCAATGGGGAATAAAAGTCGGCAGTGAGAGGAGGACATGAAACACACCTACAGTGCCCATTTGAAAACCAAAAGCATCGATTCTTCTTACTTAAGCTTGTCAACCTTAATTAACTTCATAATACAAGTTACGCACTGAAAAATGGGGGTTATTTGGCTAAAGTTGTGGGGGGGGGGCTGGCTCCAGGTTTTCATGTGCCCTGGGCGAAAGAGCGCCCCTTTAACACATACCACAACTCATCATGCTCCGATACGGCAGAGAAATAGCGGTATAGTACAATGAAAAATACTTCATTTTTTACATCTCATGACAAGGCCCATCTATTTCTCCATACAGAATCATTGGTCCCATATAATGTTTGAAACAGTATATGATGAGCTCCACATAATGCTACAGTATATGTTGGTCCCCATGGATGAAGCTCCACTGTCTTATGGGCCCAAATAATGCTCCAAACATAATGGGCCCCATTTCTAATGCTCTAGTGTATAATGGGCCCTGTAAATGCTGCTCCAGTGTCTGATGTCCACCTTTGGAATGTTCCAGTGTATGGTGGGCCCCATCTATCATTCTCCAGAGTATAGTGCTCCCCAAAAATTGCTGTCCCAACATTGAAAACAATCAAATAAGTCTCCTCGCTAGGGAATCCCTGTACTAGTCTGGACTCCTCGTCGTCCCCATCTTCCATCTCACTGCACAGTATTTCAACCTTGCAAGTGCTGTGATCCTGAGCAAGCAGGGGGGGCACACTCGTTGGCGACGGCACTGGCACAGGGCCTCTGATAGTACGGTGGTGTGTCTGATGGCGGGTGGGCCGAACCTGCACTTTCATCTGCAGCTTCCTCTTTGTCACCGTGTAAGATGGAACTGTATATGGGAAGGGTAACCTGAGTTTCATCAGGGTCAGATTCAGGCCGTGTAGCATGCGAGGGGAATGTAGTGGTCTGGGTCAATGTACCAGCAGATTCATCGAGCAGTGGCTGGGCATCAGTGCACTTGTGTCGCCCCCAGGAGTACGGTCGCCACAGTGGCATTACCTTCTTCCTAGGGAGTGTGATGTCATGCTTGGGAGCAACGAACGATCTCTCTAGCAGGTTAACTGATTGGGCGGCGTTATTCCCACGAGTCATGACCCTCCAAACAGCGTTCATGAAGGCAAAGTGTTTGTTTTATGTGGGCAGTATGGTTGCAAAGCTGAACCTTAAAGGAATGTCCAGAAGGGCACCACCAGGAGTGGAGCCTACGGTTAAATTCGACTCCACCTGGGAAACCTCAACCATGCCAGCTACAGAACAGATGCACACATTGCAAGCTTAATTCCGTTAACGAACGAGACTCCGTCATGCCCCGCGGTCCGAGTCCGGCTTACTAGAGGGACACGTGAGGCTCTGGAACATGAGATTGGCCAATAACTGGTGTGTCATGCCCTTACATGTCCGTGGCTGCATGAGCGCTACACTGAAAAGGCCAGCGTTTGTCGCTTACAGGTGCAGATAACCCGCTGAACAACGTTAGTGATGGGGATCACTGATTACAATTATTACCCGCGAACAATGATTTCCCAGTAAGTGCAGGTCAACTGCAGTTCCGGAATTAGGCCTAACCGTCATTCCTGAAAAAATGAAAAACTTATGTGTGCAAACCACAGGTGCTGTAGCTTGCTTAACAGCTCGCCAGCCGTTCTCACGCCCAGTATGGATTACACGTGATTGCTAGTGTTGAGCATTCCGATACCGCAAGTATCGGGTATCGGCCGATACTTGCTGTATCGGAATTCCGATACCGACTTCCGATATTTTTTCAATATCGGAAGTCGGCATCGGAATCGGAAATTCAAAGTTGATTGACAGCCTGACGTCATCATGATGCGCGGTGTGTGCGCATCATGATGTGCCGTCATTTCGGGCCTTCCGGGGGTCTCTGCCGGCCTGCCGGGGGGGCTGTGTGGACTGCCCGGGGTCTGTACCGGCCTGCCGGGGGGCTGTGCCGGCCTGCCGGTGGTCTGTGCACCCTGTGGGGGTCTGTACCGGCCTGCCGGGGGGCTGTGCCGGCCTGCCGGTGGTCTGTGCACCCTGTGGGGGTCTGTACCGGCCTGCCGGGGGGCTGTGCCGGCCTGCCGGGGGGCTGTGCTGATGTCCGGGGGTCTGTGCAAGCATCGTCCGATGGGACTACAAGTCCCATCTGGCGATGCCTGCTACCATGACAGTGATTGACACATTAGCCAATGATGGGACAGTAGTAGTCCCATCATCCGCCTAATGTGTTAAATGTTAAAAAAAAAAATAAAAATACTACATACATACAACATACATACTACATGCATGCTACATGCTACATACATACTACATGCTACATACATACTACATATATACTACATGCATGCTACATACATACTACATGCTACATACATACTACATGCATGCTACATACATACTACATGCTACATACATACTACATATATACTACATACATACTACATACATGCTACATACATGCTACATACATACTGCATGCTACATACATACTACATACATACTACATACATACTACATACATACTACATGCATGCTACATGCTACATACATACTACATGCTACATACATACTACATATATACTACATGCATGCTACATACATACTACATACATACTACATGCATGCTACATACATACTACATGCTACATACATACTACATATATACTACATACATACTACATACATGCTACATACATGCTACATACATACTGCATGCTACATACATACTACATACATACTACATACATACTACATGCATGCTACATACATACTACATACATGCTACATACATACTACATGCATGCTACATGCATGCTACATGCATACTACATGCTACATACATACCACATATATACTACATACATACTACATACATACTACATGCTACATACATACTACATATATACTACATGCATGCTACATACATACTACATGCTACATACATACCACATACATACTACATACATGCTACATGCTACATACATACCACATACATACTACATACATGCTACATGCTACATACATACTACATATATACTACATGCATGCTACATACATACTACATATATACTACATGCATGCTACATACATACTACATACATACTACATGCATGCTACATACATACTACATGCTACATACATACCACATACATACTACATATATACTACATGCATGCTACATACATACTGCATGCTACATGCATGCTACATACATACTACATACATACTACATGCTACATACATACCACATATATACTACATACATACAATACATTCATACAATACATACATAGACATACAGTACATATAACATAGAGTAACATACTTACCAATACTTGTCACATTGTTCCCCGAAGCCATTGTCTTTTCCGGAATAAATATTAACATAACAAACCACAAAAATACTCACCCACGATCCGAAGCAGTCCACGAGTGTGTCCCACGACGATCTTGGGTAGAGAACTGCAGCATCAGCTGATGCTGCCGTTCTCTACGGGCTGCAGGAATCCAATTACGGAAGGTAGGTATCCTTCCGCACTGTATTCCTCCGCCACTTAAAAAAAAAAAAGTCCCTAGTCTCACTTTATGCCATTGCTGCGTGGGAAATTCCCACACAGCAATGGCATAAAGTGAGACTAGGGACTTTTTTTTTTTAAGTGGCGGAGGAATACAGTGCGGAAGGATACCTACCTTCCGTCATTGGATTCCTGCAGCCCGTAGAGAACGGCAGCATCAGCTGATGCTGCAGTTCTCTACCCAAGATCGTCGTGGGACACACTCGTGGACTGCTTCGGATCGTGGGTGAGTATTTTTGTGGTTTGTTATGTTAATATTTATTCCGGAAAAGACAATGGTTTCGGGGAACAATGTGACAAGTATTGGTAAGTATGTTACTCTATGTTATATGTACTGTATGTCTATGTATGTATTGTATGAATGTATTGTATGTATGTAGTATATATGTGGTATGTATGTAGCATGTAGTATGTATGCAGTATGTATGTAGCATGCATGTAGCATGCAGTATGTATGTAGCATGCATGTAGTATATATGTAGTATGTATGTGGTATGTATGTAGCATGTAGTATGTATGTAGCATACATGTAGTATGTATGTAGTATGTATGTAGCATGCATGTAGTATATATGTAGTATGTATGTAGCATGTAGTATGTAGCATGCATGTAGTATATATGTAGTATGTATGTAGCATGTAGTATGTATGTAGCATGCATGTAGTATATATGTAGTATGTATGTAGCATGTAGTATGTATGTAGCATGCATGTAGTATGTATGTAGCATGTAGTATGTATGTGGTATGTATGTAGCATGTAGTATGTATGTAGCATGCATGTAGTATATATGTGTTATGTATGTAGCATGTAGAATGCATGTAGCATGCATGTAGCATGTATGTAGTATGTATGTAGTATGTATGTGGTATGTATGTAGCATGCATGTAGTATGTATGTAGTATATATGTGGTATGTATGTAGCATGTAGTATGTATGTAGCATGCAGTATGTATGTAGCATGCATGTAGTATATATGTAGTATGTATGTAGTATATATGTAGTATGTATGTTGCATGTAGTATATATGTAGTATGAATGTAGCATGTATGTAGTATGTAGTATGAATGTAGCATGTATGTAGTATGCATGTTGTATGTATGTAGCATGTATGTAGCATGTAATTTTTTTTTTTTTTTTTTTTTTTTTTTACATTTAACACATTAGCCGGATGATGGGACTACTACTGTCCCATCATTGGCTAATGTGTCAATCACTGTCATGGTAGCAGGCATCGCCCGATGGGACTTGTAGTCCCATCGGACGATGCCTGCACAGACCCCCGAAGCCTGCACAGACCACCGGCAGGCCGGCACAGCCCCCCGGCAGGCTGGCACAGCCCCCCGGAGCCTGCACAGACCACCGGCAGGCCGGCACAGCCGCCTGGCAGGCCGGCACAGCCCCCCGGAGCCTGCACAGACCACCGGCAGGCCGGCACAGCCCCCCGGCAGGCCGGCACAGCCCACCGGAGCCTGCACAGACCACCGGCAGGCCGGCACAGCCCCCCGGCAGGCCGGCACAGACCACCGGAGCCTGCACAGACCCCCTGGCAGGCCGGCACAGCCCCCCGAAAGGCCCGTACAGACCCCAGAGAGGCTGTACAAGGGAAAAACAGGGTTTTTCTTATTCCGATACCGGAAGTCCCATAGACTTGAATGGGACTTCCGGTATCGGAATCGGCGATACCGATACTTTTTTTAAAGATCGGCCGATCCATTCCGATCCGATACTTTGAAGTATCGGACGGTATCGCTCAACTCTAGTGATTGCACAAAGGTTAGAAAGGGTACCGTATCCCCAGATAACATGTATGGATAGCGTACACATTCAAAATATATGTCTCAGGAGGCAGGCTCAGACGGTGTTAGGCCCAGTATGGATTGCACGTGATTGCACAAAGGTTAGAAAGGGTACCGTTTCCCCGGATAACATGTATGGATAGCGTACACATTCAAAATATATGTCTCAGGAGGCAGGCTCAGACGGTGTTAGGCGCAGTATGGATTGCACGTGATTGCACAAAGGTTAGAAAGGGTACCGTATCCCAGGATAACATGTATGGATAGCGTACACATTCAAAATATATGTCTCAGGAGGCAGGCTCAGACGGTGTTAGGCCCAGTATGGATTGCACGTGATTGCACAAAGGTTAGAAAGGGTACCGTATCCCCGGATAACATGTATGGATAGCGTACACATTCAAAATATATGTCTCAGGAGGCAGGCTCAGACGGTGTTAGGCCCAGTATGGATTGCACGTGATTGCACAAAGGTTAGAAAGGGTACCGTATCCCCGGATAACATGTATGGATAGCGTACACATTCAAAATATATGTCTCAGGAGGCAGGCTCAGACGGTGTTAGGCCCAGTATGGATTGCACGTGATTGCACAAAGGTTAGAAAGGGTACCGTATCCCCGGATAACATGTATGGATAGCGTACACATTCAAAATATATGTCTCAGGAGGCAGGCTCAGACGGTGTTAGGCCCAGTATGGATTGCACGTGATTGCACAAAGGTTAGAAAGGGTACCGTATCCCCGGATAACATGTATGGATAGCGTACACATTCAAAATATATGTCTCAGGAGGCAGGCTCAGACGGTGTTAGGCCCAGTATGGATTGCACGTGATTGCACAAAGGTTAGAAAGGGTACCGTATCCCCGGATAACATGTATGGATAGCGTACACATTCAAAATATATGTCTCAGGAGGCAGGCTCAGACGGTGTTAGGCCCAGTATGGATTGCACGTGATAGCACAAAGGTTAGAAAGGGTACCGTATCCCCGGATAACATGTATGGATAGCGTACACATTCAAAATATATGTCTCAGGAGGCAGGCTCAGACGGTGTTAGGCCCAGTATGGATTGCACGTGATTGCACAAATGTTAGAAAGGGTACCGTATCCCCGGATAACATGTATGGATAGCGTACACATTCAAAATATATGTCTCAGGAGGCAGGCTCAGACGGTGTTAGGCCCAGTATGGATTGCACGTGATTGCACAAAGGTTAGAAAGGGTACCGTATCCCCGGATAACATGTATGGATAGCGTACACATTCAAAATATATGTCTCAGGAGGCAGGCTCAGACGGTGTTAGGCCCAGTATGGATTGCACGTGATTGCACAAAGGTTAGAAAGGGTACCGTATCCCCGGATAACATGTATGGATAGCGTACACATTCAAAATATATGTCTCAGGAGGCATGCTCAGACGGTGTTAGGCCCAGTATGGATTGCACGTGTTTGCACAAAGGTTAGAATGGGTACCGTATCCCCGGATAACATGTATGGATAGCATACACATTCAAAATATATGTCTCAGGAGGCAGGCTCAGACGGTGTTAGGCCCAGTATGGATTGCACGTGATTGCACACAGGTTAGAAAGGGTACCGTATCCCCGGATAACATGTATGGATAGCGTACACATTCAAAATATATGTCTCAGGAGGCAGGCTCAGACGGTGTTAGGCCCAGTATGGATTGCACGTGATTGCACAAAGGTTAGAAAGGGTACCGTATCCCCGGATAACATGTATGGATAGCGTACACATTCAAAATATATGTCTCAGGAGGCAGGCTCAGACGGTGTTAGGCCCAGCATGGATTGCACGTGATTGCACAAAGGTTAGAAAGGGTACCGTATCCCCGGATAACATGTATGGATAGCGTACACATTCAAAATATATGTCTCAGGAGGCAGGCTCAGACGGTGTCAGGCACAGTATGAATTTGACGGCCCAGATTACACAGCGGAGGAGCAGGGAGAGGTAAAGATTGCAAATGCTGGGGCCCTGCCCAAGCAAGTGGGGCCCACTCGTGGGCGTCGGTACTGGCACTGGGCCCCTCATAGTACAGCGGTGTGTCTGACGGCGGGTGTGCACCACCACCGTCAGAGACACTTGATTGCACTATGAGGGACCCTGTGCCAGTGCCCACGCCCAAGAGTCGGCCTACCCACCTGTCCAGGGCAACGGCACTCGCACGGTGTCGTGCGCTAGGTGGTGACCCCGGCCATGGGGGGGAGGCAGCACAGTTAGGGAGTTTTAGAAAGTGGCATATGTTGATGTTGGACATTCAGCTGATGCAAAAGGCGAAATAGGTCAAGTCCCAGGAAGAGGTGGACCAAAGCAAGCCATTTTTCTGTCACCCTATGTGTCATCAGGGGAAGGTGGGACAAAATCCTTGGAAACCCATGCATGGTTCATTTTAATGAAGGTTAGATCATCCACATTTTGGGTTGACAGACGGGTCCTTTTTTCTGTCAGGATTGATCCAGCTGCACTGAAGACTCTTTCCGATAGCACACTTGCAGCTGGGCAAGCGAGCTCCTGTAAGGCATATTGTGCCAATTCAGGCCAGGTGTCCAGTTTAGCGGCCCAATAGTCAAAGGGGAATGACCTGTGTGGGAGAACATCGATATGGGAGGAAAAGTAGTTTGTAACCATGGTTGACAACTGCTGTCTCCTGTCACTTTCCATCGATGCAGTATTACCAGTTGTGTGAGCGGTATTTGAAAAATCAGTCCACAACATTGTCATGAAACCCCTGTCTCCAACGCCACTTCTGCTGTGTACACCACGAACACCTCTGCCAAGCTGCCCCCGGCCCGTACGACTCGTGTGAGAACCATCACCGCTGCTGTGTGCTGGGAATGCCTCAAGCAACCGATTTACCAGAGTTGCTTGTTTATTAGCCAATATTAGGTCAAGGTTCTCCTGTGGCATGATGTTTTGTAATTTGCCTTTATAGCGTGGATCCAGGATGCTGGCCAACCAGTAGTCGTCATCGTTCATCATTTTGGCAATGTGGGGGTCCCTTTTTAGGATCCGCAAGGCATAATCTGACATGTGGGCCAATGTTCCCGGTGTCAATGATGCACTGCGAGTGCTGGTTGGAGGAACACTTTCTGGCAAATCCACATCCCTCCAGTCACGCACAAACCCTGTACCAGACCTTGCCACGCCAACATTTTCACTTGCCCCACGAGATGCATCCTCCTCCCCTAAGTAATCATCCCCATCATCCTCCTCCTCCTCCTCTTCTTCCTCCACCTCGTCCAGGAGAGGTCCCTGAGCAGACAATGGCTGAATGTCATCAAGGATTCCCTCCTCCTCTTCCTCCTCATCAACATTGGCTGCAGACGCCTGCTCCTTAAGGTGCGTCAAAGTTTGCATGAGCAGACGCATAAGTGGGATGCTCATGCTTAGGATGGCGTCGTCTGCGCTTACCAGCCGTGTGCATTCCTCAAAACACTGAAGGACTTTACAGAGGTCTTTCAGCTTCGACCACTGCACACCTGTCAACTCCATGTCTGCTCTCAAAGTGCCTGGCCGTGTATCCTCCCACAAATGCATTATGGCCTGCCTCTGCTCGCACAGCCGCTCCACCATGTGCAGGGTGGAGTTCCACCTTGTTGCAATGTCGATAATGAGGCGGTGGTTGGGAAGGTGGAGCAATCGCTGCAGCTTCTGCATACGAACGGAGTGTACAGGCGACCGGCAGATGTGCACGCACAGTCTTCGCACCTTCTGGAGCAGGGCTGTTAACTCCGGATAATTTTTGAGGAAGCACTGCACCACCAGGTTCAAGGTGTGAGCCAAGCAAGGTATGTGGCTGAGTTTTGAAAGGGCTATGGCTGCCACAAAATTACGGCCGTTATCACTAACTACCTTGCCTGCCTCAAGATGTACACTGCCCAGCCATGACTCAGTTTGTCGCTTCAAGTACTCGGCCAGCACCTCGGCGGTATGTTTGTCGCCCAAACACATCATCTGCAACACAGCCTGCTGAAACTTTCCACTAGCTGCTCGATAGGGGGACACATCGTGTGCAACAGTGGCAGCTGCAGATGGAGTGCTCGTACGACTGCGCTCTGTGGACGAGCTTTCGCTTCTGGAGGAGGAGGAGGAGGAGGGTGGAACGCCTACAGCCAACTGTTTCCTATACCGTGGGCTAGGCAGCACTGTCCCACCACCGCTGTCCCCTGTGGACCCTGCATCCACCACATTAACCCAGTGCGCAGTGATGGACACGTAACGGCCCTGGCCATGCCGACTGGACCATGCATCAGTTGTGAGGTGCACCTTTCCGCTCACTGACTGCTTGAGTGCATGGACAATGCGGTCTTTCACATGATGGTGGAGGGCTGGGATGGCTTTGCGAGAGAAGAAGTGGCGACTGGGTAGGTCATAGCGTGGTACTGCATAGGCCATGAGTTCGCGGAAAGCTGTGCTTTCCACCAACCGAAAGGGCATCATCTCAAACGAGATTAGTTTGGCAATGTGGGCGTTCAAACCCAGTGTACGCGGATGAGAGACTGAGTACTTTCTTGACCTACTCATAGTGTCTGGGAGGGTGAGCTGGACTTGAGAGCTGCATATGGTGGAAGTAGCGGTGGACAGGGCGGACTGAGAGAGGGTTGATGATGGTGATGGAGTTGGTGTTCTTTCTGATGGCCTAGAATCAGTCTTTCGTTGATATAACAGTGGGATTCCCTGACTGCTGTGGCCTTGCAACGACACCTCAACATTTGCTGCTGTGCTAACCGGTGGGCTTACAATGGGGGAAACAATGTAGCGTTGATGACTACCTTCGTTGTGATCAGTTGCACATGTGGCACTTGAGGTTTGGTGTTGTGTCCACGCTTGCAAGTGCATGCTGGTTAAATGTCTAAGCATGCAACTGGTATTCAAATTTTTCAGATTTTTCCCTCGGCTAAAGGTCTTTGCGCACTTCTTACAGATAACCTTGGCCTGATCATGAGGATTTTGTTCAAAAAAGTGCCACACTGCACTCTTCCTACTTTGGCAGACATTTTGCGGCCTAGCACGCTGTGATCTTTTGACCCTCTGGACAAGCTGTCCAGCAACTCTTTTGATGTTTGGAACCTGTCTTTGGAGTGCTCCGGGCCTGCCAGATAACAGCTGTTGCGATGTCGATGTCTGCTGTGGATGCTCCTCATCTGAGCTATTGGAAGCAGCACCCTCTTCCCCAATGGATGCCAATCTGGGTCAACAACTGGGTCATCCATCACCTCCTCTTCTATGTCATGTGCACCTTCCTCTGTGTCACCGTGTATGGTGGTATAGTGTGCGGGAAGGGGCACCTGAGTCTCATCAGGGTCAGAATCTGGCTCTCTACACTGCGATGACAATGTAGTGCTCTGAGTGAATGTACCAGCAGAATCATCCATCAGCGGCTGTGCATCAGTGCACTCCATGTCAGATTCATCTTGGCCTGGGTAATTCACCATTTCACTTGATAATCCAGGCATGGTATGTGAAAACAGCTCCATGGAGTAATCAGTAGTATGGCCTGCGTCATCCTTCAATCTTGGTTGGGGTGAAGGACACAAGGAAAGGTGTGGTTCATGAACATGAGCCTCCAATGACGACTCAGTGCTTTTACTTTTTACAACTGAAGAAGAGGAGGCGATAGAGCTGGAGGCTGAGTCAGCAATGTAAGACAAAACTTTTTCCTGATGCTCTGGCTTTAAAAGCGGTTTGCCAACTCCTAGAAAACTAAGCGTTCGAGGCCTTATGTAGCCAGACGATGACGCAGGCTCAACACCTCCTGCATTCGGTCCTATTTTGCTCTTGCCACTACCATCAGATCCACCACCAACACCATCATTACCAGCTGCCAACCCCCACCCAATTCCACGGCCTCTTCCACCAGCCTTCCTCATTTTTGGTAGAAATGTAGACAAAATCCAACAAACTATATAGTATGTAAACAAGGTACGAGGTGTCTATAGGACAGGGGAGATTTTGAATTTCTGCACACACTTTTGGACACTGGACACTTTTGGATTGTGTGAGGCCCACTGATATCTGAGCGCTATGTGACAGGCTCGATGGCACAGCTGTGACCTAAGTGACTAGAGGATAAGTGAGATTTTGAATCTCTGCACACACTTTTGGACACTGGACACTTATTGATTGAGTGAGGCCCACTGATATCTGAGCGCTATGTGACAGGCTTGATGGCACAGCTGTGACCTAAGCGACTAGAGGATAAGTGAGATTTTGAATCTCTGCACACACTTTTGGACACTGGACACTTTTGGATTGTGTGAGGCCCAATGAATATCTGAGCGCTATGTGACAGGCTCGATGGCACAGCTGTGACCTAAGTGACTAGAGGATAAGTGAGACTTTGAATCTCTGCACACACTTTTGGACACTGGACACTTTTGGATTGTGTGAGGCCCAATGAATATCTGAGCGCTATGTGACAGGCTCGATGGCACAGCTGTGACCTAATTGACTAGAGGATAAGTGAGATTTTGAATCTCTGCACACACTTTTGGACACTGGACACTTTTGGATTGTGTGAGGCCCAATGAATATCTGAGCGCTATGTGACAGGCTCGATGGCACAGCTGTGACCTAAGTGACTAGAGGATAAGTGAGATTTTGAATCTCTGCACACACTTTTGGACACTGGACACTTTTGGATTGTGTGAGGCCCACTGATATCTGAGCGCTATGTGACAGGCTCGATGGCACAGCTGTGACCTAAGTGACTAGAGGATAAGTGAGATTTTGAATCTCTGCACACACTTTTGGACACTGGACACTTTTGGATTGTGTGAGGCCCAATGAATATCTGAGCGCTATGTGACAGGCTCGATGGCACAGCTGTGACCTAAGTGACTAGAGGATAAGTGAGATTTTGAATCTCTGCACACACTTTTGGACACTGGACACTTTTGGATTGTGTGAGGACCACTGATATCTGAGCGCTATGTGACAGGCTCGATGGCACAGCTGTGACCTATGTGACTAGAGGATAAGTGAGATTTTGAATCTCTGCACACACTTTTGGACACTGGACACTTTTGGATTGTGTGAGGCCCACTGATATCTGAGCGCTATGTGACAGGCTCGATGGCACAGCTGTGACCTAAGTGACTAGAGGATAAGTGAGATTTTGAATCTCTGCACACACTTTTGGACACTGGACACTTTTGGATTGTGTGAGGCCCAATGAATATCTGAGCGCTATGTGACAGGCTCGATGGCACAGCTGTGACCTAAGTGACTAGAGGATAAGTGAGATTTTGAATCTCTGCACACACTTTTGGACACTGGACACTTTTGGATTGTGTGAGGCCCACTGATATCTGAGCGCTATGTGACAGGCTCGATGGCACAGCTGTGACCTAAGTGACTAGAGGATAAGTGAGATTTTGAATCTCTGCACACACTTTTGGACACTGGACACTTTTGGATTGTGTGAGGCCCACTGATATCTGAGCGCTATGTGACAGGCTTGATGGCACAGCTGTGACCTAAGTGACTAGAGGATAAGTGAGATTTTGAATCTCTGCACACACTTTTGGACACTGGACACTTTTGGATTGTGTGAGGCCCAATGAATATCTGAGCGCTATGTGACAGGCTCGATGGCACAGCTGTGACCTAAGTGACTAGAGGATAAGTGAGATTTTGAATCTCTGCACACACTTTTGGACACTGGACACTTTTGGATTGTGTGAGGCCCAATGAATATCTGAGCGCTATGTGACAGGCTCGATGGCACAGCTGTGACCTAAGTGACTAGAGGATAAGTGAGATTTTGAATCTCTGCACACACTTTTGGACACTGGACACTTTTGGATTGTGTGAGGCCCACTGATATCTGAGCGCTATGTGACAGGCTCGATGGCACAGCTGTGACCTAAGTGACTAGAGGATAAGTGAGATTTTGAATCTCTGCACACACTTTTGGACACTGGACACTTTTGGATTGTGTGAGGCCCACTGATATCTGAGCGCTATGTGACAGGCTTGATGGCACAGCTGTGACCTAAGTGACTAGAGGATAAGTGAGATTTTGAATCTCTGCACACACTTTTGGACACTGGACACTTTTGGATTGTGTGAGGCCCAATGAATATCTGAGCGCTATGTGACAGGCTCGATGGCACAGCTGTGACCTAAGTGACTAGAGGATAAGTGAGATTTTGAATCTCTGCACACACCTTTGGACACTGGACACTTTTGGATTGTGTGAGGCCCAATGAATATCTGAGCGCTATGTGACAGGCTCGATGGCACAGCTGTGACCTAAGTGACTAGAGAATAAGTGAGATTTTGAATCTCTGCACACACTTTTGGACACTGGACACTTTTGGATTGTGTGAGGCCCAATGAATATCTGAGCGCTATGTGACAGGCTCGATGGCACAGCTGTGACCAAAGTGACTAGAGGATAAGTGAGATTTTGAATCTCTGCACACACTTTTGGACACTGGACACTTTTGGATTGTGTGAGGCCCAATGAATATCTGAGCGCTATGTGACAGGCTCGATGGCACAGCTGTGACCTAAGTGACTAGAGGATAAGTGAGATTTTGAATCTCTGCACACACCTTTGGACACTGGACACTTTTGGATTGTGTGAGGCCCAATGAATATCTGAGCGCTATGTGACAGGCTCGATGGCACAGCTGTGACCTAAGTGACTAGAGGATAAGTGAGATTTTGAATCTCTGCACACACTTTTGGACACTGGACACTTTTGGATTGTGTGAGGCCCAATGAATATCTGAGCGCTATGTGACAGGCTCGATGGCACAGCTGTGACCTAAGTGACTAGAGGATAAGTGAGATTTTGAATCTCTGCACACACTTTTGGACACTGGACACTTTTGGATTGTGTGAGGCCCACTGATATCTGAGCGCTATGTGACAGGCTCGATGGCACAGCTGTGACCTAAGTGACTAGAGGATAAGTGAGATTTTGAATCTCTGCACACACTTTTGGACACTGGACACTTTTGGATTGTGTGAGGCCCACTGATATCTGAGCGCTATGTGACAGGCTTGATGGCACAGCTGTGACCTAAGTGACTAGAGGATAAGTGAGATTTTGAATCTCTGCACACACTTTTGGACACTGGACACTTTTGGATTGTGTGAGGCCCAGTGAATATCTGAGCGCTATGTGACAGGCTCGATGGCACAGCTGTGACCTAAGTGACTAGAGGATAAGTGAGATTTTGAATCTCTGCACACACTTTTGGACACTGGACACTTTTGGATTGTGTGAGGCCCAATGAATATCTGAGCGCTATGTGACAGGCTCGATGGCACAGCTGTGACCTAAGTGACTAGAGGATAAGTGAGATTTTGAATCTCTGCACACACTTTTGGACACTGGACACTTTTGGATTGTGTGAGGCCCACTGATATCTGAGCGCTATGTGACAGGCTCGATGGCACAGCTGTGACCTAAGTGACTAGAGGATAAGTGAGATTTTGAATCTCTGCACACACTTTTGGACACTGGACACTTTTGGATTGTGTGAGGCCCACTGATATCTGAGCGCTATGTGACAGGCTTGATGGCACAGCTGTGACCTAAGTGACTAGAGGATAAGTGAGATTTTGAATCTCTGCACACACCTTTGGACACTGGACACTTTTGGATTGTGTGAGGCCCAATGAATATCTGAGCGCTATGTGACAGGCTCGATGGCACAGCTGTGACCTAAGTGACTAGAGGATAAGTGAGATTTTGAATCTCTGCACACACTTTTGGACACTGGACACTTTTGGATTGTGTGAGGCCCACTGATATCTGAGCGCTATGTGACAGGCTCGATGGCACAGCTGTGACCTAAGTGACTAGAGGATAAGGGAGATTGGATTGCTTTTAAAAAAGCAGTTTGCAGAGCAGTGGGTAAACAGCAATGCAGGAATGTCAGGAAGCCTTAGAAGGCAGCCCAACAACCAACACCACTGATACACCACAATATAGCCTCCCCTTGCACTGCACACACAGTGACTGGTGTGTTGTGCAGGCCAAATCGCTAGCAGCAGAAGCAGTTTTTTGGTCTTCTTCCCTGCCTAACGCTCTCCCTACAGAATCATAGAATCATAGAATCGTAGAGTTGGAAGGGACCTCCTGGGCCATCTGGTCCAACCCCCTGCTCAAAGCAGGATTCGCTAAATCATCCCAATCAGCAGCAACCTCTCCCTATACTGAGATCGGCAGAAGTAAGATGGCGGTCGGCGTGCACGCCCTTTTATACCCCCTGTGACGCCCACCAAAGCAAGCCAATCACTTGCATGCCCTTCTGAAAGATGGTGGTGACCCGTGCCTATGTCATCACGTTGCCCACAGTGTCCGTGGATCCTGATTGGCTGAAAAAGAGCGCAAAACAAACTTTTGAAACGCGACTTTGGCGCGTAAGTCGCCGACCTCGTGGCCGACCTCATCCTAGGGTCGGGTTTCGTTTCATGAAACCCGACTTTGCGAAAAGTCGGCGACTTTTGAATTTTTTCGACCCGTTTCGCTCAACTCTAGTGGTAACTATTTGCTTTCAATCTATATGCATTTGTCCAGGTTGTTATGATGAATTGCATCTGCTGTACCTTGTCCGTGAGAGACTTTGTATAGCACTTACCTTGTCTCTTTTGAACACTGTGCATGGATGTTCTGTGTCTTTCCAGTGAACATGCAGTATTTTGATATGAATTAGTTACACAATATTTATTGAACACTTGATTTAGCACTTTATAGCAATTTACGTTTACACTCCTATATTTGTTATTTGTTTATCTACTGTACTTTTGTCATTTTCAAGTAATATAACGCACTGAATAATGGGTACAGATATATCTGATTCAAAAAGTTGCCTTAGGAATAGACCATCTTCTTTAACCACTAGGTGTTAGGCGTCGGATTCCTGGCACTGCACAGCGGGAATCCAGAGCCAGACATCCTGGGGTCTCCCATTCTCTTCCAACTGCTCGGACTCCTGCTCAGCATTCTCGGCGAACCAGGCATTTCCCTCAGACTTGTTCTGTGAGCCTGGATGTTGCTGCCACCTCTGGTGCAGCTATGGTGGCGCAACCTGCTTTGCAGGGAACTGCTCCGGAGGCTAAGTCCTCGTGCCGTGCTACTGGGCATGCCCGCAACTTGTCTTCTCAGTGGAGAGCAGGGGTCACATGTGCAGGTCCTATGTCGGATCTGATTGGTCCTTCCTATAGTACTGGAAGGTCCCGGAAGCGCATGGCTATAAAAAGCCCGCATGGCGGCTCGGCCATGCGCTAGTGTAGCATATTATGCTGTGTGTGTATGGTGATGGATGCATGGACTGGTGGCTGACTTATTTGAAACCCCTTCCCTCGGTTATTACGAATGGTGACAGATTGTTGGGTAGTCAGCTCCAGATTGTGGCAAGCTACATGCCACTGTGCCTCCTGCACTGCACACTAGCGTCCGACGGTGCTCGGTCATTCCGGCGCCGTCGCTCAGCGGCCATAGTAATTGCCGCGCTGCAGTAGCAGCGTCTTTGGCGTCTGCGTTTGCAACGTCATTTGCTGGTTAGCCTGTGAAGTGAACAGGGCCAGCGTCCTCATAAGTCTATTGTGTTAGCGACTCTGTGTGTGAACAGAGCCGCTCTTAGCATTCGGGTGACATTAACCCGAGCGCAGTACTTCACCTTTTGGTGCATTCGCCATTACTCAGCAGCGGTCTTGTCACCTACCGCACGGTGGACCCCGGGCGGCGAACGCTCCCCCTATTATTTATATCTGGTGCGTTCCGCTGACCCTAACACTAGGTGGAGCTTCGTTACCTGACAATTGCCTGGTCACTTTAACTATTTACAGTGGGTACCATAAGTATTCAGACCCCTTTAAATTTTTCACTCTTTGTTTCATTGCAGCCATTTGGTAAATTCAAAAAAGTTCATTTTATTCTCATCAATGTGCACTCTGCACCACATCTTGACTAAAAAAGCAGAAATGTAGACATTTTTGCAAATTTATTAAAAAAGAAAAACTGATATCACATGGCCATAAGTATTAAGACCCTTTCCTCAGTATTGAGTAGAAGCACCTTTTTGAGCTAGTGAAGCCATGAGTCTTCTTGGGAATGATGCAACAAGTTTTTCACACCTGGATTTGGGGATCCTCTGCAATTGTTTCTTGCAGATGCTCTCCAGTTTCGTCAGGTTGGATGGTGAATGTTGGTGTACAGCCATTTTCAGGTCTCTCCAGAGATAGTAACATAGTAACATAGTTATTAAGGTTTAAGGGAGACTTTAAGTCCATCTAATTCAACCCATATCCTATCCTAACTTGCCCTAACATGTTGATCCAGAGGAAGGCAAAAAAACCCCATGTGGCAACAGTAAGCTTCACATTGGGGAAAAAAATTCCTTCCCGACTCCACATACGGCAATCAGACTAGCTCCCTGGATCAACGCAATATTAAGGAGACTAGTGTATATACCCTGTAATATTATACTTTTCAAGAAAGGCATCCAGTCCCTTCTTAAATTTTAGTAGTGAATCACTCATTACAACATCATATGGCAGAGAGTTCCATAGACTCACTGCTCTTACAGTAAAGAATCCGCTTCTGTGAGTATGCTTAAACCTTCTTTCCTCCAGACGTAGAGGATGCCTCCTTGTCCCCATCACAGGTCTAAGAGTAAAAAGATCATTAGAAAGGTCTTTGTATTGTCCCCACAATATATTTATACATTGTAATAAGATCACCCCTAAGCCTTCGATTCTCCAAACTAAATAACCCCAAGTGTAATAACCTGTCTTGGTATTGGAGACCCCCTAGTTCCCTAATAACCTTGGTCGCTCTTCTCTGCACCCGCTCCAGTTCAGCTATGTCTTTCTTATACACCGGAGACCAGAACTGTACACAGTATTCTAAGTGTGGTCGCACTAGTGACTTATATAGAGGTAAAATTATGTTCTCCTCATGAGCATCTATGCCTCTTTTAATGCATCCCATAATTTTATTTGCCTTTGCAGCAGCTGCTTGACTCTGGCCACTAAATGTGAGTTTGTCGTCCACCCAATTGGGTGCTCAATTGGGTTTAGGTCAGGGCTCTGGTTGGGCCATTCAAGAATGGTCACAGAGTTGTTCTGAAGCCACTCCTTTGTTATTTTAGCTGTTTACTTAAAGTCATTGTCTTGTTGGAAGGTGAACCTTCGGCCACATCTGGGGTCCAGGACACTCTGGAAGAGGTTTTCATCCAGGATATCTCTATACTTGGCTGCATTCATGTTTCCTTCAATTGCAACCAGATGTCCATTCCCTGCAGCTGAAAAACACTCCCATAACATGATGCTGCCACCACCATGTTTCACTTTTGGGATTGTATTGGGCAGATGATGAACATTGCCTGGTTTTCTCCACACATACCACTTAGAATTATCACCAAAAAGTTTTATTTGTGTCTCATCAGACCAGAGAATCTTATTTCTCACAGTCTGGGAGTCCTTCATGTGTTTTTTTAGCAAACTCTATGTGGGCTTTCATATGTCTGGAACTGAGGAGATGTTTCCATCGGGCCACTCTGCCATAAAGGCCCAACTGGGGAGGGCTGCAGTGATAGTTGACTTTGTGGAACTTTCTCCCATCTCCCTACTGCATCTGTGGAGCTCAGCCACAGTGATATTGGGGTTCTTCTTTACCTCTCTAACCAAGGCTCTTCTCCCATGATTGCTCCATTTGGCTGGATGGCCATGTCTAGGAAGACATCTGGTGGTCCCAAACTTCTTCCAATTAAGGATTAATAAGGCCACTGTGCTCTTAGGACCCTTGAGTACTGCAGAAATTCTTTTGTAACCTTGGCCAGATCTGTGCCTTGCCACAATTCTGTCTCTGAGCTCCTTGGCCAGTTCATTTGACCTCATGATTGTCATTTGGTCTGACATGCACTGTGAGCTGTGAGGTCTTATATAGATAGTTGTGTGCCTTTACAAATCAAGTCCTATCAGTTTAAACACAGCTGGACTCCAATGAAGGAGTAGAAGCATCTCAAAGAGGATCATAAGGAAATGGACATCATGTGACTTAAATATGAGTGTCTGAGCAAAGGGTCTGAATACTTATGGCTAGAGTTGAGCGAAACGGGTCGGGTCAAATTCATAAGTCGCCGACTTTTGCTAAAGTCGGGTTTCATGAAACGAAACCCGACTATAGCGTGAGGTCGGCCATGAGGTCGGCGACCAGAGCACCAAAGTCGCGTGTCAAATGATGCTTCCAGCGCCCTTTTTCAGCCAATGATGGAGGACGCACACTGTGGGCAACGTGATGACATGGGCAGCGGTCACCACCATCTTTGAGAAGGACATGCAAGTGATTGGCTTGTTTTGTGTGGCGTCAAAGGGGCTATAAAAGGGCGTGCACGCTGACCGCCATCTTACTTCTGCCGATGTTAGCATAGGGAGAGGTGCTGCTGCTCGTTCTGAATAGGGAGAGTGGAAGGAAAAAAAAATGCTTCTGCTGGTAGCGATTTTCACTGTACAACACAACAGTTTGTGTGCAGTGACAGGGGAGGATATATTTGTGTGCATTAGCTCTGTTGGTTATTAGGCTGCCTTATAAGGCTCCCTGATAGCTGCATTGCTGTTTGCACAATGCTGTGCAAACTGCTTTTTAAAAGCAAAAATACTTTTCTTCCTCTTTTCTGCACAGTTACCAAGCGTTCATTTTCCACACTTTTGTGTGCAACAGTCCTACTTATTAGGCTGCCTGCTGCCTTACTTGGACTGAGATCATCATTGTCAGCCTCCTAAAATCTCTAGATTTACAAAGAAAGAATTTTTGGATTTAAACGTGCGCTGCTAGACAAACGACTCCTTGCAGATTATATACTTATATACTTTTAATACCCAACGCGTTTCGAAGTTAACACTTCTTCCTCAGGGGATGATATGTGACATATCATCCCCTGAGGAAGAAGTGTTAACTTCGAAACGCGTTGGGAATTAAAAGTATATAAGTATATAATCTGCAAGGAGTCGTTTGTCTAGCAGCGCACGTTTAAATCCAAAAATTCTTTCTTTGTAAATCTAATGATTTATGGTCACTGAGTGGCCATTTGGATGTGCAGCAGCTTGACCTCTATTCCGTTGTGCCTGAAACTCTCCTGTTATTGGTGAGTATAATAGCTTGATTTATATCCATTTTACTTGGGTAAGACCCTATTGCGCTCTTTCTCTTTTAGTTTTAACCACTCCTAAAATCTCTAGGGAGATTCAAATTCTCCCCAATACTATATACACCTTGTACCTTGTCATACACCAGCCTATTTCAGCCTGTTAAATTGAGGTGTAATCTATAGTGGGCCTGAGATAATAGTTCAGCTTCCTAAAATCTCTAGGGAGATTCAAATTCTCCCCAATACTATATACACCTTGTACCTTGTCATACACCAGCCTATTTCAGCCAGTTAAATTGAGGTGTAATCTATAGTGGGCCTGAGATAATTGTTCAGCCTCCTAAAATTTCTAGGGAGATTCAAAATCTCCCCAATACTATATACACCTTGTACCTTGTCATACACCAGCCAATTTCAGCCTGTTAAATTGAGGTGTAATCTATAGTGGGCCTGAGATAATAGTTCAGCCTCCTAAAATCTCTAGGGAGATTCAAATTCTCCCCAATACTATATACACCATGTACCTTGTCATACACAAGCCTATTTCAGCCTGTTAAATTGAGGTGTAATCTATAGTGGGCCTGAGATAATTGATCAGCCTCCTAAAATCTCTAGGGAGAGTCAAAATCTCCCCAATACTATATAAACCTTGTACCTTGTCATACACCAGCCAATTTCAGCCTGTTAAATTGAGGTGTAATCTATAGTGAGCCTGAGATAATTGTTCAGCCCCCTAAAATCTCTAGGGAGATTCAAATTCTCCCCAATACTATATACACCTTGTACCTTTTCATACACCAGCCAATTTCAGCCTGTTAGATTGAGGTGTAATCTATAGTGGGCCTGAGATAATAGTTCAGCCTCCTAAAATCTCTAGGGAGATTCACATTCTCCCCAATACTATATACACCTTGTACCTTGTCATACACCAGCCAATTTCAGCCTGTTAAATTGAGGTGTAATCTATAGTGGGCCTTAGATAATAGTCCAGCCTCCTAAAATCTCTAGGGAGATTCAAATTTTCCCCAATACTATATACACCTTGTACCTTGTCATACACCAGCCAATTTCAGCCTGTTAAATTGAGGTGTAATCTATAGTGGGCCTGAGATAATAGTTCAGCCTCCTAAAATCTCTAGGGAGATTCAAATTCTCCCCAATTCTATATACACACCTTGTACCTTGTTTTACAGTACCGTATAGCTGGTGATATTTTGGGTACATTTTCACAAAAATGAGGAAGTATGGTGGAAGAGGCCGTGAACGTGGGCGGGGGTTGCTAGCTGGTACTGATGGTGGCGGTGGTGCATCTGCTGGTAGTGGCAAAAGCACAATAGCACCTAAGGCAGGAGGTGCTGAGCCTGCGTCATCGTCTGGCTCCACAAGGTCTCGAAGGCTCCCTTTTCTGGGAGTAGGTAAACCTCTTTTAAAGCCTGAGCTTCAGTAACAAGTTTTGGCTTACATTGCTGACACAGCCTCCAGCTCTATCGACTTCTCATCTGAATTTTCAAAAAATAAAAGCACTGAGTCATCAGTGGAGGCTCCTGGTCAGGAACAACACCTTTCGTTGTGTCCTTCACCCCTGAAGACTGAATCTAGGCCATCAGCAAGACCACCAACACCATCACCATCACCAACCCTCTCTTAGTCCGCCATGTCCACCGCTAGTTCCACCATATGCAGCTCTCAAGTCCAGCTCACCCTACCAGAGACTGAGTAGGACAAGAATGTACTCATCCTCTCATCTGCGTACACTATTTTTGAATGCCCACATTGCCAAACTAATCTCGTTAGAGATGATGCCCTACCGGTTGGTTGAAAGCGAAGCTTTGCGTGAGCTCATGGCCTACGCAGTACCACGCTATGACCTACCCAGTCGGCACTTCTTTTCTCGAAAAACCATCCCAGCCCTCCACCTACATGTGAAAGACCGCATTGTCCATGCACACAAGCAATCAGTGAGTGGAAAGGTGCACCTCACAACAGATGCATGGTCCAGTAGGCATGGCCAGGGCCGTTACGTGTCCATCACTGCGCACTGGGTTTATGTGGTGGATGCAGGGTCCACAGGGGACAGCGGCGGTGGGACAGTGCTGCACAGCCCATGGTATAGGAAACAGTTGGCTGTAGGCGTTCGACCCTCCTCCTCCTTCAGAAGCGAAAGCTCATCTACAGAGCGCAGTCGCACGAGCACTCCATCTGCAGCTCCCAGTATTACACGCGAGGTGTCCCACTATCGAACAGCTAGTGGTAAGCGTCAGCAGGCTGTGTTGAAGATGATGTGTTTGAGCGACAACAGACACACCGCGGAGGTACTGGCCGACTACTTGCAGCGACAATATGAGTCATGGCTGGGTAGTCTACATCTTGAGGCAGGCAAGGTAGTTAGTGATAACGGCCTGAATTTTGTGGCAGCCATAGCCCTTTCAAAACTCAGACACATACCTTTCCTGGCTCACACCTTGAACCTAGTGGTGCAGTGCTTCCTCAATAATTATCCAGAGTTAACATCCCTGCTACATAAGGTGCGAAGACAGTGCTCACACATCCGTCGTTCAAATGCCCACTCCACTTGTATGCAGAAGTTGCAGCGATTGCTCCACCTCCCCAAGCACCGCCTAATCATACACGTTGCAACAAGGTGGAACTCCACCCTGCCCGTGGTTGAGAGGCTGTGCGAACAGAGGCAGGCTGTAATGCATTTGTGCGAGGATACACGGGCAGGCAGTTTGAGGGAAGACATGGAGATGTTGGGTGTGCAGTGGTCGAAGCTGAAAGACCTCTGTAAAGTCCTTCAGTGTTTTGAGGAATGCACACAGCTGGTAAGAGCAGACGACGCCATCATAAGCATGAGCATCCCACTTATGCATCTGCTCATGCAAACTTTGATGCACATTAAGGAACAGGCGTCTGCTGCCGAGGAGGAAGAGGAAGAGGAGGAGGAGGAAAGCCTTCGTGACAGTCAGCCATTGTCTGCTCAGGGAACTCTCCTGGACGTGGAGGAAGAAGAAGAGGAAGAGGAGGAGGAGGATAATGGGGATGATTATTTAGGGGAGAAGGATGCTTCTCAGGGGCAAGAGAAAATGTTGGCGTGGCAAGGTCAGGTGCAGGGTTTGTGCATGACTGGAGGGATGTTGATTTGCCAGAAAGTGCTCCTTCACCCAGCACTCACATCATTGACACCTGGAACATTGGCCCACATGTCTGATTATGCCTTGCAGATCTTAAAAAGGGACCCCCGCATTGCCAAAATGATGAACGGTGATCACTACTGGTTGGCCAGCATCCTGGATCCACGCTATAAAGGCAAATTCCAAAACATCATGCCACAGGAGAACCTAGAGCTAATATTGGCTAACAAACAAGGAACTCTGGTAAACCGTTTGTTTGAGGCATTCCCAGCACACAGGAAAATAGGGGGGGAAGCCAGCACTGCTGCCGTGCACGCTTGGCTATGTCCGCTATAAATTTTTCTGTGTTCATTATGATGGATAAACGGCTGCTGTGCACACACACGGCAGCCCCGCCCTGCCCCAAGCTTTATTTAATTGTGCACCTGTGTCCGGGCCAATATCGCCCTTCATCTATGTTTGCTGGTTGGGCAATGTGTGGAGGTCAATCCTGATATGTCTGTGTTCAGACCTGGTTGGCCTTCATCTGCACTTTTTTCATCTGGCTTCATGGGAGCGATCCAGCAATGTTCAGGTACAGATTGCACTTGATGTGGACATGCTCTTAGGAGGCCGTAATGGCACAGTATTTATTATAAATGTAGAGTAGGACCCCCCACATGAGATTGCCTTGGCGCGGCGGGGTGGCTCAATTGAATTGATCAATTTTTTTGCCAAATATCTAATTTTTGAATACAGTTGGATATTATGTGCATATGCACTTCAATTTATGCGTTCTAACCTTAACCCCTTAATGTCCAATGACGGACACAGTCAGTCATCAGACATCTCCCCTGCTTTGATGAGGGCTCCGGCGCTGAGCCCGCATCAAAGCTGGGACATGTCAGCTGTTATGAACAGCTGACATGTGCCCGCAATAGGCGCAAGCGGAATCGCCGTCCGCCCACGCCTATTAACTAGTTAAATGCCGCTGTCAAAGCTGACAGCGGGTATTTAAATAGCATTTCCGGCCGCCGGGCCGGAAATGACGTCATCGCCGACCCCCGTCACGTGATCGGGGGTCGGCGTCATGTTGCCTGGACAACCAGAGGTCTCTATGAGACCTCTATGGTTGTTCCAGGCATATGGCTTTCAGCGCCACCCGGTGGTCGGTGCTGAAGGCACAGCAGTAAATCTGCTACATATGGGCGATCTGCTCATCGCCCATATGTAGCAGAGCCGATCGGGTTGTGCAAGCTTCTAGCCTCCTATGGAGGCTATTGAAGCATGCCAAAAGTAAAAAAAAAAAATGTTTAAAAATAAAAAAAATTAAAAAAACCTAAAAGTTCAAATCACCCCCCTTTCGCCCCAATCAAAATAAAACAGTAAAAAAAAATCCCACATACACATATTAGATATCGCCGCGTTCAGAATCGCCCGATCTATCAATAAAAAAAAGCATTAACCCGATCGCTAAACGGCGTAGCGAGAAAAAAATTCAAAACGCCAGAATTACGTTTTTTTGGTCACCAAGACATTGCATTAAAATGCAATAACGGGCGATCAAAAGAACGTATCTGCACAAATGTGGTATCATTAAAAACGTCAGTCCAGCATGGAAAAAATAAGCCCTCATTCGACCCCAGATCATGAAAAATGGAGACACTACGGGTCTCGGAAAATTGCGCAAATTTTTTTTTTTTTTTTTTTTTTTTTTAGCAAACTTTGGAATTTTTTTTCACCACTTAGATAAAAGAGGACATAGACATGTTTGGTGTCTATGAACTCGTAATGACCTGGAGAATCATAATGGCAGGTCAGATTTAGCATCTAGTGAACCTAACAAAAAAGCCAAGCAAAAAACAAGTGTGGGATTGCACTTTTTTTGCAATTTCACCGCACTTGGAATTTTTTTCCTGTTTTCGAGTACACGATATGGTAAAACCAATGATGTCATTTAAAAGTACAACTCGTCCTGCAAAAAATAAGCCCTCACATGGCCATATAAACAGAAAAGTAAAAAAGTTATGGCTCTGGAAAGAAAGGGAGGGAAAAATGAAAATGTAAAACCAAAAATACCCCTGGTCGTTAAGGGGTTAAGCAGTGCTGGCTTCCCCCCCTATTTTCTGTTGTTGGTTTGTGGCTCACCACTACTGCTGCCGTGCACGCTTGGCTATGTCCGCTATAAATTTTTCTGTGTTCATTATGATGGATCTAGGCTGCTGTGCACACACACGGCAGCCCCGCCCTGCCCCAAGCTTTATTTAATTGTGCACCTGTGTCCGGGCCAATATCGCCCTTCATCTATGTTTGCTGGTTGGGCAATGTGTGGAGGTCAATCCTGACATGTCTGTGTTCAGACCTGGTTGGCCTTCATCTGCACTTGTTTCATCTGGCTTCATGGGAGCGATCCAGCAATGTTCAGGTACAGATTGCACTTGATGTGGTCATGCTCTTAGGAGGCCGTAATGGCACAATATTTATTATAAATGTAGAGTAGGACCCCCCACATGAGATTGCCTTGGCGCGGCGGGGTGGCTCAATTGAATTGATCAATTTTTTCCCCAAATATCTCATTTTTGAATACAGTTGGATATTATGTGCATATGCACTTCAATTTATGCGTTCTAACCTTAATCAGTGCTGGCTTCCCCCCCTATTTTCTTGTTGTTGGTTTGTGGCTCACCACCACTGCTGCCGTGCACGCTTGGCTATGTCCGCTATAAATTTTTCTGTGTTCATTATGATGGATCTAGGCTGCTGTGCACACACACGGCAGCCCCGCCCTGCCCCAAGCTTTATTTAATTGTGCACCTGTGTCCGGGCCAATATCGCCCTTCATCTATGTTTGCTGGTTGGGCAATGTGTGGAGGTCAATCCTGATATGTCTGTGTTCAGACCTGGTTGGCCTTCATCTGCACTTGTTTCATCTGGCTTCATGGGAGCGATCCAGCAATGTTCAGGTACAGATTGCACTTGATGTGGTCATGCTCTTAGGAGGCCGTAATGGCACAGTATTTATTATAAATGTAGAGTAGGACCCCCCACATGAGATTGCCTTGGTGCGGCGGGGTGGCTCAATTGAATTGATCAATTTTTTTGCCAAATATCTCATTTTTGAATACAGTTGGATATTATGTGCATATGCACTTCAATTTATGCGTTCTAACCTTAAGCAGTGCTGGCTTCCCCCCCCAATTCCCAGCACACAGCAGCGGTGATGGTTCTCACACGAGCCGTAGGGGGCAACATGAAAGAGGTGTTCATGGTGCACACATCCGAAGTGGAATTGGAGACAGGGGTTTCATGACCATGTTGTGGACTGATTTTTCTAGTACCGCTCACACGACTGGTAATACTGCATCGATTGAAAGTGACAGGAGACAGCAGTTGTCAACTATGGTTACAAACTACTTCTCCTCCCATATCGATGTTCTCCCTCACAGGTCATTCCCCTTTGACTTTTGGGCCTGTAAACTGGACACCTGGCCTGAATTGGCACAATATGCCTTACAGGAGCTTGCTTGCCCTGCTGCTACTGTGCTATCCGAAAGAGTCTTCAGTGCTGCTGGATCAATCCTGACAGAAAAAAGGACCCGTCTGTCGACCCAAAATGTGGATGATCTAACCTTCATTAAAATGAACCATGCATGGGTTTCCAAGGATTTTGTCACACCTTACCCTGCTGACACATAGGTTGCCAGAAAAATGGTTTGCTTTTCCTCAGACTTTTCTAATTCCTCCATTTGCAGCTTTTGAATGTCCAACATCAACATATTCCATTTTTTCAACCTCCCTAACTGGGCTGCCTCCCCCCAGGGCCGGGGTCACCACCTGGCGCACGCACCCGTGCGAATGCCGTTGCCCTGGACAGGTGGGTTGGCCCACTCTTGGGCGACGGCACTGGCACAGGGTCCCTCATAGTACAATCAAGTGTCTCTGATGGTGGGGGTGCACACCTGCCATCAGACACACCGGCGTACTGTGAGGGACCCTGTGCCAGTACCGCCGCCCACGATTGGGCCCTCCTGCTTGCTCAGGTCCCCAGCACTTGCAATACTTACCTCTCCCTGCTCCACCGCTGTGTGGTCTGGGCTGTTAAATCCTTCACTGGGACTGCCACTACAAATTTGGTGAACTGATAGATGATGGTTAAGACGTAGCTATGCCCTGTCCTGCTGGGCTCTATCTTCAGATGATCAATGGCTTCCATTTGTTATGGACATCGACTCACAATGAGATGCAGTGGTGGTTTATCATCAGCTTTCACAGTTTTCCTACTCACAAACGTGTGACATTCCTGCCCACATTTTTAAATGTTTCCTCTTATGCCTATCCAATAGAATCGCCTATGGCCTGTGGCTTCTGTCTTTTGCACTTCAAAGTTACCTGACAGATCATGATAGGTAGTGAGGACCATGTCTACATCTCTCCCTGTGATCACAATTTGATGGAGATGAGAAAAGGTGATGGGATCCACGATACTGCGACACAGCAACCCTTTCTTCACAAAGAGCTGTTTTCGCTGTCTCCACAGACAAAGTAATTGAGGGTCAGCATCACCTCTGAGAATTCTCCCAGGAGTTTTTCCCGTGATTAGCAATTCCAAAATTTCTGCAATCACTCGACTTTCTGTCTGCACTTGTATCCATCTCGTTTCCTCTTGCGGAGAGTCAGGACTGTGTTACTGAGACTGAAATATATATGAAGATTTAAAAATACCCCAACAGTGTATAATGGTGTATGCTTCGAATACATTACCCTTTTTCTACTTTTTAGATTCTTGTCTAATCCATACTGAGGCTGTGAGTGTCTTTGTCGGATTTCGGAAAAATACACAGAGATTTTTAATGTTTAAACTATGCTATATATACCAGTTATCCGGTGATACTGTACCCTTTCTCAACTTTCTACAATCTTGTCGAATCCATACAGGGCCTGAGACCTTCTGAGTCTGCCTCCTGATTAGAGATGAGCGGTGTTTGAGTCGAACTGTTCGTCAAGTTCAAATTCAAGCTGTTTTGGGTGGTGTTTGAGCCGTTCGTCGAACTCGAACATTTTGCTTAAAATTCGGCTGTTCGAGGTTCCGTTCGAGAACGGTTCGTTCACCAAAAGCGTAACTTTATTTTCAAATTAATAATGGTTTTCAATGTTAATAGACAGTTTCATGGCATAGTAGCGGTGTCTGGTAGCCAGCGGTGTAGTACACCTGTCAAGGAGCTACACCGTGTCTGTTTCTAATAATTTTTTACCGCATCTTGTCCAGAAAATCCTTTTGGGCCTTGTAGCACTGTCTGCTACTCAGCAGAGGAGCCCACCCGTGAACCTAGCTATGCCGCCTATTTATGAAAGAACCAGTTTTTGACTGCATTAAGCCCAGTTTATACTTTGGGCCTAGCACCTGTGTCTACTGCTCAGCAGAGGAGCCCACCCGTGAACCTAGCAAATGCCACCTGTTTATGTAAGCACTGTCTGCTATCCAGCAGAGTTGCCTACCCGTGAACCAAGCTATCCTGCCTGTTTATGTAAGAACTGTGTGCTACTCAGCAGAGGAGCCCAGCTGTTAAGCAAGCTACAGCACCTGTGGTTTGGACACTTAATTTTTTCACATTCTTTCTGGAATGCCGGTTAGGGCTAATTCCGGATTTCCGGTTGACCTGCACTTACTGGGAAATCCTCATTCGCGGGGAAGAATTGGTTTCCCAGATCCCCATCACTAACAGGGTTCAGTGGGTTATCCGCACCTGTAAGCGACACATGCTGGTCCTTTCAGTGTAGCGCGCGTGCAGCTCCAGACATGTAAGGGCATGATAGACCTGTTATTGCTCGATCTCGCATGCCAGAGCCTCGCGTGTCCCTCTAGTAAGCTGGACGCGGACCGCGGGGGCATGCCGGAGTCTCGTTTGTTAACGGAATTAAGCTGACAAATCGCTAGCACAACAAAAACCGGCCATGCACCACCACCCACAGAATCGAGAAAGCTTGCAATCTGTCCATCCTTCCCGTGGCTGGCATGGTTGAGGTTGCCCGTGTGGAGTCCAATTAAGCCACAGGCTTCACTCCTGATGGTGCCCTTCTGGACATTCCTTTAAGGTTCAGCTTTGCAACCGTACTGCCCCCGGAAACCAAACAATTTGCCTTCATGGACGCTGTTCGGAGGGTCGTAGGAATAATGCAGCCCGATCGGCATTTGGCATAATTTATGGTGGGAAGTCCGATGGTATATGATCGTCTTCGATTTTAGAATTTTAGAATTTTTTTTTAGCTTAGATATTTATTCCAGCCTTTCTTGTCTTTATAAGGGCATGATATGCCTATATCTGTGTCTCCGCCTCCTCCTTTTACTCCTCCACCTCTTTTCTATATGTAGTCGCCCTTTTCCATATGCTATTTGTGTCTTCTGAGCATTTTGTCTGCTTTGGGACACCTTTTAAGGTGTTTTGTATGTGCTTTCTATGTGTTTGTATGTGTTTGTGTTTGCCTGCCATCATTTTCAATGGGGTTCGACGGTGTTCGTCGAACGTTCGACGAACATTCGACGAACTTGCCTCCTGTTCGACGAACAGAACCGAACTGGAACACTAGTGGGGTGGCTCAACACTACTCCTGATATATAGACGTACATTTTTAATGTTTAAACTGTGCCATATATACCTGATATCTGGTGATACTGTACCCTTTCTGCCAGAAAGTCGTCCTCCACCCACCACTCTAAGTGTATCATTAACACCTGGAACATTAGCCGACATGTGTGATTATTTCTTGTGGATCTTCTTTTTATATTGTGGTGTGATCCATCCTGAGCATGTGAGAGTCTGTGGGTTACTCCTGCAATTTATATGTAGATTTAAAAATTACCCCAACACTGTATACAGCTCTACGCTTGTGATTCAATACCCATTTACTGCTTTTTATATTCTGGTATAATCCAAACTGACCAAGTGAGAGTCTGTTTCTGACTGTGGAAATAAATACTGAGATTGACAATGACCCCTACGCTGTATGCAGCTGTACGCTTCAGATCCATTACCGTTTTACAGCTTTTTATATTGTGTTGTAATCCATACTGAGCCTGAGAGTATCTGTGTCTGCCTCCTGAAATATATAAGGAGATTTAGAATGTTTAAACTATACTATAAATACCTGCTATCTGATGATACTGCACCCTTTTTCTACTTTTTATATTCTTGTCTAATCCATACTGAGCCTGTGAGTGTCTCTGTGTGACTCATGAATTATATACGGAGATTTACAATTATCCTTTGACTGTATGCTGTTGTATGCTTCTGATACAGTACCATATATCTGATGTTATTTTGGGTACATTTTCTCCAAAATTTGGAAGTATGGTGGAAGAGGCCGCGGACGTGGGCGTTGGGGGGCCAGCTGGTACTGATGGTGGTGGTGCATCTGCTGTTAGTGGCAAAAGCACAATAGCAGCTAAGGTAGGAGTTGTTGAGTCTGCATCATGGTCTGTCTCCGGAAGGCCTGGAAGGCTACCTTTTCTGGGAGTAGGTTAACCACTTTTAAAGCCGGAGCATCAGGAACTGGTTTTGGCTTACATTGCCGAAACAGACTCCAGCACATATGCCCTCCTCTTCTGAAGTTTCAAAAAATGCAAGCACTGAGTGGTCAAGTTCTGGCTCCTGGTCAGGAAGAACCCCTTTCCTTGTGTCCTTAACCCCCACCAAAAGTGAATGATGCAGCAGGCCACACTTCACATTAGTCCATGTAGCTCTTTCTCACATACCATGCCTGGGTTATCAAGTCAAATCATGAATTCCCCAGTCCAAGATGAATCTGACATGGAGTGTGGGTCACCAGCCAGGGCAGTGGGGTTAATCGGTACTGGGCCGGTGTCTCAGAGGGATGTGTCACGGTGGTGGAGACCCGGTCCGTGGCCCTGGGCATCCATGCAAAGGAGTGAATAACGTTTATAGGTGAATGATACATGATGCCACCTGTCATTTCTGATCAGATTGACCAGTGCTGCAGTGTCGCTTCTCTGGGACAGATATTGTGGTGCAGCTAAGATGTAGAAGCCCTGCACAGGTAGGGCCGTAGTCGCAGGGCAGATGAAAGAGTTGGTAGATGGTGTGCAGTGCAGGATGTAGCAGAGCCGTGCGCCAGGCGCAGGAGAAAGATGACAGACACAGTCGTGCAGTTCCTTTAACTGTACTTGGTAAGTGCCGTCCAGGACCCAGAGTACAGATAGAGAAGGAGTTGGTCAGCCTGGAAGCAAATTAGGAATTCTGTCTCTGCAGATAGGGAGTGTGGCCTCCATTCTAGCGCTTATCTGAGGTACTCGCAGTACTGAGTTCACTGAAGTTCCCCCTCTTGACTCTCTTTTGGAACTTTCTCGTATGGCAGGCAGCCATAGCCTTTTCCTTCTGGCTCACACACGTCACTGCTGGGGCCTCCGAGCCTTAGTTGGGAACAAAGCATTTACAGGTTCTTCTTCCTCTGGTTTCTGCTGCAGGACCGTCAGTGTCCCTACAAACTCGGAGACTGGAATCCGGACCATGCGCTCCAGCTAGGAGAGAGCCTTAACTCTGCTCTTCCTCCAGCTCCCCTTCTCACATCCACACACTGCCCTTCACAGACTGCCCTAACTTCCCTCCTCTCGACCACAGAGAGCAGCTCCTCAGCAGTCAGGTTCAGAGGTCTCCCTGCTGGCCTGGAGTGGGTACTGTGTTGTGTGTTGGTTTAACTGCTAGAGAGATCCTTCGTTGCCCCTAAGCATGACATCACACTCCCTAGGAGAATGGTAATGCCACTGTGGTGACCATACTCCTGGAAGCGCCACAAGTGCACTGATGCCCAGCCGCTGCTAGATGATTCTGCTGGTACATTGACCCAGACCACTACATTCCCCTCGCACTCTACACAGCCAGAGTCTGACCCTGATGAAACTCAGGTTCCCCTTCCCACACACTATACTACCTTACACGGTGACAAAGAGGAAGGTGCAGATGAAAGTGCAGGTTCCTTGAGCCTGTGGGGGGGCATACTCATTGGCGATGACACTGGCACAGGGCCCCTCATAGTATGCAAAAGTGTCACACCGCCGTACTATGAGGGGCCCTGTGCCAGTGCCGTCACCAACGAGTGGGCCCCCCTGTTTGCTCAGGATCACAGCACTTGCAAAGTTGAAATACTTACCTCTCCCTGCTCCACCGCAGTGACGTCTTCCGCTTTTCCTGACAGTGACACTCTGGTCAGTGAGCGCGATGACATCACGTCTGTACGCCCTCTGCCTAAACAGTCCAAGTGCAGAGAGATGGAAGATGGGGACGACGAGGAGTTCAGAGTACAGGGATTCCCTAGCAAGGAGACTTATTTAATTGTTTTAAAGGCTGGGAGCAATTTTTGGGGAGCACTTTACTCTGGAGAATGAAATATGGGGCCCACCATAAACTGGAGCATTCCAAAGGTGGACATCAGACACTGGAGCAGCATTTACAGGGCCCATTTTACTCTGGAGCAATAGAAATGGATCCTATTATATATGGAGCTTTATTTGGATCAATCGTACACTAGAGCATCATCCGTGAGGCCCATCATATGCTGGAGCTTTCCAAATGGGGGACATCAGACACTGGAGCAGCATTTACAGTGCCCATTATACACTGGAGCGTTAGAAATGGGGCCCATTATATATGGAGCATTATTTGGGCACATAAGACAGTGGAGCTTCATCCATGAGGACCAACATATACTGTAGCATTATGTGGAGCTCATCATATACTGTATCGAACATTATATTAGACCAATGATTCTGTATGGAGAAATATATGGGCCTCATTACTCTGTATGGCGCACTATGCGGTGGCCATAATACTGCATGGAGTAATATTGTCCGTTTTTGGAGCTATTGGAGAATTTAAAATGGATATCAGTCATGTGATGTAAGAAGTGAAGTATTTTTTATTGTACTAAACCGCTATTTCTCTGCCGTATCAGAGGATCATGAATTGTGGCATGTGTTAAAGGAGCCCAGTGACACTCTTTGGCCCTGGGCCCACGAAAATCTGGAGCCAGCCCTACCCCCCCTCACAGCTTTAGCCAAATATCCCCCAGTTTCAATGCCTAACTATTATTATAAAGTAAATTAAGGTTGACAAGCTTAAGTAATAAGAATTTATGTTTTTGGCATTAAAATAGGCACTGTAGGTGTGTTTCCTGTCCTCCACTCACTGCCGACTTTTCTTCCCCATTGACTTGCATTGGGTTTCGTGTTTCAGTCGGCCTTCGACTTTTCACGATAATCAGCTGATTGTGTTCGACTCGACTTTTGCGAAAGTCGGGTGATCCGAACCCGACTCGACCCGAAAAAAGGGAAAGTTGCTCATCTCTACTTATGACCATGTGATATTTCAGTTTTCCTTTTTTAATAAATTTGCTAAAATTTCTACATTTCTGTTTTTTTAGTCAAAATGGGGTGCAGAGTGTACATTGATGAGAAAAAAATGACCTTTTTTGAATTTATTAAATGGATGCAATGAAACAAAGAATTAAAAATTTAAAGGGATCTGAATACTTTTTGTACCCGCTGTATTTATGCATTTTTGCACATGAATTCTGCACTTTCTTTATATAAGCATATATATATAGTTATGGTAACACCCAGTTATATGATGTACTGTACTTATTTTTATGTGTATATGATTGATTGCCACTCCTGTAAAATATATCTCCTTTTTTCAGTTTTTTTATCACATGTTTTCATAAGTTACTTAATAAAGAATAAATATGTTATGGATTAATTTGTTTAGTTTATATTCTGCTTGCATTTTTTCTGTCCATAGAATTGAACCTAGAGAAGCTGTTCATGTCATCTTGAAATATGCAAGCAAGTATGCAAATTATATACATGCTGACATATGACTAGAGATGGGCGAATACATCAAGGTTTGGTTTGATTCAGATTTGGCAAACGGACTGATAATCGTTGAACATATTCAAATTAGATTCAATGGGAGGTAAAACCAAATGCATAGACAACACCTTCGGGGGGGGGGCAAAAAGCTGCACAAAAAGCTCAAATTAGGGGCAGACACCAAGAAAAGTGGCATCAATTGACCCACAGTACAAATTTTATAATGGTGTGGCAGTCAGGCAAGGGCCAGGCATGAGACAGGGTTTGAGCCAGCAATTACAGCTGTAGTACGTGTGCCGATGGGGGGTGGTGGTCCCTTTCGGCTGCGGAACAGACTGGAGGCAGAGGCAGAAATCCATTCAATCAGGTCCAAACTTTATTTGGTGTCCTTTTGACATCCACAGCAGACACATCAGCTTCTGCTCCTTGGCCTGGGTACCTGTCATCTTCCTTCTGCTTCAATTGGCGAAGACCCTCTGGGTTCTTTCACCATGGCTGCCATTAGGCCCACGGCCACAGCGCTTCCTCCTGACTAAGTCTGCCCGCTGTACACCTACTCACTCTTCAGTGTCCCAGCTGTCCGGTACCCAAACCTTCCATCAGTTGCTGCCGTCCCTTCCTGCAGCTGCCTCCTCAGGGCCACCGCCTCTCTAAGTAACCATCTCTGGCTCTCCTCTGTCCTTCCTGAGCTTCTCCTCTCTCCGTCCTCTCCTGTGCTCTTCTCACTTCTTTCTTCCCTGTGGGTGTCTCTCTACCCTGCCCCTGGGACTCTCCTCTCTTATATCTCCTCTCTCTGGAAATCCCCTTCTCAGACCCTTAACTCCACCCACCATGACTCTGCGGTTTCCTAGCGTTAAGCTGCTGTTAAGCCCTTTTCTCACTGCTCCCTGTCTCCATCTTGTGGCCAATACCCAGTACTACGTCATCCTGTTTCTCACTGCTCTCTGTCTCCATCTTGTGGCCAAAACCCGGTTCTATGTCGTCTTGCACTAATTCCCAGCTGTTAACCCTACACTTACCATAAAGCATAGTGCACATCATCCTTTACATGTTCTTTCCATCTCAGACAGGTCCATAGGTCAGTCCACCCCTTACACAGCTTGGACTTGAAATTTTACTGAAGACCTGATAGTTAACCTCTTAACGAACAGATGTGTTTTGGTTTTTGCAATTTCATTTTTTGCTCCCCTTCTTCCCAGAGACATAACTTTTTTTATTTTTTGGTCAAAATGGCCATGTGATGGCTTGTTTTTTTGCAGGACAAGTTGTACTTTTGAACGACACCATCGGTTTTAACATGTTGTAATAGAAAACAGGAAAAAACTTCCAAGTGTGTTGAAATTGCAAAAAAGTGCAATCCCACGGGTGCTTTTTTTTTACCATGTTCACTAAATGCTTAAACTGACCTGTGGTTATGATTCTCCAGGTCATTGCAAGTTCATAGACACCAAGCATGTAAATGATCTTTTTTTGTTTAAGTGGTGAAAGAAAATTCCAAAAGTTGTTAAAAAAATTGAACCATTTTCCAATACCCGTAGCGTCTCCATTTATCGTGATCTCATGGTGAGTAAAGGCTTATTTTTTGCGTGCTGAGCTAACAATTTTAGTGATACAATTTTGGTGCAGATACCATCTTTTGATCACTCGTTATTGCATTTTTATGCAATGTTGCGGCAACCAAAAAAGCGTAATTCTGTCGTTTTAACTTTTTTTTTTCTCATTACGCCATTTAACGATCAGGTTAATTCTTTTTTATATTGATAGTTTGGGCGATTCTGAAGGCAGCAATACCAAATATGTGTATGTTTGTTTTTTATTGTTTTATTTTGAATGAGGTGAAAGAGGGGTGATTTGAATTTTATATAGTTTTAATTGTGTTAATATTTTAAAAAACATTTTTCTTACTCTTTGCATGCTTCAATAGTCTCCATGGTAGACTAGAAGGGGCAGTACTTTGATTGCCTTTGCTACATACAGATGATGATCAGATTGCAACTGTTTGTTGCAGAAATGCTCACTTGCTAAGAGTGGTGACCACCGGGCAGCGCTCATATTAATCAGGCAGTGACAACCATAGAGGTCTGCTGGAAACCTCTGTTTGTTATGCCATTGGTGACCCACGACCACTTGACGGGGTCACTGATGGGCGGGATTTCCAGCATGCTTACCAGAAGCGAGAGTTAAATTATTATTATTATTATGCATTTATATAGCGCTATTTTTTCCATGGCGCTTTACTTGTGAAAAGGGGAAATATAGACAAGTTTAATAAACATGTGTAAGACAAAGGACACACAATTACATAAGGAGAGGGGACCCTGCCCGCGAGGGCTCACAGTCTACAGGGATGGGTGAGGATACTGTAGGAGAGGGTAGAGCAGGTCGTGCGGTGGTTCAGTAGACCAAGGATCATTGCAGGCTGTAGGCTTGTCGGAACAGGTGGGTCTTCAGGTTCTTCTTGAAGGTTTCCGTTGATGGTGAGTCTGATGTGTTGCGGCAGAGAGTTCCAGAGTATGTGGGAAGCACGGGAGAAGTCTTGTATGCAGTTTTGGGAGGAAGAGATAAGGGGAGAGTAGAGAAGATCTTGAGATGATCGAAGGTTGCGTGCGGGTAGATACCTGGAGACCATGTCACAGATGTATGGAGGAGACAGGTTGTGGATGGCTTTGTATGTCATGTTAGGGTTTTGAATTGGAGCCTCTGGGAAAGAGGAAGCCAGTGAAGGGCCTGGCATAGGGGGGAGGCTGGGGAATAGCGGGGAGACAGGTGGATTAGTCAGGCAGCAGAGTGTAGGATGGACTGGAGTGGAGCCAGAATGCTAGAGGGGAGGACAGAGAGTAGGAGGTTGCAGTAGTTGAGGTGGGAGATGATAAGAGCATGCACTAGTGTATTTGTGGTATCGTGGTTGAGAAATGAGCGGATTCGGGAAATATTTTTGAGTTTGAGGCGGCAGGAGGAGGCAAGGGCTTGGATATGTGGTTTGAAAGAGAGCACAGAGTTGAGGATCACCCCGAGGCACCGAGCGTGCGGGACTGGGGATAGAGAGCAGCCATTGACATTGATGGATAGGTCTGCTGGAGGGGTGGAGTGAGATGGGGGAAAGATGATGAATTCTGTTTTGTCCATGTTCAGTTTGAGAAAGCGAGCACAGAAGAAGGCTGAGATAGCAGACAGACATTGTGGGATTTCAGTCAGTAAGGAGGTGAGGTTGGATCCAGTTAGGTAGCTCTGCATGTCATCGGCGTAGAGGTGATACTGCAAACCGTGGGATTTTATGAGCTGTCCCAAGCCAAAGGTGTAGATGGAGAATAGTAGGGGTCCTAGGACAAAGCCTTGAGGAACACCGACAGGGGGCGAGGTGAGGAGGTGGTGTGTGAGAGGGAGACACTAAATGTTCAGTCTGTTAGGTATGATGAGATCCAGGATAGGGCCAAGTCTGTGATTCCAAGAGATGAGAGAGTCTGTAGCAGGAGGGAATGGTCTACGGTGTCAAAGGCAGAGGACAGGACCACGAGTAGGACAGAGTAGTTTCGCTTGATCTTGGGGGTTAGTAAGTCGTTAGTGACCTTAGTTAGGGCAGTTTCAGTTGAGTGATGCGGTCGGAAGCCAGATTGTAAATGGTCAAAGAGGGAACAGGAGGAGAGGTGGGAGGACAGTTCAAGATAAACATGCTGTTCCAGTAGTTTTGAGGCGTAAGGGAGAAGAGATATCAGGCGATAGTCAGACATAGAGGATGGGTCAAGGGAGGGCTTTTTGAGGATGGGTGTGATTGAGGCATGTTTGAAGGATGAGGGAAAGACACCATTTGTAAGTGAAAGGTTGAAGAGGTGTGTTAGAGATGGGATGAAGACTGTGGCCAAGTTAGGGATGAGGTGAGACGGGAGTGGGTCGAGGGCACAAGTGGTGAGGTGTGATCTTGACAGAAGGGTGGAGAGCTGATCTTCTGTCATGGTGGAGAAGCTGGCTTTTGCAAAACAGGACTGAGCGGCTAAGAGGAGCTTTGGGGGCTGCGGGCCAAAGTTTTGTCTGATCGTGTCGATCTTCTGCTTAAAGAAGGAGGCAAAGTCTTCAGCAGAAATGAGAGGAGAGGGAGGAGGTGCTGTGGGACTGAGTAGAGAATTGAAAGTGTTGAAGAGCTGTTTAGGGTTGTGAGACAGGGAGGATATGAGAGATGCGAAGTAAGTTTGTTTTGCGGCAGAGAGTGTGGACTTAAAGCTGGCAAGGGACTGCTTGTATGCGCTGAGATGCTCAGTAGAATGGGTTCTCTTCCGTGTCCGCTCAGCGGCCTTGGAAACCCGTCTCAGTTCTTTGGTCTGGCTGGTCAGCCAGGGCTGCCTGTTGATTGTACGAGTTTTGCTCTGCGTGAGGTGGGCAGCCGAATCAAGTGTTGCTGTTATTGTGGTGTTATAAAAAGTGGCAGCAGCATCTGTGTCATGAAGGGAAGCTATGTCTGTAAGAGGGAGAAGGGACTCAGAGAGTGATTGTACATTGAGGTGTTTGAGATTCCTGCGAGGGTGAATGAGTTTATAGAGTGGGGGTTGCGCAGTAAGAGAGGAGAGGGAAGAGAATTTCAGTAGTTTGTGATGAGACAGGGGGAGGGGTGAGTTATTGAGATTAGTGAGGGAACAGAGACGGATGAAGATAAGGTCCAGCGTGTGACCATCTTTGTGAGTGGCCGCAGAGGACCATTGAGTGAGAACGAGGGAAGCCGTGAGTGATAGAAGTTTAGAGCCGGGGTGGAGGTGTCAATGGGGATGTTGATGTCGCCCATGATGATGGTGGGGATGTCAGCAGAAAGGAAATGGAGTAGCCAGGTGGTGAAGTGGTCGAGAAAGGTGGAGATGGCTAGTTCTGGGGGGCAGTAGATGACAGCCAGTTGGAGGTTGGAGGGGGAATAGATGCGGACAGAGTGCACCTTGAACGAGGGAAGAGTAGCGAAGGGTGGCAGAGGAATTGGGGTAAAGGAGCAGGTATCAGACAGGAGCAAGCCAAATCGTCCACCACGTTTGTTGCTGGGGCGAGGGGTGTGAGAGATGGAATCCGCCATAGGAAAGCACAGCTGGAGAGGCTGTGTCAGAGGGAGTGAGCCAGGTTTCAGTGATGGCAAGGAAGGAGAGTTTGTTGGTGATAAAGAGGTCATGGAAAAATGACAGCTTGCTGCAGACAGAGCAAGCGTTCCATAGGGCTCCAGGTAAGGGGGTTGGGGGAGTGGGGGCTGGATGAATGGGTATGAGGTTATCATGGTTACAAAAACGTGTAGAGGACCGTGGCAGGGTGTTAGAAATGAGTGTGGGGATTTGTTGAAGAGGTCTGGGATTTGGAGATGCGTCGCCAGCAGTGAGGAGTAGTAGACAGAGCATTAGAAGGTGGGAGCAGAATAGGACATAATGTGGCCGTGTGTGTCTGGAGAAAAAGGATTGTATGGGGAGGAACATTTCTGACGAAGTGTTGAGATGGCTGGGAAGGATGGAGGGGAAATAACTAGTTCCTTACTGGGTGGAGGGATTGCAGGAGTTAGGGAGAAATAGAGTAGTATAGGGGTGATAGTAAAAAGAAGGCGAAACATTGTTGTGGTGTTATAGTCTGTTACCTTACAGTCAATTCCAGTCCTGATTGACAGTGGCATTTAGCAGGTTAACAGCCGCAGGTGGATGACAATTCCACCTGCGGCTGTTGCGGGCACATGTCAGCTGTACAGATCAGCTGTCATGTGCCAGGAAAGGTGCGGGCTCAGCACTGGAGTGTGCATCAAATGGGAAGTCCAACATCAACGTACTATTACACCAGATGTCAGAAAGTGGTTAAGGGAGTGGTGTAAGACTTTTTAGCTGGAAGACATGATACCTCATGCAACCCCTCCAACCTTTTTTTCATCCACACTCAGATGGCACAAACATCAGCTTCATATAGTAATATTGGTAGAAAAATGTAAGGAAAGTAACAAAAGTAGTTGACTGAAAGTGCACGCCTGCCTGTCTGGGAGCCATATTTACACAGGAAACCCACCAGATGGAGACACAACTTGGAGACTCCACATTTCAAAAAATTGTTTGTAACATCACCAGCAATAGCAACAGCAGGCATAGACATCGCAAAGATGGCAGAAACTGCAATAATGTGAGATCAATACACCACACTAAAGACTTGTACTCTATTCTGCTGGTGCATGGGCTGGTCATAAAAATGTGTGAAACGACACACAGAAATTGCTTATGCTACTTACACTGCTGCTGCTAGTGCTAATGTTTTTGCGATGATGCGTTGATGTTCCTGGGGTTGGATGTCTAGAACTGGGATGCACACTGGCATCTGGGGAAACCCACTCTTAAGATTATCTACAAGCATGTTTTGATACTCCAGCATGCGGCATCCCTTTCCAATCGTGGAAGCATCTGGCTGAATTTCATAGAATCATAGAATCGTAGAGTTGGAAGGGACCTCCTGGGCCATCTGGTCCAACCCCCTGCTCAAAGCAGGATTCGCTAAATCATCCCAGTCAGATGTCTGTCCAGCCTCTGTTTGAAGACTTCCATTGAAGGAGCAACCCCCTTTACTCTTGTAACGTGGATCTAACAGAGTGGGAACCCAGTAGTCAGCATTATCTCTAACCATAAGAATAAAGGCATCATGTTGAATATCGTGCAGCAAGAAGACGCTCGTTTGTCAGGTGCTTCCTTGAGGTCCAAGTCCATGATGTGTTGGTAGCGGGGTAACACTCAAGGTGTCTCCTCTGTCCACTCCCTCCAACCATGGACAGCAGAGAGGTGATCATTATCCTCCTCATCTCCTGACTGTTGTGCATCCATCACATTTTCCTCCTCATTCTACACAATTTGCCCCTCGGCTCTAGCACTTTTACTAACAGTTTGTTTGGTACTATGAGCTCTCCTGGATCGATGTAATCCATCCTGCCAAGGCACACTTAATTTGGAGTAGCTAACTGGACCTCTTGGCTGCACCCCAATATTAGGCCTAATGATTTTTAAGTGGAAATCTGGCCTTCTGATTTGTTAATGAAACACAGTTTTATCCCAAAGGATTTGGATTAGATAATTGGAACTCCTGGCTACACCACAATATTAGGTCTAACGATTTTTAAGTAGAAATCTCGCCTTCTGATTTGCCACTGAAACACAGTTTTATCACAACGGATTTGGAGCAGCTAATTGGGCCTCGCAGTTGTACCCCCGTATTAGGCCTAACAATTCTTAAAGGGAACCTGTCAGCAGGATTGTGCATAGCAACCTACACACATTGTCAGGTCGGCACCTTTAAGCTGAATAAAATGATACCTGGGATTATGAAATTCGTCTTATGGTTGTTTCTTAATCTTTATTTTTAGTGTTTAGTTAGAATCATAGAATCATAGAATCATAGAATCGTAGAGTTGGAAGGGACCTCCTGGGCCATCTGGTCCAACCCCCTGCTCAAAGCAGGATTCGCTAAATCATCCCAGTCAGATGTCTGTCCAGCCTCTGTTTGAAGACTTCCATTGAAGGAGAACTCACCACTTCTCGTGGCAGCCTGTTCCACTCATTGATCACTCTAACTGTCAAAAAGTTTTTTCTAATATCTAATCTGTGTCTCCTCCCATTCAGTTTCATCCCATTGCTTCTAGTCTTTCCTTGTGCAAATGAGAATAAAGTTGATCCTTCTACAATGTGACAGCCCTTTAGATATTTGTAGACAGCTATTAAGTCTCCTCTCAGTCTTCTCTTTTGCAAACTAAACATTCCCAAATCCTGCAACCTATCCTCATAAGACAGGGTTTGCAGACCGGTCACCATTCTGGTCGCTCTTTTCTGAACTTGCTCCAGTTTGTTGATGCCTTTTTTAAAATGTGGTGCCCAAAACTGGACACAATATTCCAGATGAGGTCTGACCAAAGAGGAGTAGAGGGAAATAATGACTTCACGTGATCTAGACTGTATGCTTCTGTTAATACATCCTAGAATTGCATTTGCCTTTTTTGCTGCTGCATCACACTGTTGACTCATATTCAGTCTGTGATCTATTAGTAAACCCAAGTCTTTTTCACATGTGCTGTCACTTAGCCCTATTCCTCCCATTCTATATATGCTTTTTTCATTTTTATTGCCCAGATGTAGTACTTTGCATTTCTCCCTTTTAAAAACCATTCTGTTAGTTGCTGCCCACTTCTCCAGTTTATTTAAATCTTTTTGAATCCTCTCTCTCTCTTCTCCAGTATTAGCTATCCCTCCTAGCTTTGTGTCATCAGCAAATTTAATCAGTTTAACCTCAATTCCTTCATCTAAATCGTTGATAAAGATGTTGAACAATACAGGGCCCAGGACAGAGCCCTGTGGTACCCCACTTGAGACATTCTTCTAACTGGATGTGCAGCCATTTACGACCACTCTTTGGGTCCGATCACTAAGCCAGTTATGAATCCACCTAACAGTTGCCTTGTCCATTCCATACTTAGTCATTTTTTCAATAAGGATTGTATGAGAGACTTTGTCAAATGCTTTGCTGAAGTCAAGATATACTATATCTACAGCATTTCCTTGATCCACCCAATCAGTGATACCGTCATAGAAGGAAATTAAGTTAGTCTGACATGACTTATTAGTTACAAACCCATGCTGACTCTGTTTAATCACTTCATTCTTATCCAGGTACTGACATACATGTTGTTTAATAATTTGTTCAAAGATCTTTCCTGGTATAGAAGTCAGACTCACCGGCCTATAGTTGCCTGGGTCCACCTTCTTCCCCTTTTTGAAGATAGGAACAACATTTGCTCTTCTCCAGTCTTCTGGCACTTCTCCTGTTCTCCAAGAATTTTCAAAGATTATGGAGAGGGGTTCAAAAATTTCTTCTGCTATCTCCTTCAGTACTCTGGGGTGTAATTCAACTGGACCTGGAGACTTGAATTCATTTAGGTTAGCTAAGTGTTTCCTCACTATCTTTCTGTTTATAGATATCCTGGATTCTTCTATTCCCTTAATAGGACAGTGAATAACAGTTGATGTTACATTTCCTTTCTGAGAGAAAACAGATGCAAAATAGGAATTTAAAAGTTCAGCCTTCTCAACATCCTGTCTTACCATTTCATCATTTTCATCCTGTAAAAATCCTATAGCATCTTTGACTTTTCTTTTACTTTTGACATATCCCCAAAATCCTTTATTATTGCTTTTGACATCTCTTGCAAGCCTCAATTCATTTTCAGCTTTTGCAAATCTGATTTGTGCCCTGCATGTTCTGCAGACAGCATTATATTCTTCTTTAGATATGCCTCCCTCTTTCCATTTTATAAACATTTTTTTCTTCCTTTTTAGCATGTGCTTAAGTTCTGTGTTCATCCATCCTGGTTTCCTTAAATGCTTCCTATTCTTCCCTCTTTTTGGAATTGTTAACAACTGTGCATTGAGAATTTCATTTTTCAAGATTTCCCATCCTTCCTTGACATTTTTGTCTTTAAGGATATCCAGCCATTGGATCCCTCCAATTCTCTTTCTGAATCCCTTAAAATCTGCCTTTCTGAAATCTAACCTTGACGTCTGAGTCTTCACAGGTCTTCCGCCTCTAGTTATCCAAAATTCTAAAATAGCATGGTCGCTACCTCCTAGGGTCCCAGCCACTTTTACCTCCTCAACCATTTCCTCCCTGTTTATAAGGATTAGATCCAAGGTAGCAGTTCCCCTTGTTTTCTCCCTTACCTTTTGGAAGATAAAGTTGTCAGCAAGAGAGGATAAGAATTTCCTTGACCTGTTAGTTTTGCCTGAGAGAGATTCCCAACAAATGTCTGGATAGTTGAAATCTCCCATGACAACTATGTCATATTTTTTGGAGAACTTGGCTCTTTGATGCATAAAGAGTTCATCCATATCTTCAGCTTGCACAGGCGGCCTGTAGTAAATGCCTACAATGGTGTCCTTTCCATTGTTCTGTCCTTGTATTCCTACCCAAACAGTTTCCACAGAACTCCCAGTCTCTGAAGCTTGAATCTCTGTGCAGATATACGCGTTTCTAACATACAATGCGACACCCCCTCCTCGTTTATCAAGTCTGTTTCTTGCAAATAAGTTGTATCCTTCTAGTCTTGTATTCCAATCATGTGTATCGTCCCACCAAGTTTCAGTGATTCCAATGACATCATATTTCTTTTCCTGTGTTAGTAGTTCCAATTCTCCTTGTTTGTTGCCCATGCTTTGTGCATTAGTATAGAAACATTTTAGTTTGTGATTGGTTTCTCTTTCTCCAATATTTTTATTAATTAGATTCTTTTGTCTTTGTTCTTCCTTTCCACTTCTAATAGCAGAGTTCTCAATAGCATTTGTCAGGTGTTTGGCTTTTTCTGGTCTTTTGCTTCCCTTCCCATGTTGTTCTAGTTTAAAGCTCTCCTTACAAGTGTAGCAAGTTAATGATATGCTCATGTCCTAAGGCGGGGTTGGTGTATGTGGTGCTCTGATTATATATTCATTATGCAGACTAATGACAGGCCTCTGATTCCTCAGTGACCTGCCCCCTAGTTTGCATAATGAATATACTAATGTGTGTATTTGAAAAAAAAAGTCACTTCATCAAGATGGCATCACCTGCGCACTGTCACTTGTCAGTGCCTATTATATTGCTGTGCTGAAAAGAAAAAAATGACCATCAAAATGGCACAGTCGGCTATGACTGCGCGTTAACATCTATCGCGTTCCAATAAATGCTACTGTGCAAACACTTGTGGCGGCTGTCGGCTGCTCTTGCGCATTAGCATCTAGATGCTAATGCGCAAGCGCAGCCATTGGCACTATATTGATGTAGTGTGACTTTTTTTGGCTGTAGGAATAAGTTGCCGTCACAGGTGCTTGCGCAGTAGCATCTAATGGAACACGATAGATGCTAATGTGCAGGCGCAACCGACGGTGCCATTTTGATGGTCATTTCCTTTAGTCTGCCCTTATTCACACACTAAGGTCAACATTGACACATGGTAAGGTTTTAATATCAGACAGTGTAGGACTGTCCCGATCAGAGTTACCTTGTCATGGTGGGATAGCTTTTATGCTATTTTTTGATCAAAAAAGTACTACTAAAAACTCTGTTATTTAAATGCACTTTTTGCTTTTTATTTACTTAGTTACATCAGGGTTTTTGCTCACTTTTTCTCTTGTAGGTTGTATATGTTTTGTGACCAATGTGAACATGCGTTTATGTTCTGCATGTGTACCAACTCAAGTCAGGCTCAATTTCTGTGTTTTTTCAAGATACTGATTTGTATGGTAATTCAGAAGGAAAAAATTACCAATTAAATACCAGTACCTTATATGCCAATATGAACAAACTATAAATAAAAATAAAATTCTTATTGGAGGCATACATTGATGTCACATAATGCCAGTTATTATTAGCATTTGTAATACTCTGCCCTGTATAATCTAATATATGTGAGGCAATATTTTAATAAACACCTAGTCTAATCTCTTTGTGAAGCTGAATATCTCTTGGATGTTGCCTTGATGACTTGTGTTAGATTAGCTATGAAATATAATGTGACCCATTGCATTTTCACACTAATTAGCATCCAGCTGATTACTCTCCTTTAGCTAACATATTGATCAAGTCATCACCCTTGTGGTAACAACAAAATACCATAAAAATTGATACCACACAATGGTGTATACTTAATAAAAAAAACTTTATTGACACATACAGACAAAGTATACAAGAAAAATGCTGGAAAAATAAAAACTGAGGGACTACATGTCCATGGAATCTCACATCACAGTACTACAATAAACCACTATAAATAGTAGCGTTTAAGGCCATTGACCCTGCCCATCAAAATGAGTCACCTACCAAGGGAAATATAGCAATGAAAATGCTGCCAGCAAAAAATTCCCTAGTGAAGCAGTATAACAAAAAGTGTTCCTATGTCTGAATATAAGGAATAGTGCCCCGCATGTAAAAGCAGCCCGAACAATACCCAATAGTTAGGTTTTAACTCATATAGATAAACCTAGGATGGACCATGAAAGATAAAAGTGAATGTAATGCATACAGGACTAATCCATACCTGTGTTTACTGGTGGAGATGCCTGGACGTCCCTCTGCCCCAGGGTATTGTTCGGGCTGCTTTTACATGCGGGCACTAGTCCTTATATTCAGACATAGGAACACTTTTTGTTATACTACTTAACTAGGGAATTTTTTGCTGGCAGCATTTTCATTGCTATGTTTCCCTTGGTAGGTGACTCATTTTGATGGGCAGGGTCAATGGCCTTAAACGCTACTATTTATAGTGGTTTATTGTAGCACTGTGATGTGAGATTCCATGGACATGTAGTCCCTCAGTTTTTATTTTTCCAGCATTTTTCTTGTATACTTTGTCTGTATGTGTCAATAAAGTTTTTTTTATTAAGTATACACCATTGAGTGGTATCAATTTTTTGGGTATTTTGTTGTTACCACAAGGGTGATGATAGTATTCTGTGTTGTATTACCTGTATAGGGATCAATTATATTTTTTGGGCAATATATGTGATTATATTGGTCAAGTGTAAGAACAAAGTGATCAATTAAAGAAATACAGTATAAAGGAAGGAGAATTGCAGTATGTGAAATTATTGAATGATATCTTTTATTGAATTCTCCTTTATAAGCAGTTTAGTTTTGCTTAATATCTATGGTAGGTATTGTAAGGTTTCTACTCACTTGGTTGTAGCTGAAGTAGGCACAAGATGTGGTTTCATTAAAATGTCCATTCTGGTTTATTTAAGACTTCATAAACCGCACAGCATAAACAAGCAAAAAACAACCTTTTTCAGCACTGAGTGAAAAGACAAAGTTAATCATCCATATAGCACTGCAGGATCACCCGCTCCTGTCAGTGTCCATTAGCAAACACACTAAAGGTCACAACAGCTCCAGTTACAGATACTGAATGAGAAAAATAGTCTCTTCATTTTTTTTGCCATACCCTGGGGTGGGATATGTCAACAGTTAGTGGCACCCATCTCTTTGACTGCTTGTAAAACCTGGCCCTGATACCAGCTATTAACTATCTCAGCACTATATGTGCTGGAGACTGCTTTCCCGGGCTTACATCACAGAAACTACCAACCTCGACTATGCATATCTACCTTTAAGTACCTGTTAGGCGGCCATATTACATAACCCCCCTCTGCCCAAGGCCGGGGTACTTAGCACCTTCTGCCATCAAACAGTGGAACCTTGACAGTGCGACAGAATTGCCATGCAGTTTCTTGGGTATATGCTTTACATGGAAGCAAAAATCCTGAAGTGCTAGGAACCACCTGGTCACTTGGACATTTGTATCTTCTTCTTCAACCACCTCAGCAGGGCATGATCTCACCCTAGACTGAATTTCCTGCCTAAGAAGTAGTACTTTAGTCCAATGCCCACTTGATGGCAAAACATTCCTTCTCCACTATGAAGTAATTCTTGCATGATGATCGCTTCCAACCTAGATACATAAAGGGGTGCTCTTCCCCATTCACCTGTTGTGATAGGACATCTGATGCGTCCTTTTGGACCATACTGTCCTTAGAGAAACCCGATGCCACCAATACTGGCTGTTTACCACAGGGCTAGCTTCAGTTCATGGAAGGCCATCTAAGCTTCTGGAGACCACTAAGCTGACTGTCCCTTTAAGGAAATCTGTCAAAGGGGTAGCTGTCATAGTGAAGTTAAGGATAAACCAGCGGTAATAAGCCACTATGCCCAGGAACACTGTAGCCTCCTTTGTGATGGGTTGTGGCCAACTCTAGATGGCATCAAATTTATTTATTTTGGGATTTTTTTCACCCTGCCTATAAAATTCCCCAAGTATTTAGCTTCCTCCATTTCCATGGCACATTTCTTAGGGTTTATAGAAAACCACGCCTTCCTTAGAACATCAAGTATTGCCTGGACTTTGCCTAGATGGCTTTCCCAATCCTGGCAGAAGATCACAATGTCTAGGGAGATCACTCTTCTGGGGAGCTAGGATCCAATCCATTGTTCTCTGGAAGGTTGCTGGTGCTCCATGTAACCCAAAAGGCATATTTGTGTACAGGAAACATTCAAGAGTTGTTGAGAAGGCAGTCTTCTCCTTGGCGTCTTGCGACATGGGAATTTGCCAATACCCTTTTGTGAGGTCCAGGGTGGTAATGTACTGGGCAGGCCCTAACCTTTCAATCAATTCATCGACACTGGGCATTGGATATATAGCAAACTTAGGAACCTCATTCAACCTCCTATACTCATTGCAATACTACTATTCTCCATCTGGTTTTGGCACTAAGATTATGGGAATGGTCCAGCCACTTTTGTACTTTTCAATGACTCCCAGACTCAGCATCTGCTTCACCTCTTTTGAGATCATGTCTCGGCGGTCTTCGGGAATCTGATATGCCTTTAAGTTCACACTAAAATGAGGCTCTGCAAGAACCTCAGGTTCTATGATCTTAGTACAACCCAGTAAGGGCTCATGCACACATTGAGCCAAAACCAGGAGTGGAATGGTCAGAGGAAAAGCATAAGAGAAACATTTGCACCCCTTCTGCATTTTTCACCCACTCCTGGTTTTGGCTTACAAATACTTGGGTAAAAAACTCACCAAATACTCAATGTGTGCTTGAGCCCTAAATGTGAGAACACTTCTCTGTTCTGATTTAGCAGCTCTCGGCACTGATGCTTTTGGGCATGGGACAGCGACTCTGCCACCTTGACTCATATTTAGTCACCAAACACAGAGCTTCCATAGGCTTAGGCTACTTTCAAACATCAGTTTTTCGCCGTCAGGTGCGATCCTGCATCGCGCCGGAGCGCCGGATCCGGCAAATCTTATGTAAAACCGGATGTGACGGATCCGGTTTTCTGCCGGATCCGTCTTGGTCATCAGACCAAAAACCGGATCCGTCTCATCCGTTTCATCCGTTTTTCCATCCGTTTTCCGCCAGATTACGCCGGATCTGGTTTTTAAAAACGCCCCTTGGGGGCTCTGAAATGGGATTGACTGCTGAAATCTATATATACCGTGTTCCTACAGCCCATCTTTGACAGGTTGTAGAGGAGAAACTGCATGTTGGATAGAAGAGCAAGTGACTGGAGAAGATGGATGTTGTGATTGCAAATATTTTGAAGAATGTGGTGGATCTTACAGCGGAGGCGAACCGTTTGAGGGTGATTGTTCTGGAGAAGGAGAGAGCAAGACAGCAGTGCATCAGGCATCAGCGATGCCATTTGTGGATCCACCCCATCACAGCCAAGAGAATGACGCGTGGGGTCTATTCTACACTCTGCATGGACCTTAGACGAAACCCAGAGAAATTTTTTGGATATGTTCGGATGAAAATGGAGAATTTTGATTACTTGGTGGAGCGCATTGCACACCTCATAAGAAAATCGGACACCTATTGCCGCTTCTCCATTTCACCCGCAGAGCGTCTGATGGTGACTTTAAGGTAAGCCACATTTACTGTATTGGATATGCTCGCATCAGAGCACACTTTCACTGCAATCTTGTTGGTGGTAGTTTGTATCTCCAAGTGTTATAGCTGAGTTTTGGTATGTAATGCTGTGATTTTTAACTAATTTATTGTTTTTTAATTCCCCACAGATTTCTTGCAACTGGAGAATCCCTTTCGTCACTGCATTTCCAGTACAGACTCGGGATTTCCACCATATCTGGAATAGTGAAGTACACATGCCGTGCACTGTGGGACTCCTTAGTTGAAGAGTTTTTACCAGAGCCCACAACAGAGAGGTGGATTGAAATTTCTGAAAAGTTTCTACAGATATGTCAGTTTCCGAACTGCTTGGGCGCTGTGGATGGGAAACATATCCGCATTGTAAAGCCAGCAGGATCGGGATCAGAATATTTCAATTATATTAAATATTTCTCCATTGTCCTCATGGCCATCGCTGACGCGGAATACAAATTTATTGCTGTTGATATTGGGGCCTATGTTGGCTCCAATGACTCTCAAGTTTTCAAACTGTCTGCCATGGGGCGTAAACTGTATGGAAACATCTTCCAGTTCTCATCCCCTAGACCGCTGCCACAAACATCTTGTCCACCTATGCCTTTTGTCTGTGTAGGGGATGATATAGAAGAGTTAATGGTTTGCTTTTATATCCCTTTAAATGCCTTTAAGACTTCAATTGCCTTTTGCCTTATTACTGCTAGAAATTATTCTCATGTAGACTACTAGTCTCCGTGTTCAAGGAAACTATACTTATCATATTTATTCTCAACAACATGTTCTGGCTATATTGTAAACAAGATACGACCCTGAGGTGATGGTGGGGGCCAAATGAGCTCCACATATTGAGTCACATATTGCTGTAAATGGTATAAAAACATGTCTTATATTTCATTACGTCAGATAAAGTGATTTGACCACTGCCCGTGTGTGTTGAGTCCTTTGTCTCCAAGCGCTTGTCATCAGAAGGGCGACAAAACCTCTCAATCCGGCCTCACTGGTGATCTGGAAAGATCTGACGCTTGGTCAGAACAAAAACAGCTACGACAGTTTGGCGCCCGACGGGGACCGTGGAAACCAGTCTATTCGGAATCCGCATGTGGGAGCTTCCTGGGAGGTTGAAAATGCAGAATCCAGGCTGCAGCAGGTGAGAACATTTATTCTTACATTGATTCTGCATCTGCAACCTCTCTAAGGATGTCCACATACCTCTGGGTAAGACTGTAACAGCACGGTTCAAAAGAACCCACATCACCAGTGAGGGGTGAGTATGTCTGTATGAGAGTTGAATAATAGAGTAATAAGATAATAATTGTCATCTGTATTATCTGTTAAACTGTTCTGGCAATATACTAATATACTAACTGGTTGTATACTGTGTAGCACAGAGTCTGGGATAGACTCTGTGCAGTTGTTGTTGTTTTGGATTGGCAGTAAATCATATGAGGCTGTATTTTGTATAGGGCTGTGGTTTTTTGGTTGCTCTGGTTTTCAATGTTTCTTGTTGTTTAAGGCCTCTTTCACACATCAGGTTTTCGCCGTCAGGCGCGATCCGGCGCTTTTGACAGAAACCGGATCTGGCGAAATGCAATGCCGGATCCGGTTTCCCCCCCATTGACTTGCATTTGCGCCGGATCGCGCCGGATGGCCATGAGTTTCATCCGGTTTTCGCCGGATCCGGCAATGTGTCGCGATCCGGCGTCTGGAAAAAACGGCTACTGTAACGTTTTTTGTCTCCGGCAAATAAGCCGGACACGCCGGATCCGGCGCGTCCGTCTTTTTCACACAATGAAAGCCTATGAGCGCCACAATGCGCCGGATCCGGCGAAAGCCGGATCCGGTGGCCGGATCCGTTTTTTTTGGTCTGAGCATGCTCAGTAGCTCTGCCCACAAGACATATATAAAAGCAAGACAGTGGGACCCACAGCCACACCCAACATGCCACCCAAGAAAGCAACCAAGCGCAGCAGGAGAAGGCAGGAGACCACTGCAGCAGCATCAGCACCACCACCACCCCAAATGGAGCAGCAAATGGAACATGCTGAGGAGGGGAGGCCAGCAGCAGATGAGAGACGGTAATTATCAAATCCCCCATTCCTCCAAACTAGGGCTATTGAATATCAAGATATTCATTGGCCCTTTGTCTCTCTTTATTCAACAGCCGCCCAATAGATGCAGCAGCAGCAGCAGCAATGGCAGCAGCTGGAACACCACCCACAGGCATGGAGTGTGGCCACCAGGAAGACAGCACATCATCTTCTGGGAGCCCTCCCTCGCATCGTCAGCGTTTGACGGTAAGTTTTTATTTCCAAAATCCATCATCTCTGGAATATATGTCTATTCATTGCCTTTTATTTCAAAACAGGATTCACAAGATGAAGAGGAGCTCCCAGAAGAAGAAGGAAGGGGTGGACAGACACCTGGAGTGGGCTCACAATTGGTAAGTATTTTGCATCAAACGCAGAAACACAACATCACACTACACACAACACTTAGAAAACAATGTTCTGCAGACCACACACAGCAAACAAATGCCTACATCCAAAGACATAACATTTTTAGTTTTCTTCTCTAGTCTTCCCAATCTGGTGCTCGGCCAAGAGGTCCTCGCAGTGCCTTCCAGGGTCGTCGGCGACAGCAACGCGGCGGTCACCAGCGTGTAAGTATAAATATTTTTGCTTTGTTTTTTTGCACTTTTTATTTCATTTCTTTTGTGGAGGCTAATTATGTTATTTTTGTCTTTTTCTTTAACAGCCTTCACAGCGTGCTCCCGACTCTGACGGTGAGGATGGAGGACTCGATGTCGACCACCTCATCGATCTCGTCAGAGAAAGGGAGCCGCTCTGGAATATGGCTGACCGCCGCCACGCTGACCTTATCGTTACCCGACGACTCTGGGAGGAAATCTGTTCGCTCCTTGTGGGCCGCTGGGAGGACCTCGATGTTCGGGCCCAGATTAAAGAGCGTAAGTATATACAGTACCGGTTGCTTGATGTAAACCAGTGTTTCCCGAACTCCAGTCCTCGTGGTCCCCACGGATCATGTGTTCAGGATTTCTATTTACTATGGAAATCCTGAAAACATGACCCCTGGGGACCATGAGGACTGGAGTTTGGGAAACACTGATGTTGTATACTAACCACTCCTTTTTCGTTTCAGGGAACAGAATTGTGAATCGGTGGCGGTCTGTGAGGGATCGTTTCAAGAAGGAGTTCAATAAAGAGATGCGGGCCCCGAGTGGATCTGGAGGACGCAGGAGCAAGTACAAGTACGCACAAGCCCTGTCGTTCCTCCGGGAAACAATGGTCACTAGAAGGTAAATATTACACACCACATGTGAAAAAAAATGTTAGATGTAACTTTTTTTTTTCAGCCAGGGCCATACCATGTCAGTATTTTAATTGTTTTTTTTTCTCTTTATTCCACAGCACGGTGAGCAGCACTCGGGAGCCTGCATGATTGGACCCTTCTGAGGCGATCCCTGAGGAGACCGGCACCGAGGGACACTTCGACCGCCCCGGTACATCTGCACCTTCCCAGCCTTCCCACACATTCGACCCATCTGTCCCATCCACCAGCACAGGAGCATCGTGGCCGCCTACATTACATGAAGCTGCTGGTGAGGAGATCGCTTTCCCTTTACCCCACCCTTCTGCCCCTGCCACCTCTAGTACACCTGTGGGTACTGGGCGGCAGCGGCAGAGGGGTCAGGAAAAGAGTTATGCGCCAGAGTTCTTGCATCTGAATGCATCTTTCCAGAACTGTCTAAAAGTCTTGTCAGAGCAAATCTCTGCAGGCTTTCAGCAGATCAACTCCAGCATTCTGGAGGTGAAGACACTTCTGCAAACCATGCATTCAGAAGCAAGATCTTCGCCAAACCACACCTTTTTCAGGTCTGTTGTGGAGCGCATGGCAACACTATCTCCTACCCAGCAGATGCATGTAATGCATTCGTGCCACGGTGCTCTACAGCAGGTTACCTCCCAACCTCCACCTCCCACCACTGTAGTTCCTCCACCTGCACCCCCTCCAGCCACTTTCCATCCTCCCCCTCCTATTACATCTGCACCCCCTCCAGCCACTTTCCATCCTCCCCCTCCTATTACATCTGCACCCCCTCCAGCCACTTTCCATCCTCCCCCTCCTATTACATACCAGCAACCTCACCAGTACCAGCAACCTTCCCAGTACCAGCAACCTCCCCAGTACCAGACATCTCCCCACTTCCAGCAACCTGCCCCGTACCAAACTCCTTCCCCGTACCAAACTCCTTCCCCATACAACTTTCCATCAACATCATCTGCTCCTACAGTCCCTGCCCAACCCTCCACTCCACCGCCCACCACATCTTCTGCCTCCCACATGTCCACCCATTCTGTAGCTTTTTCCACACCATCACTTCTAACTGTTCCTTCCCCACCACGATCCCAGTCCTCTCTCCACACTCCCATTGTCGAAGTGTCCCGCAGCCCCTCCAGCAGTATTTCCACCCCACACTACACCGAGTTATAATGTTTTTTTTGTAATAAAAATGCCCATTTGGTTGGTTTCAAACCTTTATTAAAAAAGTTTTTTTAACTTTAAAAACAGTTTACACAAAAAAAATATTTTAAATAAAAGTTAAATTATTGTTTACACTGGTTGTCTGTCATTTCTTTCTGCGGCGAAATATGTTTAAAAGAAAGGTTAAATACAGGGTATTTAAAAGGTAAAAAGGTATTCAAAACCAGGTATATAACTGTGGGTAAATTTTAGCTTTTTGCCACAGTTGTGTTCCTGGTTGTGTTTGAAGCAAAGTATTTCACCTGAAAAGTTGTGTTTATTGTTGGTGATTTCCTAACAATGTACACAACTTTTGTTAAAAGGTGAAATACTTTGCATAAAACACAACCAGGTACACACCTGTGGCCTAAAGCTAAAAATAGTAAGACCATGACAAGATAGCCAACTTTGGTTGGCAAAGGTATATACTGTTGGTCCAGAAGGTACACAAGTTTGGTTAGGGCACAAATCTTTCACACTCTGTCATCCTGCCAGTGTACTCTGCCTTGAGGTGACATAAAGTATAGTGCAAAATTGTCCCTCATTACTGAAACCGTCACAGAACTTCTAGTGGTAATATTTCCAATGACAACATCCATCTTCGCCAGTAACTTGCTCTTCTCTCCAACCTGCACTTTCTCCTCTACAACCTGTCAAAGAAGGGCTGTAGGAACATGCTATATATAGTTTTCCAGTAGCCAATCCCGTTCGGAAGGCCACAAGGGTCAATTTTAAAAACCAGATCCGGCGTAATCCGTCGAAAAACGGATAGAAAAACGGATGAACCGGATGAGACGGATCCGGTTTTGTCTGTCAAGAACAAGACGGATCCGTCAGAAAACCGGATCCGGCACATCAGGTTTTACAAAACATTTGCCGGATCCGGCATTCCGGCACGACGCCGGATCGCGCCTGACGCCGAAAACCTGATGTGTGAAAGTAGCCTAAGAAGTTGGCTTTGGTGTTCTCGGAGTGTCAGTGGACACTGCTGTAGGTTAAAGTGTCAATCAAATCCAAAGTGCAAGATAGGCAGGCTGTGTGAATCCTTGTATGTATGTCTATGAGAACCTCTGAATAAGATGAGAGATGAGTAATTGAGAAAAAAAAAAAAAAAATCTGTGAATGAGCACGTATAAATGAATCATCACACATCATTTTTGTGTCAAGAGATTTGTTACCTTTCTAGTTGTGGTGGAATCCCGGACAGATGCGTTATAGATATTTCAAATCTACATCTGAGACTGAATGAATTGAGTAATGATATAGCTCGTGTTATATGTGGCATTACATTGTAAAGTTTCCTGAATGCATTTGGCCATAAAAGGGCAAGACTCAGTTAATCTCATTATACAGTCATCTGCTCTTACAGTGAAATCCCGTGATTTTGAGTTTCTTTGTAGAAATTGATTTTGATAACTCTAAAGAGCTACAGAATTCAGTGAAGAACGCTGCATTCTGATGGGAGGGGGGAAGGATGGAGCTGCGCAGTTTCTTCTCCCTTCGCTCTTATCTCTGCTGAGTGTGAGCTGTGCTCAAAATTCTCTGTAATTCTATCCATAAAGTACGCGCTGAAAGATTTGTGCATTTTAAAGCAACAGTACTTAATTGAAGTTGGAAGTTAAAAGTAAAATATGGTGCCTAATTTAGAAGGAAATTGCAAGTGATTGATGGTCATTTTAAGTGATTGTTTGGTCATTAATGTGTTTGAACCTGCTTCTAGTTGTGTGATTGATTTGTATAGCAAATTGTGTATCAACAGAGGAGGTAGCCGACTGTACGGCTGATAAAGTGGGTTAGAGTCCTATCACACCTGGGACTTCTTACTTTAGTCAGCAGGTTTTATTGTTGTGGGTGAGAGGCGAGGGTGAGGAGCCCTCTGGATATACCTTGGCAGGCTCACTCTGACTTGCTAAGTGTGGCCTGTAAGACAGAGGTCCAGGCACACTGGGAGGGCATTTCAGAAGAAAGGTGAGCTGTCTAAGGTTGAAATAGCCTTCCCACAACAATCCATGGAGCTGGGCTGGAAGGATGCAGGCCTGATCCTATTCTAGCCAGCTGATCTAGCGGGTGAGAGGCAGAGAGCCTTCCCGCTACATCCTGTAGGCCTACCGGGTGAGAGGCAAGGAGCCTTCCCGCTACACCTTGGCAGGCTCTCTCTGACTTGCTAAGTGTGGCCTGTAAGACAGAAGTCCAGGTACACTGGGAGGGCATTTCAGAAGAAAAGTGAGCTGTCGGCAGAAAAAGGTTGAAGCCATGGCAACTTTTTCTGTGTACCGTCGGTGCCCCCAATGAGATCCAAGAGAGCTATGCAAATTGAAAAAGACAGAGAAGAAAGGAAGCAGTAATACAGGTTGGACCAATTTAAAAAAAAAAAAAAAGGCAAAAATACCAGAGTGTGAATGTTTGGATGTACAAAAAGGCACAGACAAGGGAAGAAAATAGCAAGTGAATAAATGATGCTTGAGAATGAATGTGCAGCAGTGTGGAAGGTGTATTATGAATGTTTTGATTGACAAAGAGTAACCAGAGACTCAGACAAAACAGATGGACTTGTAAACACTGTGATCAGACTCAGACAAACCCAGACTGAATAGCTACTTGTGTGACCTGTGCTACTGACCTAAGCGAGTAGCGCTAAATCCTGTCCAGACAAGATCATATGTAGTGACATAAGAAGCTGACATAATAGAGTGGGTAGTGGGGACATTGACCTTTGAGGAGTAAGCTGACAGTAGACATGAGACGACCAACCCCATCAGTGCGACTAGAATAAGAAAGATGCAGGTGTATTATCCCTGGAGCCCCTCTGACCAGCTAGCTTTGTTGAAACAGTTGCCTGACCCTGAAGACCAACCATTCCCGTTTTACAGACACATACAGGAAATACAGCAGACATATAAGTGTACCTGGGCAGACCTAGAGAGGTTGGTGAGTTTAAAGGCAGGTGACGCACTAGGACATATACAGTAATTAAGACACACACAGATGTGACAAAGAATCAGGCTTGGGGCATGGATGATAAATCTGCACGGTCTGGGGAGACATACTGTGAGTCACTAAGACAATGGGCTATAGTGGAACAATCAGAGCAGTCCGTACTCCTGACTAATGTGACACAGCAAAGAGGAGAGAGTGTAGAGATGTACTTTGGACGGTTACAGCTGAAATGGGCAGACATGGGGTACATTTGCATAAACCCACTTGATGTTAGAATACTGGTGAATGCATTCATTGACGGTATGAACAAAGACTTACGAGACACAGTACAGACAGCCAGACCTGAATGGAGACATGTAGATCCGAAAGACCTCCTTAAGGTAGCTAAAGAAATTGAGCAAACAAGAACAATAAGACGACCTGTCATGTATGCTGGAGCACAAGGAAAACAGTGGAGACGTACTAAGGTACCAAGGGACCTAGAAACAGTGAGGTGCTGGAATTGTGGTACTTACAAAACTTATTGTTAGTGACAATACCCCTATGAATTTACTGGGAGCAGATGTGCTGAGTGCGATCCAGGCCACCATACAGTACTCTCCTGAGGGTATTACAGTCACAAGTCCCCTCTCAGATAAACATTTGTGTAAGATTGCGGCAATGGTGTATATGACAAAAGCGGTGAAACTAACACCTGACACCAAAATGCCTGAGGATGAGGAAATGGGACAGGTGCCAGACACTGTTTGGGCAAGGGGAAAAACGGATGTGGGTCAGTTGCCCATTCCCCCTGTCATGATTAAAATGAAAGAAGGAACCACTCCCCCTTGTTTAAAGCAATACCCCTTGAGCCTAGCAATATCAATAGCCAAATCAATTGCCCCGAGCAGAGATATTAGAGAGTATGTTAAGGCAGGGGTTCTGGTGCAAAGAAACCCCCCCTTTGGACTGCAAAGATCTTCCCCCTGTGACACCACTTTGTATCCCATTAGGAAAAAAGAAAAAAAAAAAGGAACTCAAGGGTTTGCTGACACTTACAGAAAGGTTCATAACTTAAGGGCTATTAATGATGATACAGTGAGTGTGACCTCAATCGTCCCTAACACACACACACAATACTGTCACAGATCCCAGTAATGTCAAAATGTTTCACAGTCATTGATTTAGCAGGTGCATTTTTCTCTGTACCCCTGCACACAGACTGTCAGTATCTTTCTCCTTTACTCATAGAGGTGAACAATATTGTTGGACAGTCCACCCACAAAAGGGGGAAAGAAACCCCCTGCCATCTATTCAGCAGCGATGGCAGGGATCCTTGAGTAGTGGCAATCACCTCATCCGCTGATTGTACTATTAGAGTACGTGGATGACCCTAAGGGTTGCAAGGTCTCACGTGACAAATTACAGTATTACAAACAAAAGGTGACATTTGTTGGGACATTATATTGCCGAAGGTACCAGACACCTGACAGGAAACAGGCAATTCAAGATCTCCCTCTACCCAGGTCACCTAAGCATCTATGCATCTTCCTAGGTTTAGTGACCCGGGACCTCACACAAAATTGATTGTGTCTGTGCGGTAGGAGCAGCCGCACTACTAGGAAAGGCATGTGAGATCACACTGACGTTTCTTTTGACAATCTATTCCCCACATGACATCCATGCCATACTCCTACAAGTTCAACCAAAACATCTGTCTATGGCCAGACAGCTCCGACTTGAGTGTGCTCTACTAATTCCTGAGTATGTCACCCTCAAAAGGTGTAACGTTCTGAATCCAGCCACCCTCCTGCCTGTGGATTCAGAAAAGGGGGAATTGGTGACCGTATTAGTGAGTGAGGAAGGATACTTTGACATGACACATGAACATGTCTGCATAGAACTGATGAGTCAGGAGACAGTTGGGTTTGCACACGTTTATGAAAAAAACCTGTTCTTAATGCAGATTTTGAGTTTTTGTAGATGGCTCCAGATACCACCAGGATGGACGATTCTACACTGGATATGCAGTAGTATCCTCACATGAGGTAATGCAAGCTGAACCACTCTCTCCTCACATGTCGGCGCAGGAGGCAAAGTTGAAGGCACTCACTGAGGCGTGTAGAGCCGCTGCAGGTAAAGTCGCTAATATTTACACTGATTCGAATTATGCATGGGGAATAGCCCATGATTATGGCCCTATCTGGAGAAGCAGAGCGTTCCTTACATCAGCCGGTAAGCCCATTAAAAATGCAGAGCTGGTGAAACAATTGATGGAGGCATTGATGTTACCAGTCCAGGTTGGCATTGTCAAGGTAAAAGCACACGCAAAAGGTGACTCCATGGAGGTAGAAGGCAACAGAAGGGCGGACGAGGCTGCTAAAATAGCAGCCAGGCGGCCTAGGAAGCAGTGGACGGTGGCGGGGAGTCAGCATATTCCAGCCACGCTGAGTTTAGATGTCCTGAAATCTCTCCAGCAACAGGCTGCCCAAACAGAGAAGGAACACTGGGGGAGACTGGGAGCTGAGCTGAACTCAAATGGAGTATGGGAGAATAAGGATAAGTTGTGCCTACCGAAATCCCTGTTTCCGATTATGGCGCAAGCAACACATGGCCCCACGCATGCCTCCAAAAGTCACGTGTGCCATGGTGGATGCCTTCTGGATCGCTCCTGGTTTCAGTTACGCAGCCGCGAAACTTGTACAATCATGCCTCATCTGTGCACAGCACAACCCAGGTAAAACAGTAAAAGTCCCTAAGAAAGCGACACCTAGGCCTCTACCCGTTTCAGAGACTGCAGATTGATTACATACAGCTACCAAAGGTAGGAGTGTATGAATATGTCCTAGTATGTGTAGATCTCTTCTCTGCGGTAAAATCTGCAACTACTAAAACAACTGCAGACAAACTGATGAAAGAACTGATCTGCAGGTATGGTGTCCCAGAAACCATAGAAAGTGATAGGGGTACACACTTCACGGGAGAAATAAGGAGGGAAGTCATGCAGGCCCTGGGTGTACAGCAAGCATTTCATACACCATATAGGCCACAAAGTAGTGGGAAGGTAGAAAGACTAAATGGGACACTTAAACTGAAAATTCAAAAGGCCATGGCAGAGACAGGAAAGAGCTGGGTAGAGTGCTTGCCTCTTGCACTCTTTTCAGTCAGACACACTCCAAATAGAAGACAGACTTGTCTCCATTTGAAGTCCTGTTTGGTAGTGCACCAAAGACTGGTCTGTACTTCCCACAGGTGCTGCAAATGCAACACGGGTCTATGACAGCCTACGTCCAGGCCTTACAGGAAAGACTTAATGTGGTGCATAAACATGTGTTCTCATCCATTCCAAATCCTAATGCCAGTGCAGATGTGCATCAGCTGAATCCAGGTGATTGGGTGGTTATACGCAGGCACATGAGAAGGAGCCTGGACCCACGATTTGACGGCCCCTTCCAAGTCCAGCAGACCACATCCACCTCAGTAAAACTGGAGGGAAAGCCAACCTGGATCCACGCCAGTCACTGCAAGAAGGTCCTGTCAACAGCAGAATAACTGTACTCCTCATCACCTTGCTGGCAGTGACAGGGTTACTGCACTCTACAGAGACACAGGATAAACTCTTAAATGCTGACTGGGACAACAAACTCATTCGGCACCATGCCCTTCTTATAAAGGACATGGAAGGACAGAAACCGAAAGACTGTTGGATCTGTACACACAGCCCTGTATCTGCGAGGACTATGCCGTACTTGGCCTTACCTCTGGAGCCATGGGAGGTATTAACCCCACACTGCATACACAATGAGACTTGGACTCAATCTAGGTTTTGGGGAAAAGATGTGCCCCGTGATATATCTGCCTCATTGGCTATAATCGGATGGGCCGCTAATCCCTGGTTTCAGTTTAATATAACGCGGCCTAAGGTACAAATGTGGTGGCGGGAATATGACTCAGATGTCGGAAATATGGTCGCCAGGAGGAGGACTGAAATCCCTCACTCAGACCCTATTCCCAATGATGGACTGTGGTTCAGTCTTCAACACACTGGAGCAGACACCTGTGGTGAGGACAATAATTGCTTCCGCATATACACTCGCGTTCAAACACAGGTTAATGAGACGGTGTACCAGGATGGTGTTGAAGGCTGTAAAGCATCTACGGGTAAAATAATAAGGAAAGAAAGGGGTAAATGTACATCTGGTATAAGCGGAAAACAAATGAATAATACTTGGTGTGCCCATAAGCCTATGTCAGGACTTTTGAGTTTATACCAATGTATACAGACCCCTGGTCATGTTTGTGTTCTCCCTGATGGAGTATTCCTGGTTTGCGGACATCGCGCCTACAGGTGGGTGAGCCCAGACATAAGAGGGGTCTGCACTCTTGCCAAACTAACACCAGCCACTTTCATAGTTCCTCAAAGTAAAATAGACACGGCAGCAGTCCCAATTCATACTTGGTATAGAAGGGCTGCAGACAATAAGCCCCGGCCCAATGGTAGGCCGCATCTAGTAGAAATGGGGATAACAAATAAAATATTCAGTAGTACGCTAATATACCCCTTCATAACACAAATGTGGGATAAATTAGTGGAAGCTACCGACTACCTGGACGATCAGATTTTCGAGATTCTTGAAGTTTTTAATGAAACTAATACAATACAGAGACAATTAATGACAGTTACTAACCAGCATTCTATAGTACTAGATTACCTGACAGCAAAAGGAGGAGGAATGGTCAAATAATTGGTCCCACCTGTTGTGACTATATTGACCCTGCTGGCAATCTCCAGATCAGGGCCAGTATAGACAGAATAGGTGAACTTAGAGACCAATGGTTAAAACAACACAGTGCAACCAGAGACTCCTGGTGGGGTAACACATTCTCTTTCCTAAATCCAGCAAATTGGTTTAATGACTTAGCAGGATGGATTTTTGGCATTTTGCAGACTTGTATGCAAATTTTGTTGGTTTGCTTATTGCTTTATGTAGCCGTAAAAGCGCTAATATATGTATTACTTAAGCTACTGAATAATGTATGCATAAAAAAAGAATCTAAGGCTGAACCTTCTGTAGTGTACCATAGACCCCAGGTGGCCATTGCTGATGGGGAAAGTGAGTGTCCACACTGAGGGTGGATGGGCGAAGCAGGTAGGAAGCCCCCTTATGGGTACTAGACCCATGAGACAGTAGCTCCTTTGTGGACATCAGCTGACCCTGTGGCAAAGGTTATACCATTTACAAAAGGGGGAAATTGATATAGAAGAGTTAATGGTTTGCTTTTATATCCCTTTAAATGCCTTTAAGACTTCAATTGCCTTTTGCCTTATTACTGCTAGAAATTATTCTCATGTAGACTACTAGTCTCCGTGTTCAAGGAAACTATACTTATCATATTTATTCTCAACAACATGTTCTGGCTATATTGTAAACAAGATACGACCCTGAGGTGATGGTGGGGGCCAAATGAGCTCCACATATTGAGTCACATATTGCTGTAAATGGTATAAAAACATGTCTTATATTTCATTACGTCAGATAAAGTGATTTGACCACTGCCCGTGTGTGTTGAGTCCTTTGTCTCCAAGCGCTTGTCATCAGAAGGGCGACAAAACCTCTCAATCCGGCCTCACTGGTGATCTGGAAAGATCTGACGCTTGGTCAGAACAAAAACAGCTACGACAGGGATGAAGCATTACAGCTGTCAAAACACCTTTTGAAACCCTACTGTAGCAGAGGATTGACAAGAACAAAATGCATTTTTAATTACCGGCTAACAAGAGCAAGAAGAATGGTGGAATGCTCCTTTGGCATTCTGACAGCCAAATGGCATGTCCTATTGACTGCGATCAACCTCAAGACAGAAACTGTGGACGAGGTGATCAAAGCATGCGTGGTACTACACAATTTTGTTATATGCTAAGAACCCATTTCCATTGAGGACACCGCTGAAGAAACCACCTTGCAAGAATACCAGAACATTACCAATAGAAGTTCTATGATGGTGTCACGAATGAGGGACAATTTTGCACAATACTTAATGTCACTTCAAGGCAGAATAGACTGGCAGGATGACAGAGTTTGATAAATTTCTGCCCTTAACCTAAGTTGTGTACCTTCTGTACCAACAGTATATACCTTTTCCAAACAAAGTTGGCTATCTTGTCGTCTATCTTGTCGTGGTCTAACTATTTTTTACCTTGACCACAGTTGTGTACCTGGTTGTGTTTTAGGCAAAGTCTTTCACCTTTTACCAAAAGTTGTGTACATTGTTAGGAAATCCCCAACAAGATACACAACTATTGGTAAAAGGTGAAATACTTTGTCTAAAACACAACCAGGAACACAACTGTGGCCAAAAGGTAAAATTTATTTACCTATTACCCACAGTTATGTACCTGGTTTTGTATACCTTTTTACCTTTTGTATACCCTGTACTTAACCTTTTTTTTATACCATAGTTCGCCACAGAAATAAAAGACAGACAACCAGTGTAAACCAATACTTTAACCCCTTTCTGACATCAGATGTACTATCCCGTCCATGGGACCCGGGCCCCTATGCCCATGGACGGGATAGTAAGTCTAGCGCAATCAGCGGTGCCCACGTGGTGAGCGCCGCTGATCGCGGCCGGGTGTCAGCTGATTATCATAGCTGACACCCGGCACAATGTGTCAGGGGCGGTCACGGACCGCCCCCAACACGTTAACCCCTTGCACACCGCGATCAAACATGATCGCGGTGTACCGGGGGTTAAAGGGAAGCATCGGCAGGGAGGGGGCTCCCTCCGTGCTTCCCTGAGCCCCCCACAGCAGCATCGTTGATCTGTCACAGTGATCTGTGATGTGACAGATCGCTGATCTGTCACAGGACAGTGATGTCCCACCTGGGACTATGTAATAAAGTTATAAAAAATTAAAAAAGTGTTAAAATAATTTTAAAAAAATCGCCAAATAAATTAGAAAAAAAAAAAAAAAATTCCCCCAATAAATCCATTTTTTAAAAATTAAAACAATAAAAGTACACATATTAGGTATCGCCGCGTCCGTAACGACCCGCCCTATAAAACTGTCCCATTAGTTAACCCCTTTATCGAACCCATTAAAAAATAAAAATAAAAAACGAAGCAAAAAATAATGATTTATTATCATACCGCCAAACAAAAAGTGCAATAACGCGCGAACAAAAAGACGCATATACTGTAAATATCCATGGTAACGCTGAAAACGTCATCTTGTCCCACAAAAAACCAAGCCACCATACAGCATCATCCGCAAAAAATAAAAAAGTTATAGCTCGCAGAATAAAGCGATGCAAAAATAATTATGTTTTATATAAAATAGTTTTCATTGCATAAAACCACCAAAACATAAAAAAAAGACCTAAATGAGGTATTGCTGTAACCATACTGACCCGAAGAATAAAACCACTTTATCAATTTTACCGCACGCAGAACGGTGTAAACGCACCCCCCAAAAGAAATTCATGAAACGCTGGTTTTTGTTCATTCTGCGTCCCAAAAATCGGAATGAAAAGCGAACAAAAAAGTCACGTGCCCGAAAATGGTACCAGTAAAAACATCAACTCGTCCCGCAAAAAATAAGACCTCACATGACTCGGTGGGTCAAAACATGGAAAAATTATAGCTCTCAATATGTGGTGATGCAAAAACTATTTTTACAATAAAAAGCGTCTTTTAGCGTGCGACAGCTGGCAAACATAAAAACCGCCATAAATAGTAAATCAAACCCTCCGTTATCACCCCCTTAGGCCTCTTTCACACATCAGGTTTTCGCCGTCAGGCGCGATCCGGCGCTTTTGACAGAAACCGGATCCGGCGAAATGCAATGCCGGATCCGGTTTCCCCCCCATTGACTTGCATTTGCGCCGGATCGCGCCGGATGGCCATGCGTTTCATCCGATTTTCGCCGGATCCGGCAATGTGACGCGATCCGGCGTCTGGAAAAAACGGAGACTGTAACGTTTTTTGTCTCCGGCGTAAAAGCCGGACACGCCGGATCCGGCGCGTCCGGCTTTTTCACACAATGAAAGCCTATGAGCGCCGCAATGCGCCGGATCCGGCGAAAGCCGGATCCGGTGGCCGGATCCGGTTTTTTGGGTCTGAGCATGCTCAGTAGCTCTGCCCACTACAACCTGTCAAAGAAGGGCTGTAGGAACATGCTATATATAGTTTTCCAGTAGCCAATCCCGTTCGGAAGGCCACAAGGGTCAATTTTAAAAACCAGATCCGGCGTAATCCGTCGAAAAACGGATAGAAAAACGGATGAACCGGATGAGACGGATCCGGTTTTGTCTGTCAAGAACAAGACGGATCCGGCAGAAAACCGGATCCGGCACATCAGGTTTTACAAAACATTTGCCGGATCCGGCATTCCGGCACGACGCCGGATCGTGCCTGACGCCGAAAACCTGATGTGTGAAAGTAGCCTTAGTTAGGGAAAAATAATAAAATAAAAAAAATGTATGTATTTCCATTTTCCCATTAGGGCTAGGGTTAGGGCTAGGGTTAGGGCTAGGGCTAGGGTTAGGGCTAGGGTTAGGGCTAGGGTTAGGGCTGAGATTAGGGCTAGGGGTGTGTTGGGGTTCGGGTTGGAGTTAGAATTAGGGGTTTCCACTGTTTGGGCACATCAGGGGCTCTCCAAATGCAACATGGCGTCTGATCTCAATTCCAGCCAATTCTGAATTGAAAAAGTCAAATGGTGCTCCTTCCCTTCCAAGCTCTGCCATGCGCCCAAACAGTGTTTTACCCCCACCTGTAGGGTATCAGCCTACTCAGGACAAATTGCAAAACAACTTTTGGGGTCCAATTTCTCCTGTTACCCTTAGGAAAATAAAAAATTGGGGGCAAAAATATCATTTTTGTGGAAAAAAATGATTTTATTTTCACGTCCGAGCGTTATAAACTTCTGTGAAGCTCTTGGGGGTTCAAAGTGCTCATGACACATCTAGATAAGTTCCGTGGGGTGGTCTAGTGTCCAAAATGGGGTCACTTGTGGGGCGTTTCAATAGTTTAGGTACATCAGGGGCTCTCCAAACGCACATGACACCCGCAGACCATTCCATCAAAGTCTGCATTCCAAAACGTCACTACTTCCCTTCTGAGCCCGGACGTGTGTCTATACAGTAGTTTTCTCCCACATATGGGGTGTCAGCGTACTCAGGACAAATTGGACCACAACTTTTGGGGTTCACTTTCTCCTGTTACCCTTGGGAAAATAAAAAAATTGGGGACTAATTGATCATGTTTGTGGAAAAAATACAATTTTTTTATTTTCATGCCCGGGCATTATAAACTTCTGTGAAGCCCTTGGGGGTTCAAAGTGCTCACCACACATCTAGTTAAGTTCCGCGGGGGGGTCTAGTGTCCAAAATGGGGTCATTTGTGGGGAGTTTCAATAGTTTAGGTACATCAGGGGCTCTCCAAATGCACATGACACCCGCAGACCATTCCATCAAAGTCTGCATTCCAAAACGTCACTACTTCCCTTCCGAGCCCTGACATGTGCCCATACAGTAGTTTTCTTCCACATATGGGGTATCAGTGTACTCAGGACAAATTGGACAACAACTTTTGGGGTCCAATTTCTCCTGTTACCCTTGGGAAAATGAAAAAATTGGGACTAATTGATCATGTTTGTGGAAAAAATACAATTTTTTTATTTTCAGGCCCGGGCATTATAAACTTCTGTGAAGCCCTTGGGGGTTCAAAGTGCTCAGCACACATCTAGATAAGTTCCTTAGGGGGTCTAGTTTCCAAAATGGGGTTATTTGTGGGGGGTTTCCACTGTTTAGGTACATTAGGGGCTCTCCAAAGGCAATATGACACTCGTAGAACATTCCCTCAAAGTCTGCATTCCAAAACGTCACTACTTCCCTTCCGAGCCCCGACGTGTGTCCATACAGTAGTTTTCTCCCACATATGGGGCATCAGCGTACTCAGGACAAATTGGACAACAACTTTTGGGGTTCAATTTCTCCTGTTACCCTTGGGAAAATAAAAAAATTGGGGGACTTATTGATCATGTTTGTGGAAAAAATACAATTTTTTTATTTTAATGCCCGGGCTTTATAAACTTCTGTGAAGCCCTTGGGGGTTCAAAGTGCTCACCACACATCTAGATAAGTTCCTTAGGGGGTCTAGTTTCCAAAATGGGGTCATTTGTGGGGGCTTCCACTGTTTAGGTACATTAGAGGCTCTCCAAAGGCAACATGACACCCGCAGAACATTCCCTCAAAGTCTGCATTCCAAAACGTCACTACTTCCCTTCCGAGCCCCGATGTGTGTCCATACAGTAGTTTTCTCCCACATATGGGGCGTCAGCATACTCAGGACAAATTGAACAACTTTTGGGTTCAATTTCTCCTGTTACCCTTGGGAAAATAAAAAAATTGGGGACTAATTGATCATGTTTGTGGAAAAAATACGATTTTTTTATTTTCATGCCCGGGCGTTATAAACTTCTGTGAAGCACTGGGGGGGTTCAAAATGCTCACCACACATCTAGATAAGTTCCTTGGGGGGTCTAGTTTACAAAATGGTGTCATTTGTGGGGGGTTTCTACTGTTTTGGTACATCAGGGGTTTTCCAATTGCGAAATGGTGTCCGATCTCAATTCCAGTCGAAAACGTCTAATGGCGCTGCTTCCCTTCCGAGCTCTGCCATGCACCCAAATAGTGGTTTACCCCCACATGTGGGGTATCAGCGTACTCAGGACAAATTGCACAATAACTTTTAGGGTCGTGTTACCCTTGGAAAAATAAGAATTGAGGGTGAAAAAATCATTTTTGTGGAAAAAATATGATTTTTTAATTGTACGGCTGTATGTTATAAACTTCTGTGGAGCCCTTGGGGGTTCAAAGTTCTCACCACACATCTAGATAATGTCCTTGGGGGGTCTAGTTTCCAAAATGGGGTCACTTGTAGGGGGTTTCCACTGTTTAGGTACATCAGGGACTCTCCAAACGTGACATGGCGCCCGATCTGAATTCCAGCCAATTTTGCATTGAAAAAGTCAAACGGCGCTCCTTCCATTCTGAGCTCTACCATGCGCCGAAACAGTCGTTCCCCCCACATATCAGGTATCAGCGTACTCAGGACAAATTGCACAATAACTTTTGCAGTCCAATTTCTCCTGTTACCCTTGGTAAAATAAAAAAAATTGAACCTGAAGTATTTTTTTTCTGAAAAAAAGTTAGATGTTCATTTTTTTTTTTTAAATAATCAAAAAAATTCCTGTGACGCACCTAAAGGGTTAATAAGCTTCTAGAATGTGGTTTTGAGCACCTTAAGGGGTGCAGTTTTTAGAATGGTGTCACTTTTAGGTATTTTCTATCATATAGACCCCTCAAAATGGCTTCAAATGTGATGTGGTCCGTAAAAATATAATGTTGTTGCAAAAATGAGAAATCGCTGGTCAATTTTTAACCCTTATAACTTCCTAACAAAAAACAATTTTGGTTCCAAAATTGTGCTGATGTAAAGTAAACATGTGGGAAATGTTAGTTGTGAAGTTTTTTGTGTGCCGTATCTCTGTGATTTAAGGGCATAAAAATTCAAAGTTGGAAAATTGCGAAATTTTTGCCAAATTTCCGTTTTTCTCACAAACGCAAGTTATTTGAATGAAATTTTACCACTATCATGAAGTACAATATGTCACGAGAAAACAATGTCAGAATCACCGGGATCCATGGAAGCGTTCCAGAGTTATGACCTCATAAAGGGACAGTGGTCAGAATTGTAAAAATTGGCCCGGTCATGAACGTGCAAACCACCCTTGGTGGTGAAGGGGTTAACTTTTATTGAAAATTTTTTATTTTTAATAAACAGTTAATTGTTAAAAAATTTTCTTTTTTATTTGAATATACACATTTATAAATTAGTGTAGTGTGGCGTGGAAATACTGCTGGAGGGGTTGCGGGACACTTCGACACTGAGAGTGTGGAGAGAGGACTGGGATCGTGGTGGGGAAGGAACAGTTAGAGGTGAAGGGGTGGAAAAAGCAAGAGAATGGGTGGACATGTGGGTGGCAGAACAGGTGGTGGGTGGTGGAGTGGAGGGTTGGGCAGGGAATGGAGTAGCAGATGATGTGGTAGGGGGAAGGAGTTTGGTACTGGGAAGGAGTTTGGTACGGGGCAGGTTGCTGGAAGTGGGGAGGTTGCTGGTACTGGGGAGGTTGCTGGTACTGGGGAGTTTGCTGGTACTGGGGAGTTTGCTGGTACTGGCAAGTTTGCTGATACTGGGGAGTTTGCTGGTACTGGTAGGTGGCTGATACTGAAGAGGTGGCTGGTATTGAATAGGAGGGGGAGTAGGGACAGTGGCTGGAGGGGGTGCAGGTGGAGGAACTACTGTGGTGGGAGGTGGAGGTTGGGAGGTAACCTGCTGTAGAGCACCACGGCACGAATGCATTACATGCATCTGCTGGGTAGGAGATAGTGTTGCCATGCGCTCCACAACAGACCTGAAAAATGTGTGGTTTGGAGATGATCTTGCTTCTGAATGCATTGTTTGCAGAAGTGTCTTCAACTCCAGAATGCCGGAGTTGAGCTGCTGAAAGCCTGTGGACATTTGCACTGACAAGACTTTGAGACAGTTCTGGAAAGATGCATTCAGATGCAAGAACTCTGGGGCATAGCTCTTTTCCTGACCCCTCTGCCGCCCAGTACCCGCAGGTGTACTAGAGGTGGCAGGGGCAGAAGGATGGGGTAAAGGGAAAGCGATCTCCTCACCAGCAGCTTCATGTAATGTAGGCAGCCACAATGCTCCTGCGCTGGTGGATGGGACAGATGGGTCAAATGTGAGGGAAGGTTGGAAAGGTGCAGATGTGCCGGGGTGCTCGAAGTGTCCCTCGGTGCTGGTCTCCTCAGGGATCACCTCAGAAGGGTCCAACCGTGCAGGCTCCCGAGTGCTGGTCACCGTGCTGTGGAACAAAGAGAAAAAAACACAATTAATATACTGACATGCCATTGGCCCTGGCTGAAAAAAAAATTAGACATGTAAGCATTGCTTTTGGACATGGGGTGTGTAATATTTACCTTCTGGTGACCATTGTTGCCCGGAGGTACGACAGGGCTCGTGCGTACTTGTACTTGCGTCCTCCAGATCCACTCGGGGCCCGCATCTCTTTATTGAACTCCTTCTTGGAACGATCCCTCACAGACCGCCACCACTTCACAATTCTCTCCCCTGAAACGAGAAAGCACAAAGTGGTTAGTATACAACATCAGTGTTTCACAAACTCCAGTCCTCGTGGTTCCCAACGGGTCATGTTTTCAGGATTCCCATAGTGTTGCTCAAAAGGAAATCCTGAAAACATGACCCGTGGGTACCACGAGGAATGGAGTTCGGGAAACACTGCTTGACATCAAGCAACGGGAACTGTATATACTTACGCTCTTGAATCTGGGCCCGAGCTTCAAGGTCCTCCCAGCGGTCCACAAGGAGCGAACAGATTTCTTTCCAGAGCCGTCGGGTCACAATAAGATCAGCATGCCGGCGGTCAGCCATATTCCAAAGCAGCTCCCTTTCTCTAACAAGATCGATGAGGTGGTCCACATCAATCCCTCCATCCTCACCGTCAGAGTCAGGAGCATGCTGTGAAGGCTGTTAAAGAAAAAGAGAAAAATAAAATAATTAGCCACTACACTTAAAGATATGAAATAAAAATTTCAAAAAAACCGACGCAAAAATATTATACTTACACGCTGGTGACCACCGCGTCGCTGTCGCCGACGACCCTGGGAGGCACTGTGAGGACCTCTTGGCCGAGCACCAGATTGGGAAGACTAGAAAAGAAAAGCAAAAAAATTATGTGGTTGGATGTAGGCATATGTGTTTGCTGTGTGATATCTGCGCTACATTATTTTCTATGTGTTGTATGTAGTGTGATGTTGTGTTTCTGCGTTTGATGCAGGAAACTTACCAATTGCGAGCCCACTCCAGGTATCTGTCCACCCCTTCCATCTTCTTCTGGGAGCTCCTCTTCAGCTTGTGATTCCTGTTTTGAAATAAAAGCCAATGAATAGACATATATTCCAGAGATGATGGATTTTTGAAATAAAAACTTACCGTCAAACGCTGACGATGTGAGGGAGGGCTCCCAGAAGAAGATGTGGTATCCTCCTGCTGGCCAGTCTCCACTCCTGATGCTGCTGCTGCTGTTGCTGCTGGTGGTGCTGCTGCATCTATACGGCGTCTTCTGCTGGTGAATAAAGAGAAACAAAGGGCCACTGAATATATTGATATTCCATGGCCCTATTTTTGAGGAATGGGGGATTTGATAATTACCGTATGTCATCTGCTGGTGGACACCCCTCCGCATGGTCACCATGGTCCCTTCGCTCCATTTGGGGTGGTGGTGCTGGTGGTGCAGTAGTCTCCTGCCTTCTCCTTCGGCTGTCGCCTCTCTTGGGTGACATGTTGGCTGTGGCTGAGGGTCCCACTGTCATGGTTTTATATATGTTTGCTGTGGGCAGGGCTACTGAGCATGCTCAGACCAAAAAAAATGGATCTGGCCACCGGATCCAGCTTTGGCCGGATCCGGCACATTGCGGCGCTCATAGACTTTCATTGTGTGAAAAAGCCGGAAGCGCCGGATCCGGTGGGTCCGGCTTTTTCGCCGGAGACAAAAAACGTTACAGTTGCCGTTTTTTCCAGACGCCGGATTGTGACACATTGCCGGATCCGGCCAAAACCGGACGAAACGCATGACCATCCGGCGCGATCCGGCGCTAATGTAAGTCAATGGGGAAAAACCGGATCCGACATTGCATTTCGCCGGATCCAGTTTTCGTAAAAATAGCCGGATCGCGCCTGACGGCGAAAAACTGATGTGTGAAAGAGGCCTTATTCTCTTCTTATCTTGCTGTGGCTTAATCGCATTGACGTGACACACCTGGTAGTGCTTACTTCTTCCTGGTTGGTGGACTTAATAGATGACATTGCCAACCTTGCCAATTACTTCATAGGTGCACCAGTACCTGATGGATTACATAAGGGATGGTGGTAGACAGTTGCAGTCTTGGCCACCCTTCTTCAACATGGCCTTTAAGATTTCCTTAAACCTTTTCAATAAACCGTCCATTTGTGGAGTGTAGACTGTCATACTGAGTTGTGGGATTTGCAGGGTTTTGCACAACTCCCTCATGACTTTTGACATAGAGTCCCTTGTTCCATTAGGATCTCCTTAGACAAACCTGTGCTGGAAAGGATATGGACCAACTCCCGGGGTATACACTTGGCAAAGGAAATTCGTAGTAGTGGTGTGGCCTCTAGATACTGTGTAGCATAGTCCAGTACTACCAAGATATACTCATGCCCTCTTGGCAACTTCACCAGGGGTCCTACTAGATCTATGGCTATGCTATTGAAAGGAAATTCAATGATAGTGCCTTTGCCTAAGGGGCTACGGAAGTGAGCCACCGGGAAAGTCAGCTAGCAGGTGGGACAGGACCTACAATAATTCATGATTTAGGCCAGGGTCACATTGTGTTATGGCAGTCCATTAGATGAACTGCGTTACACCGTGGCATAATGCGGTGTAACGCAGTCCGTTAATGCTGCCATTGACCCCCATTATTGGGCACATTGCAACACATGCTGTAAAGTGGCATGCGCTTGCGATGTGCCGTCATTCAGTGATGGAGCCTCGGACGCGGGCTGCAGTGTCTGAGGCTCCGTAACCGCTAGCACAGATGAATCATCTGAGCTAGCGGGTATAGCATAACGCGATCGCGTTATGCTATATCGTTAATGCAGCCTGTCAACACTATGCATTGAACGGGCTGGGTTAACGCAATATGAACCTGGCCTTATTGGTGACAACCAGGCCAGTAGAACCTCTGGAGAATCTGTTGATGTTTTTTTTCCTAGATGACTACCTAACTCATGTGTATGGACCATATCTAACACCCTGTGCCTGTACGGCCCTGGCACCAGTAATTGCTCGATTACTTCCCCTCTTCGCTTGGTGACTTGATATAGTAACTAATCATTTATGGAAAAATATGGGTATTGGGTGTCATCCCCCACCTCTTGAGTAACACCATTAAGTACTGTTACATTTTCAAATGCCCCTTTTAAAGTTAAATCCCTGAGCTGGACGGTTCCAAAGTTTCCTTCAGATACCTCCAGCTTAGGGATGTTGGCCTTTGGGGATGTTGTCTCACCTTCTTTGCCAACAAGCACACAAAAGGGAAACCCATCAGTTGTGGCCTGCGATAATGTTTCTTTAGGCGCTACCTGCCTGTTGGCTGGGAAACCAGACGTCCTCCCTTTTCCGCACAAGTCCCAAAACAATGCAAAGTCCCGACCTATTATAACACGGTGAAAGAGGTCCTTGACTACGCCAACCTTATGGGACTCGGTGCAATGACCTCTCTGGCCCACCATATTCCCCAGAATCAGCCGATGAGAAATTGTGGCTCTTGCTAAGTTAACTAAACTATCCATGTCCAACAGACCAGTCACTTGCACTGTGTTCACTGTCACGAGACATGCCTGTGGTCCCTTGCCTGGATGAGGGACAGCACTGCAGGCAGGATATGCAAAATACGAGCAGCGCTGTTCTATGCTGCAGTCCATTGGTTCGGTGGTCAAGGGGCAATGGGCAGCTATGTGACCTTGGATGTGAAGATTTGAGGTTGCGGGTTATAATAATCAACTATCCAGGTTAACGATGCAACAATTTTTTATTCCATACGTCCATATTACACTTACAATTCCATAGAGTACATGGTTTTACAACAAATCCAGGTATACAGCATGGCCAAAATACTATGTCCTCACTCCTCAAGATTCCCTCCCCATGACCATCTGCCCACTGCCACGAACTAGGCAATACTCACTGCCTCCCAACTTTTGGTTGACCTGAGATTTCGTGTTTCTCGCCAATATAGTCTGTAGTCACAGTCCAGGCTCCTCCAGATGACAAATAGCACAATCGACATCCATGTATCCAGGATTAACAATCGTTAAGAAAAATTTTGTGAAATCCAGATGATAAATCTCTCAACCGCAGCAGGGGTATCCAGCCCAGCCAGCAACCAATCTCCAAAGCTCCAAAGGCCATCCATCCACCTCAGCCGAGATCCTCTCCCTTCAAATTCACTCCAACAACTACCTGACTAAACATGTGGCATCTTTTTCTCCCTCTCTTTTAAACATTTGCCTTTAGTTCAAAGAATGAAGCATATTCCATAAGCCCATCACCTGGGACTGCATGTGAGACCCCCTGTAATGATGGCTCCCCTGGGTCTACAATTCTCATCCACACAATAGGTCTGGAGGCTCGGAGTACAATGGCTTGAGACCTTAAGCTACAGATGAGAATAACAGAATGATAGCTTTACATTTACATGGCAATCTCCTGTTTGGCCTTAGGCATACATAAGATCCTGCATGCCTTTGTCTGCCTGTTTCCACTGAATGGAACCATTGATTCCTGAGGATGAACTGATGAGCAAGCAAATCACTAACAAAATACAGCAAGCAAATCTAATGTATAAAGCTCAATGTGGGTATGTATGTATGTATGTATGTATGTCCGGATTGGCATCTGCACTGTCGCAGCTACAGCCACAAAATTTGGCACAGTCACACGTCTGGACCCCGAGAGCATCATAGGCTATGTTGTGAGGCGAAATTTAAACCCAACGCGTTCCAGTTCATCAAACAATTTTACCTCTATCTACATAATGGGGAAAAAGTGTATGTATGTATTGGCATCTGCACTGCCGTAGCTAGAGATGATCGACTTTGCCTTTTTTAGAGTCGAGTCGGGTTTCATGAAACCCGACTTTCGTAAAAGCCGGGTCGAACGAAATCGACCAACTATAGGGAAAAGTCCGAGGCCGACTGAAATACAAAACCCAATGCAAGTCAAAGGGGAAGCAAAGTCGGCAGGGAGTGGAGGACAGTAAACACACCTACAGGATTCCCTAGCGAGGAGACTTATTTAATTGTTTTAAAGGTTGGGAGCAATTTTTGGGGAGCACTATACTCTGGAGAATGATATATGGGGCCCACCATACACTGGAGCATTCCAAAGGTGAACATCAGACACTGGAGCAGCATTTACAGGGCCCATTATACACTGGAGCATTAGCAATGGGGCCCATTATATATGGAGCATTATTTGAGCCCATAAGACATTGGAGCTTCATCCATGGGGACCATCATATGCTGTAGCATTATGTGGAGCTCATCATATACTGTATGGAACATTACATGGGACCAATGATTCTGTGTGGAGAAATATATGGGCCTCATTACTCTGTATAGCGCACTATGCGGTGGCCATAATACTGTATGGAGTAATATACTCTCCGTTTTTGGAGCTATTGGACAATTTAAAATTGATATCAGCCATGTGATGTAAGAAGTGAATTATTTTTCATTGTACTATACCGCTATTTCTCTGCCGTATCAGACGATCATGAATTGTGGCATGTGTTAAAGGAGCCCATTGACACCCTTTGGCTCTGGGCCCACAAAAATCTGGAGCCAGCCCTACCCCCCCCACAACTTTAGCCAAATAACCCCCAGTTTTCAATGCCTAACTATTATTATAAAGTAAATTAAGGTTGACAAGCTTAAGTGATAAGAATTGATGCTTTTGGTAATAAAATGGGCACTGTAGGTGTGTTTCCTGTCCTCCACTCACTGCCGACTTTTCTTCCCCATTGACTTGCATTGGGTTTCGTGTTTCAGTTGGCCTTCGACTTTTCACGATAATCAGCCGATTGCGTTCGACCCGACTTTTGCGAAAGTCGGGTTTCATGAAACTCAACTCGACCCGAAAAAAGGCAAAGTCGCTCATCTCTAGTTGTGATTATATATGAGTATATATGCAAGTGAGATCTACATGAAATATATATATATTTCCATCACACTCTAATGTCTGAAGGGTGCAATTCACTTTCCCTAAACCATAAACCATAGTAAACATTATTACATTATATAGAGTGAAGAACATGACCACACATTAATGGTAATACCCAAAAGTGGTAGCAGTACCATAACATGAATTAGGTAGTACATAAAACAGACTTAAATAAAGCAATGAACATTATTAAACCAACCCCTTTATAGATACACCTAAATAAAATGGGAATAATGACAGTTTTCTTGCATTTGGTGTCTTGCATTGAAATCTGCTGCAATGACCCTGGTACTGCTTTCACCAGACATCAACATAATTTCTATATGCTCCTCACGTGTTAACCTCCGCGACAAGTCAATGGCTGTAAACAAAGAGAAACTTGTAATTAACTCATGAAAGAATAAAGTTACGTTAGAACCAAGCACACCATTGTTTTTCGTGTGAAATTTTCAATAGGTATGATGTGTCAGAATACCCTCTTCCCATTGGAAAAAATAAAGTTGGATACAAAATAGCTGACTTCAAAATGGCCACCATGGTCACCACTCACCTTGAAAAGTTTTCTCCCTCCCATATACTAATATGCCACAAACAGGAAGTTGATATCACCAACCACTCCCATTTTCTTTAGATCTATCCATACACATGTCTCACCCTGTGTATATATATATATATATATATATATATATATATTTATATACTGCTCAAAAAAATAAAGGGAACACTAAAATACCACATTCCATGTTATAGTGTTCCCCTTACTTTTTGATCAGTATATATATATATATATATATTTACATATATATCAGTAATGGACAAAAGTTTTGGAGACCTTGAAATCTTGAAATTGTTCCACAGAATGAAGTATAAACAGCAATTTGGACAGAATTTTGCACAAGACCTTTTGGCCCACAGCTACCATGGCAATCCATCAGTATCCAGCAATCGAGTGAAACTGATGTGTGCAGAAAATGAGATGACACAGGGATCGCTTTTCTTAAATTCCATTGTCAGCATTTAATACCAGTATTTAAGAGTTAAACAGCAGCTGTTGTTGGAGGTGTATGGGGAGTGGGCTTAGTTTCTGAGCCCAGTCTGTACACTTTCATTAAGCTTAAGATGTACATGTCAGAAAGGGTTTGAAGTTTTTCCACTTAGATAATAATTTAACTTCCAAAGGAATGTAAGAATTAGTGAGGATGTGAGACCACAGCTCCAATAACTATAACATCTAAACACAGCAATATTGTGGCTGCACATGCTCATGACCATTTTAGAGGAGACCCCAATTATTGTGATCAGTTGGGGTTCCAATAGTCAGACTGTTAAGGGCTAGCAGAACGCACTAAATAATTATGATGGTAAGAGGTGCGTTCGCAGCCCGGGGTCCACCGTGCAGAGATGTAACCTGCTGCTAGGTAATGGCGGATAGTAGCACACTCGGGTTACCTCACCCGGAGTATACGAGGCAAACCCTTTTACTTCACAGGGTCGCACTAATATGATATGAGTGCAAGCGAAGTGATCACAGAACTCTGCCCAGAGGCACGGAGTCAGAGTCCTTCTACACCCACTTGCGCACGGATCTGCTGCAGCGGTGCTCGAGAGTGACACTAGGACCATGCTGTGCCCTGTTAGCTGTCACAGGGTGCAGCAGATACACTTGGGCCACCCAGAGGTATGGGAGATCTGGCGGCACTATGGCGCTAACCTTTGTGCTGAGACTAGAGCACCGTGGTTTGAGAGAGTCACCATGGGGCGCTGACTCAAGCTAAACTAACCCTAACACATACGTATCAAAGGGAGGGGTTATTTAATGAGTCAGTCACCAGTTTCATGCATCCATCATCACTCACACAAGTCTCAACAAAAGTCTATCTTAGGGCATTGCCGAGCGGCCATGTGACCCTTTTACAGTGGCATCCTTCTGAGACCTTCCCTGTGGTCCAATCGGAATAGCCACAGGACCTGAGCATGTGATCCTGAAGCTCAAATGAGAGGATAAGCCACGTGCATGCCCAGTAGTCCGAAATAATGACTTAGTCCATGGAGCTGCTCACTGTTGGCTAGCATGAATTGCTATAGCTGGACCAGAGGTGGCAGCAGCAACCAAACCGACAGTGCTATCCTGAGCAAGACACCAAGATAGACGTCTTTGCTGAGCAGGACCCTCTGCGGCTGGGACCGAATGGGAGACCACAGAAGGCAAGGCTCGGGATTCCTCCTGTGCAGGGGCTGGAATCCAATGACTAACGCAGACACCTATCAATTTTACACATTCTGTCAAAAGTTGCTATATGTGTTTTATGTAAAAGCCTCATTAAAATTTTTCTATTTAGACAATTTTACTTACAAATTAATTTCATCCGCATAAATAGTAGGCTGGAATATTGTAATTTAATTTGTAAGTGACAACAGAATTATGCAAGGTTTGTCTGCAGTGCACAATCTTACGGTTTTATGGATGATGAATTATCAATCTGTTATACACTCCTTCTGTTTCCAGTAGATCTTCTCCCATAATTATCACTGCATGTGCTTAAATCTCAAGAACCGAGAATGTTTTGTCTTTGCTTAATATAACTAGTGACAAACACAGATCAGCAGGAAAGTTGCACTTCTAAGCAGCTGGTGTAACACATGTGGGCTTGGAAGAAATAACTGCAAATGTCAGCCGTCGTGTAGAAAACATAGTCTTTTACTGTTTGCGTCTGTAATGAACTGTGCAAAGTAATACTGGAAACAAGATGTTGTGAAGTCAGAAAAATAGCATATTTGGGTTTTCTTTGGGCACTGACACGCTGTGGAATTTATGTTGTTGATGGGATTCGAGCTCCTACATTGACCATCTGTTCGGTGGGAAAGCATTGTGTTCAGAATGAATCTTTTGTAAGAATGATTCACTGACACATAAGTCCTCATGAAAACAGTAGACAGAGTGCAGTTGACTTTTGGCTGGTCACAAAATAATACCAGCTGTCCATGTATTTATATCGGTGTTGTGTTTATTTCATTATTATTTGTTCAATTATGTCTTTAAATTCCATATCAGCTGACTTTGGTTTGGCTGTAGGTTGTAATTTTTATCAGTGTTTGGAAATGGAATTGCTTTTGCTTCAAGGTATTTTGCTGAGAAAGGGTAATTATTAATACATTTAGCAAATTTGTTTTAAATCAAAATCATTTAACTATAAAAGAAACTACAATATTATCACTCCAATAAGATATCTCCTCTCAAAAATATATCCTACCTTTTCAACTATTTTTTTTTAGTTTCTATTCAATGTATCTAACAAATAGTGAAGTAACATGGGAGAAAAGACTATTTCACGTCTACGACTCCTATGTATAACTAAGTGTCCATGGTAACAGACCACATCCACTGTGTAGCCTGACCCTGCTGTTGGTCTCCCATTTGTCCCATATCAACATACAATTGAAAGATTAACAAAAAGTTTTGGACAGAATCTGTAAAGGTGCTAAGTTGTTTACTACTTTTCCATTGCCTTTTCTACAAAAAATATGCATTTTTAGACATTTTTGTATTACATTTGCAATATTACTCTATAGTAGGGGATTCTTGTGATGGTGAAGATTGCTTTCTGCATTTATGAAATAAAATGTCATATTTGCAAATTTACTTTAAGCTACTCATTTACCAACATTGCATAAAATCAAATGCACTGGGCTTTACTACTATATGAGTGAATATGGAGCAATTTAAGGCTAGTTTCACATTAGCGTTTTTTTGCGCAGCGCATCGTGCGCATAAAAAACGCAAAGAAAAACGCAAAACAAACGCGCGTTTTTTTAACGTCATGCGCACGCTGATGCGTCAAAAAACGCAGCGTTGCTTGCGTTTTACATGCGTTTTTGCATGCGTTTGCGTTTTTTTATGCACATGCGTTTTTAGGTGTGACATTTTTTCCATTGTCTAGAGAACATTCTAGACTTGTTTCACTCAAAAACGCATGGCCAAAAAAACGCAACCGTGCGCAAGACCATGCGCACGCATGCGTTCCCATAGACTTCAATGTGTTGTTTTTGCGCATTCCGTGCGCAAGCGTGCGCATGCGTTTTTTTGCCGAGACAGGGCGCACCAAAAAATGCAACTTGTTGCGTCTGGCGCGCCTGGCGCAAAAGACAAAAAAACGCATGCGCACGAAAACGCAAGTGTGCGCAAGACCATGCGCACGTCATGTTAAACATAGGTGCGCAGTGCGCATGCGCACGGGTGCGCACGATGCGCTGCGCACAAAAGCGCAAATGTGAAACCAGCCTAACCCAACAGGGGAACAATACCTTTTTAGTCAATAGTAAAGACATAAACTGCACATTATCTTTAGTATAGGTTAACAAATTTCAATTAAACATTACTAACTAGAGGTTATTGAATAAATTCAATGGAAATTGAATATGATTCAAATTTCATAAAATTCGCAGATCATGGTGAATTTGAACAATTTGACAAAAAAGATTGCATTACTCATAAGAAGACTCAGATGTCCTCACCCGTGAATGTGTGGTCTTCTCTTTAATGCCTTATAGCTATCGCATCACATAGAAAAATGCAACAAATCATGAGAGACTGATCTATTGTGTAAAAGGCCAAACAGGGAATGCAGAATCCATTTTAGGGTGTTTCACTATAGAGAAAATGCATTAGGATCAGGGAAAGAAAGCCTTAAAACAATGAACATATACTACAGACTGTAATATGTTGAATGCTGAATGTTGAATAACAGCAGCAGTGAAAAAGATAAGAGTAGTAGTCAGCGAATAATAAGGAGATTCAATTGAAAAATGAATATCTCACATTGGAAAAAGCTATGCAGCTGGGAATGAAGATTCCTCTTGAACAGTAAGAGTGAGGTTGACGTTTGGGTGACTGTGCTGCTGTATACAAACAGTGGTTCCAAAGGTATGAAAGAGGGAGATATAGAGATAGAAGAGGTGCCAGCAACAGTGATAGACTCAGTTTAATTACTCAGTGCTGTGGTGTACTTTAATTACATTTACATATAACCCTAATTGATGAAAACTGTCCTTTTTCATGGCATTCTTGATAAGGAGGCATGCTAGAGACAGAGGCTCCTGATTCATTAGAGGCACTCACCTCTTAATGAATCAAGCATAGCTAAAAAGTAGGCGCACTCATCTGTGTGTGCCTTCCCACTAATCACACTCCACTTGAGGGCTGAAGTAAGATTTGTGGCATAAGGAACACATTCACTCATCATGAATTTGACACGTTGGCACACTCAATGCTCCCCCAACTCCATCCACTTTGTTGGAGATGGGCAATAGTGGCATAACAATGCCAAAAGTCGCAAAAACTTTAGTGCAGCCCCACATTGTGCCAACATCTTGCAGTTATTCAATTTTTTTTTGCATCGGATCTCTGTCATTAAAAAGCTTTGATGCATTGGGCTCATAATTATCTTTCAGTTGAGCACTAAAAAGAAGAAAGGCAATACAATCAGAAACAGTATGTTTGCTTGTCAGAAACAACTATACTCATTTTTTGTATTACTTGTCTAATCATTTTTTTGAAGGGGGAATAATAAAATACAAAAGAAAATTACCCAAAATCTAGATATATAACTTAGACTGTCAACCTCACATATTGTCTCTGTGTGTCGATAACCATTTTTTGCACATCTTTTTTACTAATGAAATTTTACATCTGTACATACTGTACTGCATTGTATTTCAACCTAGCATTTCTTATTTCTCATTTTGGGTAAGGAGTTGAATTTAGTTGAAAAATAGGAAAAAAGTGGAAACAAAATGTAACTGCGCATGTCTGTTGTTACACATTTGTTTTACTAGGCTAATTGGACAACTGTTTATACCACAACTTTAATGCATTTTACTCCTACATTTTTAGTTCTGTACATGTGCCTACCTGTCAACCATTTCTTATTACCTTCTTTTTGTTAACTGCTGAATAATTGGAGTTGAAAAATGTGTCAAAAGTTAACTACAGTTTTGTACAAAATATATCGTAAAAAAAAGTGGTTATGACAATGGATAGGGTGGTGTGAAAAAAATCTACCATGAAAAGCGGAGGGTATTTTGAAATATGTGACATATCACTTGTCTAAGTCACAATAGAATGATGTTACCTTTAGGCTGTGTGCCCACGTAGCGATTTTTAAGCGTTTTTGCCGCGATTTTCGGCACAAAAATGCTGCGTAAACATTTAAAAATCGTGTACAGAACGCCCCCCATGCATTCCTATGGCATTCCGCACATGCTGTGCTAATGCTGCGCTTTTTTCCGTGGCGGAATCGCATAGCGGAAAAAATCGCAGCATGGTCATTCTTTTGTGCAGAATCGCACAGAATTGCCGCGATTCCGCACCCATAGGAATGCATGAGAACCGCTTACTTCCCGCATGTGGCTATGCCCACCATGCGGGAAGTTAAGCGTCTCATGTGCGGTTGGTACCCACGGTGTGGAGGAGAGGAGACTGTCCTCCAGGCCCTGGGTACCATACCCCTGTAAAAAAAAGAATAAAAAATAAAAAATCGGGGTATATTTACCTTCCGGCGTCACGCGCTGCATTCCCGGCTTCAGCGTTCCCTGTAATTCCTTGCGGCAAGGTCCTGTAATGACATAGTCTCGCGTGACTCTAGCGGTCTCGCGAGATCGCTATAGCAACGTGAGACCAACGTTATCACAGGTCTCGCAAGGCATTACTGGGAACGCTGAGGCCCGGGATGGTAGCGCGGGACGTCGGAAGGTAAATATACCCCGATTTTTTTTAGCATTTTAACATTCTATCTTTTACTATTGATGCCGCATAGGCCGCCTCAATAATAAAAAGCTGCTCACACTTGTCAAACACTATGTTTGACGAGTGTGACCAACCTGTCAATCACTTTCCAAGCGATGCTTCAAATCGCTTGGAAAGTGCTTGAATATCGCACACGAAAATCGCGGCAAAAACGCGATCATAATCGCGGTAAAATCGCGATGAAATCGCGCGGAAAAAAATTTCTGGGAAGGAGTCCGGTTTTTAGTGTCCGGAAAAAAACGTTACGTGGGCACATAGCCTTAGGCCTCTTTCACACATCAGGTTTTCGCCGTCAGGCGCGATCCTGCGCTTTTGACAGAAACCGGATCCGGCGAAATGCAATGCCGGATCCGGTTCCCCCCCATTGACTTGCATTTGCGCCGGATCGCGCCGGATCGCGCCGGATGGCCATGCGTTTCATCCGGTTTTCGCCGGATCCGGCAATGTGTCGCGATCCGGCGTCTGGAAAAAACGTCTACTGTAACGTTTTTTGTCTCCACCATAATATGCAAATAAAATGAAAAAAAAACAGACAATGTGATTTTCTGGATTTTTTTTTCTCAGTTTGTCTCCCATAGTTGAGGTCTACCTATGATGTAAATTACAGACGCCTCTCATCTTTTTAAGTGGTGGAACTTGCACTATTGCTGACTGACTAAATACTTTTTTTCCCCACTGTATATAAAAGCAAGACAGTGGGACCCACAGCCACACCCAACATGCCACCCAAGCCAAGAACCAGGAGAAGGCAGCAGACATCTGCAGCACCATCAGCACCACCACCACCCCAAATGGAGCAGCAAAGGGAACATGCTGAGGAGGGGAGTCCAGAAGCAGATGAGAGACGGTAATTATCAAATCCCCCATTCCTCCAAACTAGGGCCATGGAATATCAAGATATTCATTGGCCCTTTGTTTCTCTTTATTCAACAGCCGCCAAAGAGATGCAGCAGCAGCAGCAGAAATGGCATCACTGGCAGCAGCAACAGCAGCAGCAATACCCACAGCCATGGAGTCTGGCCATCAACAGGACAGCACATCTTCTTCTGGGAGCCCTCCCTCGCATCGTCAGCGTTTGACGGTAAGTTTTTATTTCCAAAATCCATCATCTCTGTAATATATGTCTATTCATTGACTTTTATTTCAAAACAGGAATCACAAGATGAAGAGGAGCTCCCAGAAGAAGAAGGAAGGGGTGGACAGACACCTGGAGTGGGCTCACAATTGGTAAGTTTTTTGCATCAAACGCAGAAACACAACATCACACTACACACAACACATAGAAAACAATGTTCTGCAGACCACACACAGCAAACAAATGCCTACATCCAAAGACATAACATTTTTTGTTTTCTTCTCTAGTATTCCCAATCTGGTGCTCGGCCAAGAGGTCCTCGCAGTGCCTCCCAGGGTCGTCGGCGACAGCAACGTGGCGGTCACCAGCGTGTAAGTATAAATATTTTTGCTTTGTTTTTTTGCACTTTTTATTTCATTTCTTTTGTGGAGGCTAATTATGTTATTTTTGTCTTTTTCTTTAACAGCCTTCACAGCGTGCTCCCGACTCTGACGGTGAGGATGGAGGGATTGATGTGGACCGCCTCATCGATCTCGTCAGAGAAAGGGAGCTGCTCTGGAATATGGCTGACCGCCGCCATGCTGACCTGATAGTTACCCGACGACTCTGGGAGGAAATCTGTTCTCTCCTTGTGGGCCGCTGGGAGGACCTCGAAGCTCGGGCCCAGATTAAAGAGCGTAAGTATATACAGTACCGGTTGCTTGATGTAAACCAGTGTTTCCCGAACTCCAGTCCTCGTGGTCCCCACGGATCATGTGTTTAGGATTTCTATTTACTATGGAAATCCTGAAAACATGACCCCTGGGGACCATGAGGACTGGAGTGTGTGAAACACTGATGTTGTATACTAACCACTCCTTTCTCGTTTCAGGGAACAGAATTGTGAATCGGTGGCGGTCTGTGAGGGATCGTTTCAAGAAGGAGTTCAATAAAGAGATGCGGGCCCCGAGTGGATCTGGAGGACGCAGGAGCAAGTACAAGTACGCACAAGCCCTGTCGTTCCTCCGGGAAACAATGCTCACCAGAAGGTAAATATTACACACCACATGTGAAAAGAATGTTAGATGTAACTTTTTTTTTTCAGCCAGGGCCATACCATGTCAGTATTTTAATTGTTTTTTTTTCTCTTTATTACACAGCACGGTGAGCAGCACTCGGGAGCCTGCATGATTGGACCCTTCTGAGGCGATCCCTGAGGAGACCGGCACCGAGGGACACTTCGACCGCCCCGGTACATCTGCACCTTCCCAGCCTTCCCACACATTTGACCCATCTGTCCCATCCACCAGCACAGGAGCATCGTGGCCGCCTACATTACATGAAGCTGCTGGTGAGGAGATCGCTTTCCCTTTACCCCACCCTTCTGCCCCTGCCACCTCTAGTACACCTGCGGGTACTGGGCGGCAGCGGCAGAGGGGTCAGGAAAAGAGTTATGCGCCAGAGTTCTTGCATCTGAATGCATCTTTCCAGAACTGTCTCAAAGTCTTGTCAGAGCAAATCTCCGCAGGCTTTCAGCAGATCAACTCCAGCATTCTGGAGGTGAAGACACTTCTGCAAACCATGCATTCAGAAGCAAGATCTTCACCAAACCACACCTTTTTCAGGTCTGTTGTGGAGCGCATGGAAACGCTATCTCCTACCCAGCAGATGCATGTAATGCATTCGTGCCACGGTGCTCTACAGCAGGTTACCTCCCAACCTCCACCTCCCACCACTGTAGTTCCTCCACCTGCACCCCCTCCAGCCACTTTCCATCCTCCCCCTCCTATTACATCTGCACCCCCTCCAGCCACTTTCCATCCTCCCCCTCCTATTACATACCAGCAACCTCACCAGTACCAGCAACCTCCCCAGTACCAGACATCTCCCCACTTCCAGCAACCTGCCCCGTACCAAACTCCTTCCCCGTACCAAACTCCTTCCCCGTACCAAACTCCTTCCCCATACAACTTTCCATCAACATCATCTGCTCCTACAGTCCCAGCCCAACCCTCCACTCCACCGCCCACCACCTCTTCTGCCTCCCACATGTCCACCCATTCTGTACCTTTTTCAACACCATCACCTCTAACTGTTCCTTCCCCACCACGATCCCAGTCCTCTCTCCACACACCCAGTGTCGAAGTGTCCCGCAGCCCCTCCAGCAGTATTTCCACCCCACAGTACACAGATTTGTAATGTGTGTTTTTTGTAATAAAAATGCCCATTGGGTTTAAAACCTTTATTAAAAAAGTTTTTTGCACTTTAAAAACATTTTACAAAAAAAAAAAAAATTTAAATAAAAGTTAAATTATCGTTTCACAATGGTTGTCTGTCATTTCTTTCTGCGGCGAACTATGTTTTAAAAAAAGGTTAAATACAGGGTATTTCAAAGTTAAAAAGGTATTCAAAACCAGGTATATAACTGTGGGTAAATTTTAGCTTTTTGCCACAGTTGTGTTCCTGGTTGTGTTTGAAGCAAAGTATTTCACCTAAAAAGTTGTGTTTATTGTTGGTGATTTCCTACCAATGTACACAACTTTTGTTAAAAGGTGAAATACTTTGCATAAAACACAACCAGGTACACACCTGTGGCCTAAAGGTAAAAATAGTAAGACCATGACAAGATAGCCAACTTTGGTTGGCAAAGGTATATACTGTTGGTCCAGAAGGTACACAAGTTTGGTTAGGGCACAAATCTTTCACACTCTGTCATCCTGCCAGTGTACTCTGCCTTGAGGTGACATAAAGTATAGTGCAAAATTGTCCCTCATTACTGAAACCGTCACGGAACTTCTAGTGGTAATATTTCCAATGACAACATCCATCTTCGCCAGTAACTTGCTCTTCTCTCCAACCTGCACTTTCTTCTCTACAACCTGTCAAAGAAGGGCTGTAGGAACATGCTATATCTAGTTTTCCAGTAGCCAATCCCGTTCGGAAGGCCAGAAGGGTAAATTTTAAAAACCGGATCCGGCGTAATCCGTCGAAAAACGGATATAAAAACGGATAGAAAAACGGATGAACCGGATGAGACGGATCCGGTTTTGTCTGTCAAGAACAAGACGGATCCGGCAGAAAACCGGATCCTGCACTTCAGGTTTTACAAAACATTTGCCGGATCCGGCATTCCGGCACGACGCCGGATCGCGTCTGACGCCGAAAACCTGATGTGTGAAAGTAGCCTTAGTCAGTTTTAGTCAGCATTCTACCCAAAATGGTAGGCCTGATCACAAATAGCTAAGAGGGATAATTTTCAGTAATTCTTTTTATTTTAAAAAATATGAGAAATCTGTCAATGCACTGTGTTATTAGCTGTACTGTTGGTTACTACTTGGCTATCATCTGCTTCTATGGAGAGGTTAATTTAACATTACTAAAACTGTGATTGTAGTTAAAGGAGTTATCCAGGACTTTGTTTTTTTTCCTATGGGGCTAAAAACTTACTGGCAGGTAGTTGCTAACTACCTGTCTGATCTGCCCTATGGCAATCTCTCTAAGGTCAAGTGGCGATTCTCCTGCTTTCTTTGACCTCACATCAATGGAGCAGTTCTTTCTCTTCTGGTCTGCTCTGTCAACAGGGCATCACTGCCAACATCATGCTGATTTAAATTTGGCTCCCAGCAGAGTTGGCTGTCATTTAACATGACATACACAGTGATGCTCAATTGACCCAGCAGAGTGGAAGAAAAGAAGCTGCTCTTTTGGTATGATGTCACAGGAAGCAATAGAATTGCCAGCAGAAGTGATCTGTGACTGTTCTGAGCCTGAAGTGATTATCTTAGGGCAGAACAGGCAAATCAGTTAGTAACTACCAATCGTTCAGTTCTTAGCTCCAATAGGGAAAAAACAAGTCTTGGATAATCCATTAAGAGAAAGAGAGGAGTTCAATACATCACATTGTTATAAACATCTTGTCAGGTAAATTGGAACACCCGTGAATTGTGGCAAAGGTATTTGCCATAAATAACATATTTTTTAAAGATTTGCCAAACCTGGCAAATTTGAAATTCAAAATATTTGATTATTTCTAATGCTAACTTTTCATTGAGGTAGTTTTAATTAATAACTCTTAATGTTCCTTTTTTTAAACCGTAATTTTTTCGTCCACTATTAATTTTTAAGGTATTTTATGTCAAAACATAGCAAAATAGATATCAAAATAATAGCGTTTCTGTGCAAATTCAAATGATATAGTAAAGCTAATGGTAACTAAATAATTTTTCTTTGAAATCAAATTTTGACATGGTACTTGCCATTTTTGAGCATACATACATTTCTGCATTGGTAAGTTAGAGCTTTAGGATCTATGTACATTTTTGTCCTGTAAATTAGGTTGCAAAAAAAGGGCTTTGATTCAGTATAAATGCGTACCTTGTCTTACATCTTTTTACTCTGTTCTGATTCACTAAGTGTTTCGTGTTCCATATAGAATGCTTTTACATGGCAGCCAGGGTGCTCACTTAGGAAGAACAGTCAGGAATTAATGGAACACTTTAAATGATTGAGTAATGGAATATTTACCAAACGAAATCACTTAAGGTTCAGTACTGTATATTTCAGTACATTGAGTTTTTTTTCATTTCAATACTATTTATTTTGTTCTTTGTTAAAAACAAAATGTAAATTAAAATATTATTAATTGTTTTGCTAATACTTCCAGCATTTAATGATTTGCAATATGATTCTTCTTAACTTTTAATATGTATAAAAAAGAAAACAAAATGCTTTTAGTTTAGTTACATCTACAGTATATTATTATCATGTACAGTGAATAATCCTTTACATGAACATGCAAAGCCTTGGAACATAATCTAGAAAATGGTGTTTATGAACAATATGTACACTGCTCTACACTGTATTTTGGAAGTTTGCACCTCTGGAAGTAATGTTATTGGATTCCTATGTAACCCTGTAAAAAGCACTTCTTTTATGACATGAATAATAATACCGTTGTATACCTTTTACTATTGCTTGCCTGCAATGCATACTACTGTAAGTTTTCGTTATAGCTGTTATTTTGTTTCAAGAAAATATTTAGTCTGTTTTGAAAAGAAAGAAAATGCATGGCTTTGCAATCTCTGTTTCACAATATACGCAAGGGATGACAGGATACTAAAAGGAAGATGGATACAAAGTTACGAGTTATAGGCAACTGAGCTTTCATGGTATTTTTTTCAGGGATAGGTTCAAAGATAGTATTTTTAATTTTATCCTTACTTGCACTTGTTCAGAAAAACTGGAAGAGATCCCAGAGAGAGGAGAGAGCTGAAGGAAAGCATTACTCTGTAAGATATACTAGTATGGCAAGGTTTAGAATTGGGAATGAAGCTTTGTTTTTATTTTTCTATTTTTGCTTTTAATAAAGGTTTTACAAATGTGATTTAGAAATATAGATAAGACATTAAAATTTTAAAATGACTAGTTTTACCATGCCTTACTCAGATAATTGGAAAAAAGTTTCAATATCAATAATCCCACCCAGCCCTGAGATGTGGCCTTGTAGCATGATCTTGTGCTGAACGTTCTTCTGATATTGCAGAGGGTGTGAATAGCCTTAGTCAATACCGAAGTTCAATAGGTAAAAGTATTGATACGCTGTACAGATTGAGGAATTTAGCTGAAGAGTGTTAAAGCTTGCTTGAAAACACTGGTTATCCTTACTACTTCATCCAAGTTTCTGGTAACAAGGCAGGGAATTCAGTTTTCTATAGTTATTGGATACTTGCCCAACCGAAGTTTTGTCTTTATGTTCTCGTCCAAGGCATATCTACTTATTGATCTCTATGTCTTAACAATGCTACGTGTCAGATTAAGGCTACAAACATTACTTTTTAACTGCCTCCACCCTTGTGTACATGACTATTGATTTATCTTTTAATGAGAAAAAAAAGAATAAAAGATGAGGTCTTGCTCTGATGCTACAGTTGGTAATTATCGTGTTTAGGTACTAAAAAGTTTCATAAGATCTTTTAAAACAAAAAGCATAAGTATCTTAAATCTGTGATGGTTATTTTATAATGTCCCTCTGACATGGAATTATTAAGACATTCTTCAATGGTTTTCTCATTGGGTCTTAAAAACTGATAGAGTTAATTATGTTGGTGAGACATCTAGCATTAGTGAACATATACTTGCTGTATTACCTGTTCAAATCCAATATATTCCCACTATTTTTGCTTTGGCCACTATATATATTTTCTTCCCCTCCTGTCTAGTAATAGCCCTCACCTCAATCCCTAGTTTAAACATGCCTTCATCCTCCTGAGCATTCTTCCTGCTAGCACAGCTGCTCTCTCCCCACTGAGGTGCAATCAATCACTACCACTGAACCAGTAGCCAGCAAAGAAGTCGAATCTAAAATCCTTCCTGGGCCACTTACAGTGGGGAAAAAAAAGTATTGGCCTGTTGCTGGGCAACATGGGCTTTCAAATCCCTCCAAAGGTTTTCTATGGGGTTGAGATCTGGAGACTGGCTAGGCCACTCCAGGACCTTCATATGCTTCTTACGAAGCCACTCCTTTGTTGCCCTGGCAGTGTGTTTGGGATCATTATCATGCTGAAAGACTCATCCATGTTTCATCTTCAATGCCTTTGCTGATGGAAGGAGGTTTGCACTCAAAAGCTAACGATAAATGGTCCCATTCATTCTTTCATGTACATGGATCAGTCGTCCTGGAACCTTTGGAGAGAAACAGCCCCCAAGCATAATGTTGCGTTCCCAATGCTTCACAGTTGGTATGGTGTTTTTGGGATGCAACTTAGCATTCTGTCTCCTCCAAACACGACGAGTTTTGTTTGTACCAAACAGTTCTACTTTGGTTTCATTAGACCATATGACATTCTCCCAATACTCTTCTGAATAATCCAAATGCTCTCTAGCAAACTTCAGATGGGCCCGGACATGTACTGACTCAAGCAGAGGGACACGTCTGGCACTGCAGGATCTGAGTCCCTGTTGGCATAGTGTGTTACTGATGGTAGCTTTTGTTATGGTGGTCCCAGCTCTATGCAGCACATTCATTAGTTCCCCCGTGTGGTTCTGGGATTTTTATTCACCTTTTTTGTGATAATTTTTACCCCACGGGGTGAGATCTTGTGTGGAGCCCCGGATCGAGGGAGATTATCAGTGGTTTTGTATGTCCTCCTTTTTCGTATTATTGATCCAACAGTTGATTTCATCACAACAAGATGTTTGCCTATTCCAGATTCAATCTTCACAGTCTGATGCAGGGCTAAAATTGTGTTTCTGTTGTCCTTTGACTGCTCTTTGGTCTTCACCAGAGGGGAGTTTGGAGTTTGACTGTTTGAGATTGTGGACAGGAGTATATTATACTGATAACAAGTTCAAACAGGTGCCATTACTACAGGTAATGAGTGGAGAACAGAGGAGCCTCTTAAAGAAGAAGTTACAGGTCTCTGAGAGACAGAAATCTAGCATGTTTTAGGTGACTAAATACTTATTTTCCAACATAATTTTCAAAATATATCTTAATATATAAAAGAGGCTGAGGAAATAAGAAAGCGCAATAGGGTCTTATCCGGGTGGTGTTAGGAATGAATGATAAGAAATTTACTCACCTTTTCCAGGGGAGATAAGAGCACATAAATCGACTGTCAGCTGCTGCACGCCCGAAGGTCCACTCCGTGACCGCCAATGTGAATCCTTATGGATAAGATATTTTTCGGACTTACTGTGCGCAGACTGACTGCGAGGGTCTCCTGAAAATGTGTTTCTTCCGCTTCGATCACTACTCCTTGCCTTGCTGTCCGATTACACCTGGCCCTCTTCTTCCAGGGTGTATTGCTATGTCTCTTTCAAAAAGTTTTCAGGCCTTGTGTAACGCAGGTGCCTGCGATGCTGGCGCCGTTCCAGCAGTGTTGCCAACACACAGTAAGTCCGAAAAATATCTTATCCATAAGGATTCAAAATATATCTTGCCATATCAGACAAGGTTATTTTCTGGATTTGTTTTCTCATTTTGACTCTCATAGTTGTGGTCTACCTATGATGTCAATTACAGGCCTCTCTCATCTTTTTAAGTGGGAGAACTTGCACAATTGGTGGCTGACAAAATACTTTTTTTCCCCACTGTACTTACCTACTTAATCTTCCAGTGTCTCTCTGGTGTGGCACGTGGTGCAGGATGTGTTTCAAAGAATCCTGCCTTTGACGTCCTAACCTTAACCTTTTGGTCTAAAACCATGCAAGCATCTTAAGGACCATCTACCTGTCACTCAGTTTGTCATTAATACCAATAAGCACCATGGTGGCTGGGTCCTCACTAGTACCTCCTAGTTACAGTATCTATCCACCTGATCTGTGATGTGTAGAACTTGAGCACCAAGAAGACAACACACTATTTGGTGATCCCATTCTTAAGACAGGTTACCCTACTTTTTCTCCCTTTTAACTGAATCCTCACTATTTACATCTGTCTGGACTGCTGTGCTACCATGTCTACATTATTGGAGCAGACTTTCAGAGGATGTACTCATTTGCCAATTTAGCAAACTTGTTAGAATGCACCAGATCCAGCTTGGTCTCCCTGATACTCTTCCCTCTACCCTGTTTTCTGTCACCCAGCTAGCTACTTTGTTGTCCTGCAGCTATATGTTATCCAAATTAACATTATGATCAAATGGCGGTAACGATAGTATTGTGTAAGACACAACTATGGCATAGTATAGTAATAACAAAATAAAGTTCTAGCTGCGGAAACCCCTCTGGTTGATAAATCCAACGTAATAATCTTGTAAAGGAGATAGTGGACATTCTGCATTGCTTGTGTGCAACCAATAATGGAGTGAGAATCAAGGGAATATATTGACAATGCAGTTTAATTTCAACACATTTCAAAGTATTACAACTTCTTCAGGAGAACAAGATACATATTTCTGGTTTTCCTCAAGAAGAAGTTGTAATATTTCAAAACATGTAGAGATAAACCGCACTGTCCATATCTTTGCTTAATTTTGACTCATTTATTGGTTGCACACCAGCAGTCCGAAATACTCTCTATCTCCTTTCGTACATTATCCTCACCAACATCTCAGCAAGCACCTGCTCAGTGAACAAAAAAATCCAAACCATATCTTCAATAGATCTTAGTGTTGCAAAGTGCTCATATAGAACCAGTACCAGAGCTTCAAAATGTATATCATGTATATATCCAGCACAGCAGTATGTACCCTCAAATGGCTGACTGCATATATTTGAAAAGACATACACTGGATGGCATAGTTATTGATGGAGGTCGATTTACTAATGGGGTGTTAGGCGTCAGGTTCCTGCCACTGCACAGCAGGAATCCAGAGCCTTGCACCCAGCGGTCTCCCATTCTTCTTCAGCCACAGTGGAGCCTGCTCAGCATATTCGTCGGTCCCGGCGCTCTGCCCAGGCCAATTCCGTGGGTTTGCTTGCTGCTGACACCTCTGGCACAGCTTTGACAATGCATGCTGCTCAGCAGCGAGATTCTCCAGGGACTAAGTCCTCATGTCAGGCCACTGAGCATGCCCGTGGAGTGATCTCCCATTGGAGATTGAGGGTCACGTGCTCAGGTCCTGCTCGTGTTCGGATTGGCCCATCCGAGAAGCCAGGAAGGTCCCGGACGCCCGTGGCTACAAAAGGTTCGCATGGCTGCTCGCCCATGCGCTAGGATAGACTGTATTTATAGACTATGTGGAGTGAGTGATGTATGCACGTATGAATGTCTCTGGTGAATGAATCATTAAGAAACCCCTACCCTTGGTACGCATGTGTTGTGCAGCCTAGCCTGCTAGCGCCCAGGCTTAGGCGTAGGTAGGTCTGAGGTTGAGTCAGGCATCAGGCCTCACCAGGGACTCGGCACGCCTCAGTGCATGTGCTCCATAGCCAGCGTCTGTAGCGGCGCTCGCGGCAGTGACGCCGCGCGTTCAGTGGGCCTAGAAGGACTCTAACCCCGTGTCCTTGGAGTAGAGTTCTGTGGCCGTACACTGTGTGCTCTTTTGGCCGGGCTATGTGAGCTAAACAGGCTCCGGCATCTACTTTCAGTGGTGGTGCGGCTCTGTGCAGTAACAGAATTCGCCCTCTTCTCATTGGGTGACGTAACCCACTTGTGACTGGTTTCACACCGCTTAATTCTTCCGCCATTACTTAGCAGCAGTGTACCACCTCTGCACGGTGGACCCCGGGCTGCGAACACACCTACTATTATTTTATAATTTGGTGCGTTCCGCCAGCCCTAACATTATCCTAGCGCCAGGATCTGGCTAGTAATGGCGAATGAACAGCGACTGCTGCAGTACATCCGGCAGCTGCAGGGCAGGTTGGCAGCTCTCGAGCATTCAGCCTCGGCTGTGGATGTTACTGCGGTCACTGTTCAGGCAGCCACAGAGGCTGTCTCCCGTGTGACCACAGCCATCCCTGCCCCGACTTTGTCCCGCCTCCCGCTGCCCGAGAAGTTCTTGGGTGATAGTGCTTCTTGTAGGGGTTTCGTAAGCTAGTGGTCTATACAGCTGGAGTTGCTGGCCACACGATTCCTCTCTGAGCGGGCTAAAGTGGGATTTATTATTTCCCTCTTGTCGGGCAGGGCTTTGGAGTGGGCCACACCGCTGTGGGAGCGTGGTGATCATGTGGTGCAGAGTGTCTTGCGGCTCTTGGACACTCTGAAGCAGGTCTTCCTGGGACCACAAGTCACCCATGACACCGCGCTTCGGCTGCTGGCATTGTTGCAGGGCTCGTCCATGGTCAGCCACTTTGCCATACAGTTCCGGACCGGGCCTCATTGTTAGAGTGGCCAGATAAGGTCTTCATTCTGGCATTCTGGAGAGGTTTGGCTGGCCATGTGAAGGACGTTCTGGCAACCAGGGAGATTCCCGCTACACTGGAGGAGCTTATCACTGTCTCCACCCGTATAGATCTTTGCTTCGCCGAGCGAAAGTTGGAGCGGGACCAGTGTAGGCAGAGGTTTAGGTTGGCACCTAGTTTTACTAACCCTCTGGAATCTTCCGATCGGGCATCCGAGCGTCAGGGGGCTTCCCGTGAGGGATCCAGGCCCCGGTCCGCTTGAGCTCCTGTGAGCTGTCATGCTTGCTGGCCGTCCAGTCACCTTGCCAACCGGTGCCCACAGCAGCTGGGAGAACGCTTGCGCCTAGTGGCCATAGGAGGCGGTGCACTAGAATCAGCGACGTTTTCCTCCAAGCTGTCCTTTAAGGGTACACTTGAGTTTGATTCTTCCTCTCTGGCGGTGGAGCTTTGCATGGATTCCGGGGAAGAGGGCAATTTTATGTCATCAGCCTTCGCTCAACGGCACGCTATATCCCTGGTTATGATGTCTACACCAGTCACCGTCAGAGTGGTGAACTGCGCCACTCTACCCTCAAAGATAACCCACCAGACCGTCCCCTTGATACTCTCAGTGGCTCCATGTCATTAGGAGGCGATATCCCTCCTCGTCATGCCCGAGGGTATTGACCAGGTACTTCTAGGGTTCCTCTGGCTGCGGTACCACTCCCCCCATATAGAGTGGTCCTCAGGGAGGATTATTGGGTGGAGTAAATCATGTGAGGGTAGATGTCTGAGGGAGTGCATTCAGGTTGCCTCTACCGAGGTTCCCGCTGATCTCTCCTCGCTCCCCAAACACTATCGACAGTATGCAGACGTATTCTCCAAAATGCCGGCGAAGACCCTTCCACTGCCTCGCCCCTATGACTGTCATATTGACCTCTTGCCTGGTGCTATGCCTCCCCGGGGTCCAGTCTATCCCCTATCTCTCCCAGAGACAGAGGCCATGTCTCAATACATCAGGGAGAATCTTCGAAGAGGATTCATTTGGAAGTCAGTGTCACCAGCGGGGGCGGGATTCTTCTTCGTCCAGAAGAAGAGTGGGGAACTACGTCCTTGCATTGATTACAGGGGTCTTAATGCCATCACTGTTAAGAATAAGTATCCTTTGCCCCTGATATCAGAGCTGTTTGATAGGCTACAGGGAGCGAGGGTGTTTTCCAAACTTGATCTGCGGGGGGCTTACAACCTGATTCACATCCGTGATGGGGATGAATGGAAGACGGCATTTACCACCAGTGATGGGCACTATGAATACCTGGTGATGCCCTTCGGCCTCTGTAATGCCCCGGCCGTCTTCCAAGACTTTGTGAGCGATATCTTCCGGGATATGCTTACCACCTCAGTTGTAGTCTATCTGGATGATATTCTCATCTACTCTCCAGATATTGACTCCCACCGGAGAGATGTTTGAAAACTCCCTGTATGCCAAGTTGGAGAAGGGTGTGTTTCAGCAGGAGTCCTTGCCTTTCCTGAGCTATACCATCTCCACCCGGGGGGGCCATGGATCCTGCCAAGCTGCAGGAGGTGATGGATTGGTAGGAACCTCATTCTCTCAAAGCGGTGCAGTGCTTTATGGGGTTCATAAATTATTATCGCCAATTCATTCCCCACTTCTCGACTTTGGTAGCAACCTTGGTAGCCCTCACTAAGAAGGGTGCAAATCCTAAGTTGTGGTCGGAACCGGTCTCCAAGGCCTTCTCCTCCATTAAGTCCCATTTCACTAGCGCTCCCATTCTACATCGCCCCGATGTAGATAAGCCCTTCATTCTGGAAGTGGATGCCTCTTCCGTCGGTGCTGGAGCGGTCCTGTTTCAGAAGGACACACAAGGTCGGAAGCACCCATGCTTCTTTTTCTCCAAGACCTTCACACCGGCGGAGAGGAATTATGCCATCGGGGACAGGGAGTTGCTAGCGATGAAGTTGGCCTTCTCGGAGTGGAGACACCTCCTGGAGGGGGCTCGCCACCTTTTCCAGGTGTTCACCGACCACAAAAACTTGGTGTATTTGCAAACAGCCCAGAGGCTAAAATCTCGCCAGGCCATATGGTCTTTGTTCTTTTCCCGGTTCCACTTCACCCTCCATTTTCTCTCCGGGGAGAAGAGCGTGCGGGTCGATGCTCTCTCCAACTCCGTGGTGTCATCAGAGGAAGAGGAGGAGGAGCCTTGGCTGATTGTCCCATCCGAGAGCCTGAGGACTGTGGCTCCGGTTGCCATTGAATCAGTACCTCCAGGCAAGACATTTGTCCATGCCCGTCTGTAACCGTAGGTCCTCTCTTGGGCTCATTCGTCCAGGGTGGGTGGACATTTCAGGACAAAACGGACCTCTGAGCTTTTGGCTAGGACGTACTGGTGGCCGCATATGGTCCGTGACATCAGGGACTATATTCAGGCGTGCGTCTCTTGCACCCAGAATAGGTCCTCTCGGCAGCGGCCCACTGGGCTTCTTTTTCCTCTGCCGGTAGCGGACAGGCCATGGGAGATGGTCGGTATGGACTTTGTGGTGGGACTGCCCAAGTCCAGTGGCAGCACGGTCATTTGGGTTGTCACCGACCATTTCTCTAAGATGGTGCATTTTGTACCTCTCTCCCAGTTACCCTCTGCGCGGGGCCTGGCAGTGTTGTTCATTAAGCACGTTTTCTGCCTGCATGGCATGCCGGACAAGATTGTCAGTGACCGGGGTCCTCAGTTTGCATCCTGGTTTTGGAGAGAGCTTTGTTCCCTGCTCAGCATTGAGCTGAATCTCTCCTCGGCCTATCATCCTGAGACGAACGGGTTGGTAGAGAGACCCTGATCACATATCTTCGACATTTTGTCTCGGCCAGGCAGGACGACTGGGCATCCTTGCTGCCGTGGGCAGAGTTCGCTTTGAACAATGCTGTGGCTGACTACACCAGTCAGACCCCTTTCCTCCTAAATTACGGTCAGTATCCGCGTGTCACTGTGCCCATGCCCGTGTCATCCACTGACTCCAGGGTGGCAGACTGTGCAGTGGAGGCACGCAACATTTGGGATTGCACCCAGGATGCTATCCGGGCTTCCAAAGAGAGAATGAGGACCTCCGCTGATGCACACCGGCGTCCTGCTCCGACTTTTCCCCTGGCAACTTGGTGTGGCTCTCCGCCCGAAACATCAGGCTGCGGGTAGAGTCCGCTAAGTTCGCACCACGCTACATTGGCCCCTTCAAGGTCCTCGAGCAGATCAGCTCTGTGGTCTACCATCTGGCCCTTCCACCACACTTGGCTATATCTGATACATTCCACGTGTCCCTCCTTAAGCCTGTTCACTTTTCCCAATTCTCCGAATCATCTGCTGGGACATCAGATTTGTCTTAGGACAAGTTTGAGGTCAATGCCATCGTGGGATGCAAGGCAAAAAGTTTTATTTGGTAGATTGGAAGGGTCATGGTCCAGAGGCTCGGACCTGGGAGCCAGTGGAGAACATCCACGCTCTGCTCCTAATTGCGGCTTTTGAGCGTAGCGAAGCTCAGAGGGGAGGGGGCCCTAGAAGGGGGGGGGAATGTTAGGCATCGGGTTCCTGCCACTGCACAGCAAGAATCCAGAGCCTTGCACCCAGTGGTCTCCCATTCTTCTTCAGCTGCAGTGGAGCCTGCTCAGCAGATTCGTTGGTCCCGGCGCTCTGCCCAGGCCAACTCCGTGGGTTTGCTTGCTGCTGCCACCTCTGGCACAGCTATGACAATGCATGCTGCTCAGCAGCGAGATTCTCCATGGACTAAGTCCTCATGTCAGGCCACTGAACATGCCCGTGGAGTGATCTCCCATTGGAGATCGAGGGTCACATGCTCAGGTCCTGCTCATGTTCGGATTGGCCCGTCCAAGAAGCCAGGAAGGTCCCGGACGCCCGTGGCTATAAAAAATTTGCATGGCCGCTCGCCCATGCGCTAGGATAGACTGTATTTATAGACTATGTGGAGTGAGTGATGTATGCACGTATGAATGTCTCTGGTGAATGACTCATTAAGAAACCCCTACCGTTGGTACGCATGTGTTGTGCAGCCTTGCCTGCTAGCGCCCAGGCTTAGGCGTAGGTAGGTCTGAGGTTGAGTCAGGCATCAGGCCTCACCAGGGACTCGGCATGCCTCAGTGCACGTGCTCCATAGCCAGCATCTGTAGCGCGCTTGCGGCAGCTACGCCGCGTGTTCAGTGGGCCTAGAAGGACTCTAACCCCGTGTCCTTGGGGTAGAGTTCTGTGGCCGTACACTGTGCGCTCTTTTGGCCGAGCTCTGTGAGTTAACAGGCTCTGGCATCTACTTTCAGCGGTGGTGTGGCTCTGTGCAGTAACAGAGTTCGCCCTGTTCACATTGGGTGATGTAAACCACGTGTGACTGGTTTCACACCGCTTAATTCTTCCGCCATTACTTAGCAGCAGTGTACCACCTCTGCATGGTGGACCACGGGCTGCGAACGCACCTACTATTATTTTATAATTTGGTGCGTTCCGCCAGCCCTAACATGGGGATTGGGCAATATAGGAATATAAGCATGTAAATACAAATAGTGAATTAATGCAAACTTTAATATATCTTATCAGAGACACCTGTTTCTTTCTAAGTCAAAAACTGACTTTTCATTATTAATATTCCCAGTACCCAGGTAAATCTATCTTCAGTGAATGCAGACTTTCCCGTTACTCCGGTTACAGACAGGAGATGGCAGCTAGTACTCAAAAAGTTCTAAAGAGAGGGATAGAGTAGTGATGAGCAAGTATGCTCGTTGCTCAGGTTTCCTCGAGCATGCTCGGGTGATCTCCAAGTATTTGGAAGTGCTCGGAGATGTAGTTTCTGTCACCGCAGCTGCATGATTTGCAGCTACTTGACAACATGAATACATGTGGGGATTGTCTGTTAGTGAATTCCCACATGTATTCAGGCAACAGAAACTAAATCTCCGAGCACTTCCAAATATTCGGCGATCACCCGAGCATGCTCGGGAAAACTCCAGCAACAAACATACTCGCTTATCACTAGGATAGAGGGATGAGGAAAGAGGAGGTAGAGGCATATACAGATTATCTGCAGAAAGATCTACTGAAACAACAGTTACCCTTTAAGCTTAACCATGCTTACAACTCATTCACTTGCTTTTGCAGATGCTTTTGTAGATACTTTTTCTTTAACAGAAACACAGACTGTCATTCACTGCATATTTTGGAGGCATTATGTTTACCCCACATTATTGCTAAATTTAAACTATCAAGAATGTGTAAAGGTACTGTCACACTTAGCGATGTACTGGTACATCGCTAAGTGGTCGCTAGTGAGCTGCCACACAGGCAGATCTCACCAGCGACATCGCTGGGGACGGGGATCGCTACTTACCTGTCAGACGCGGCGATCCTGTGTCCTCCCGCCCGGCTCCACGCTCGTCTCTCGTCTCTCCACAGGAAGCGCCACAGGACGCTGACGACAAGAAACAGTCCTGGACGTTCTCGCGTGATCAGCGATAACCAGCGGGGGAGCGGGTCGTAGGTAAGTATCAGACATAGCGATATCGCTAGCAATATCGCTATAACGTCACAAGTTATAGCGATATTGCTAGCTATATCGCTTAGTGTGACAGTACCTTTACAGTAATTTATATCTGCTTGTAGATTGTATCTGTTTGCAGTTAAGTATTGTAGTAAAAATAAAGGTCAGCAGAATAAAGTAATTTAAGAATTAGTTTTGAGGCAATAGTAGAAGTACTGTGTCCATTTTTGTCAATCCTTTTATTTAGAAGATTTCTTTTATGCAAAAATGAGGGTATACCATCAGTATGTTTCTCTGCAGTGCAACCGCATTGGATAATGCCTTCTGCACTAATATGGTCAGTTTACAATTAAATACACCATACACTATCATACAGTGCCCAAATCAGGGTGCCACATGTTGGATGCTCATTTAGCACTTTCATTAAGTTGCCTGATTAAGAATGCTAAAACCAGTGCAACTAACACAATTTACTGAAAAAATATAATGCTCTACAGTATAATAATACATCATACAATAACATTTAAAACAGGCCTAGGCCTACAGTAATCTGGTGACATCACAATACCATGACTAAATTGTCATGATCCCAGTGCAGGTTTTTGAGCTGCACGTCAGGGGTTAATGTCTGGAGCTCAGTGCAGGTTTTGACCTGCACACCTGGGATTAATGATTGTGGCCTCTTTTTGGTTCAGGGAGAGCTTCTTAAACCCCTGGGAAGCTCCAATCCCTGTCAGCTATACTTTTGCCTTTGGCCTAGTGTGGTGACCTCTGTGTGCCTGTTCATTGTTATAGCTTGTTTATATGGTTCTGACCCGGTTCTGTTCCCCGTTGTGAGCTTGCCTGTTGATTCTGTACTGCGCTTCCCTCTCTGTGTATGACTGTGATCTGACTACTCTCTGCTCGCCCCTCTTGTACCCTGCAGCTATCTCTGTGTATGACTCACTGGCTACGTCCTGACTAACCTCCCTGTCTATGCCCCTTGGTAACCCTGCTAGGAGTTCTCTTGCAGCTCCTAGCTCTCTGGAGTTTAGGCCACGCCCCTAGCAGTCACATGCTTAATATAATAATAATAATCTTTATTTTTATATAGCGCTAACATATTCCGCAGCGCTTTACAGTTTGCACATATTTTGAACACTGTCCCCGATGGGGCTCAGAATCTATATTGCCTATCAGTATGTCTTTGGAGTGTGGGAGGAAACCGGAGTGCAGTACGCCTTACTCAGGACACATGCACTGGCTCAGTGAGCAAGTTCACTGCGGTGTTCCTGACATTAAAACTGACCTTGAATTTTTTTTTCTCTCCTCACTTCTGCAGCATGGATCTAATGTGTGCTTTATCTGAGCAGGTGAAATGCTTGATTCAGTCGCTGCAGAAGTTTAGTTTGGAACACCAAGCTCTGGCCCAGTCCCAACGGCGGGTTGAGGACTCAGATCAGGGGGTACTTTCCACAGGCTTTCAGCAGGTGGGGAATACAGTAGAGATGTCATTTTAGTCCCACCTGAATCCCTGGTTAAATTGCCAGGTACATTTTCTGGTAGCAAAGATGATTTCAGAGCATTTAAGGAGGGCTGTAAGCTCTTTTTCTCTTTGAGACCCCACTCCTCTGGGGATGAGAAACAGAGCGTGGGGGTGGTTATGTCCCTGCTTAGGGGGTCCCCACAAGCCTGGGCAATTTCGCTTTCCTCTTCTGCCCCTGAGAGAATGTTCATGGATGCATTTTTTGAAGCCTTAGGGCTTATTTATGATGAGCCTGATAGAGTGCGTTTGGCTGAGGACAAGGTGACGAGTGTCTGTCAGGGGGAGCACTCGGCCGAGTGGTTCTGTACTGAATTCAGATGTTGGGCAGCCGAGATTTCTTGGAGTGATGCTGCCCTTCAGGGGCTGTTCTGTAGAGGCCTGTGTGAGCGTCTGAAGGATGCCTTGGCACTCCATCCTCCACCTGACTCCCTGGAGGATGTCATGACCCAAGCGGTTCGCATGGATTGCAGACTGTGGGCTAGAGGTGTTATGCAAATGGAAACATCATTATTCTCCAGTGGAGATGAGACCCGGACTCTTCCTGTGGCTATGGAGGTGAGCGCTGTCACCTGTGAGGAAAAGGAGAGAAGACGCCGCCGGGAGAAGCAGTTGTGCTTCTATTGTGGGGAATCTGGACACTGGAAGAAGGACTGCCTCTCCTGTCCGTCATCCTGCAAGATGGCGGGAAACGACTAGGTCTGGGTAGTAGTCGAGGAGGCTACCCAGACCTTCAGGTACAATTTTCTCCACGTGCAAAAATGGTGCTGCAGGTGGAACTGGAACTTGGTAATGGTCCGGTTCAGACTACTGCTTTTGTTGACTGTGGTTCTGCTGTGAACCTGATTGATGCCAAAATTATGACTCTTATTAAGATAGGGACAGTCTGGCTTCAGGATCCTGTTAAACTTGTGGCAATTGACTCGTCCCCTTTTACCCAGGACGGTATCTGTTGCAGGTCTGAACATTTTTCTCTAAAAGTGGGTTCCACTCATGTGGAAAAACTAAGTTGTCTTGTGCTAGATAACTTGCCTGCAGGACTGGTACTGGGGATGCCTTGGCTTCAATGCCATAATCCTACCATTGATTGGGTTACAGGGGAGATCACTCAATGGGGATGCAAGGATAAATGTGGTAACCTGGGACATCTTGTTAATGCTGTTAAATCCATATCTGTGTCGTTTGTTGGTCTGGAAGGTATTCCAGAGTACCTGAAGGATTTCAAAGACGTTTTTCTGAAAGTGAGGCTGAGGCGCTGCCACCACATAGACCCTATGATTGTGCCATTGATTTAGCACCCGGAGCCAAGTTACCTAAGGCTCGATTGTTCAATTTGTCTGGGCCTTAGCGCCAAGCCATGAAGGAGTACATAGCTGAGAGTCTCCGCAAAGGGCATATCATGCCTTCTGTGTCACCTGTGGCAGCAAGATTCTCCTTTGTGAAGAAGAAAGATGGTGGTTTGCGGCCGTGCCTCGACTTTCGGAACTGAACAAGATAACGATTAGGAACACTTACCCGCTTCCCCTCATCCCAGACTTATGTAACCAGTTAGCTGGGGCTCAATGGTTCTCCAAGTTAGATCTCCGTGGGCCCTACAATCTGATAAGGGTTCAGGAAGGGGACGAGTGGAAATCTGCGTTCCTCACATCAGAAGGACTCTTTGAAAACCTGGTTATGCCGTTTGGGTTAACTAATGCACCCGCTATTTTCCAGAATTTCATCAATGTTGTGTTTTTTGACCTGATAGGCCGTTTTGTTATTTATTTGGATGACATTTTGGTGTATTCCCAGGACAGCCAATCTCACTTGCAACATCTACAGACAGTTCTCCAGAGACTCAGGGAGATCCAATTGTTCGCTAAATTGGAAAAATGTTCGTTTTTTGTACAGGAACTGTCTTTTTTGGGGGTTGATTGTGTCCTGTGAGGGGTTTCGTATGGATTCTAAGAAGGTGCTGGCGATCACTGACTGGGTTCAGCCTCGAGATCTCAAGGGGCTCCAGCGGTTCTTAGGATTTGCGAACTATTATCGGAGATTCATTAAAGGTTTCTCATAAGTGGTTAAACCACTCACGGATCTTACCCAGAAGGGCGCTGATGTAAAATTTGGTCTGTACTCGTTAAGGAATCCTTATCAGCTATAAGAAATGTTTCATGTCCGCTCCGGTGTTGGTGCAACCAGACCCGTCCAAACCATTCATTGTGGAGGTGGATGCTTCTGAAGTGGGGGTGGGGGCTGTGCTGTCCCAGGGTCCGGCCACCCTTACCAATCTCAGACCCTGTGCCTTCTTCTCCAAGAAGTTCTCTTCAGCTGAGAGAAACTATGATGTAGCTAATAGAGAACTTCTTGAGGTCAAGCTGGCGTTTGAGGAATGGAGGCACTTTTTGGAAGGGGCGGCTCACCCTATCACGGTTGTCACGGGTCACAAAAATTTGGCATACCTTGAATCTGTTAAGAGGCTTACTCCTAGACAAGCCCGTTGGTCACTTTTTTTTTTCACGATTTCAGTTCTACATTACTTTTCGACCAGGGTCCAAAAATGTTAAAGCGGATGCCCTGTCCAGAAGTTTTGACCCAGTGTCTCCCCCTGAGCCGCCATCCTCCATTCTTCCCCCAGGGGTGGTAGTGGCAGGGGTCTCATCTGAGTTGGAACAAGAAATTCTAAGGGCTCAGGCCCTAGATCCGGCAACCAGGCCAGGGGATAAATTGTTTGTTCCAGATTTATTGCGGCCTAGACTTCTGCAGGAGTTTCATGAGTCTAGGCTGAGTGCTCATCCAGGTATCACGGCCACTAGAGAGGCAGTAGCCAGGGGTTTTTGGTGGTCTTCGCTAAGGTCCGATGTCAAGAAATTTGTTTCTGCCTGTGCCGTGTGTGCCTGTTCCAAAAGCTCGCAAAACCGGCAGGCTGGGGAACTCATACCTTTACCGGTTCCTGATAGGCCATGGACTCATCTTTCCATGGATTATATTACTGGCCTTCCACCTTCCAGGGGCAATACCGTGATCTGGGTGGTGGTGGATAGGTTTTCTAAACAGGCCCATTTCATTCCCTTGGCAGCATTACCCTCAGCAGAAACATTGTCAAGGTTGTTTGTGCAGTATGTGGTCCGATTGCATGGGGGACCCCTGAATGTTGTGTCTGACAGAGGTGTGCAGCTTGTGGCCAAATTTTGGACGGCGTTCTGTATGAAATTGGGCATCTCACTCTCATTCTCTTCGGCACATCAGACAGAATGCACCAATCAATCCCTGGAACAAATTCTCAGGTGTCTGACCTCCTCCAGACAGGAGGATTGGTGTGATGCGTTACCGTTGCCGGAATTTGCTTTTAACAACCGGGTGAGTCAGTCCACCAACATGTCCCCATTCCTGATTAACTATGGGTTTAATTCGCATTTTGGGGAGTTTTCATGGGTGGATTCCGGTTGTCCAGGGGTAGAGGGGTCCGTTCAACGGTTAAAAAACCTCTGGGCTGAAGTCTAGCGTAATATCTCTCGGGCCCAGGGGAGGTACAAATATTTTGCTGACAAAAAGAGAGCCTCGGAAGATACAGTGGGGCAAAAAAGTATTTAGTCAGTCAGCAATAGTGCAAGTTCCACCACTTAAAAAGATGAGAGGCGTCTGTAATTTACATCATAGGTAGACCTCAACTATGGGAGACAAACTGAGAAAAAAAAATCCAGAAAATCACATTGTCTGGTTTTTTTTCATTTTATTTGCATATTATGGTGGAAAATAAGTATTTGGTCAGAAACAAAATTTCATCTCAATACTTTGTGATATATCCTTTGTTGGCAATGACAGAGGTCAAACGTTTTCTGTAAGTCTTCACAAGGTTGCCACACACTGTTGTTGGTATGTTGGCCCATTCCTCCATGCAGATCTCCTCTAGAGCAGTGATGTTTTTGGCTTTTCGCTTGGCAACACGGACTTTCAACTCCCTCCAAAGGTTTTCTATAGGGTTGAGATCTGGAGACTGGCTAGGCCACTCCAGGACCTTGAAATGCTTCTTACGAAGCCACTCCTTCGTTGACCTGGTGGTGTGCTTTGGATCATTGTCATGTTGAAAGACCCAGCCACGTTTCATCATCAATGCCCTTGCTGATGGAAGGAGGTTTGCACTCAAAATCTCACGATACATGGCCCCATTCATTCTTTCATGTACCCGGATCAGTCGTCCTGGCCCCTTTGCAGAGAAACAGCCCCAAAGCATGATGTTTCCACCACCATGCTTTACAGTAGGTATGGTGTTTGATGGATGCAACTCAGTATTCTTTTTCCTCCAAACACGACAAGTTGTGTTTCTACCAAACAGTTCCAGTTTGGTTTCATCAGACCATAGGACATTCTCCCAAAACTCCTCTGGATCATCCAAATGCTCTCTAGCAAACTTCAGACGGGCCCGGACATGTACAGGCTTAAGCAGTGGGACACGTCTGGCACTGCAGGATCTGAGTCCATGGTGACGTAGTGTGTTACTTATGGTAGGCCTTGTTACATTGGTCCCAGCTCTCTGCAGTTCATTCACTAGGTCCCCCCACGTGGTTCTGGGATTTTTGCTCACCGTTCTTGTGATCATTCTGACCCCACGGGGTGGGATTTTGCGTGGAGCACCAGATCGAGGGAGATTCTCAGTGGTCTTGTATGTCTTCCATTTTCTAATTATTGCTCCCACAGTTGATTTCTTCACTCCAAGCTGGTTGGCTATTGCAGATTCAGTCTTCCCAGCCTGGTGCAGGGCTACAATTTTGTTTCTGGTGTCCTTTGACAGCTCTTTGGTCTTCACCATAGTGGAGTTTGGAGTCAGACTGTTTGAGGGTGTGCACATGTGTCTTTTTATATACTGATAACAAGTTTAAACAGGTGCCATTACTACAGGTAATGAGTGGAGGAAAGAGGAGACTCTTATAGAAGAAGTTACAGGTCTGTGAGAGCCAGAAATCTTAATTGCTTGTTTCTGACCAAATACTTATTTTCCACCATAATATGCAAATAAAATGAAAAAAAAAAAAACAATGTGATTTTCTGGATTTTTTTTTCTCAGTTTGTCTCCCATAGTTGAGGTCTACCTATGATGTAAATTACAGACGCCTCTCATCTTTTTAAGTGGTGGAACTTGCACTATTGCTGACTGACTAAATACTTTTTTGCCCCACTGTATGTTTCAGGTGGGAGAGAAGGTTTGGCTTTCCACACGTAACATCAACTTAAAGGTACCATCAGCTAAGTTGTGACCAAAGTTCATTGGTCCGTACGAGATTATGGAGATAGTCAACCCAGAGGCATATAGGTTGCGTCTCCCCGCCTCCTATCTCTGTTGGGTCTGTCAAAGAGGACTCCGAGCCTGTTGTTCCTCCAGTGCTGGTGGAGGGTCAGTTGGAGTATGAAGTCGGACATATTGTGGACTCTCGGCGGGTGCGCCGCTCTTTGCAGTACCTGGTCCACTGGAAGGGATATCGACCAGAGGAGCGCTCATGGGTCCCTGCTCACTCTGTACATGCAGATCGCATTGAGGGGGGGTACTGTCATGATCCCAGTGCAGGTCTTTGAGCTGCACGTCAGGGGTTAATGTCTGGAGCTCAGTGCAGGTTTTGACCTGCACACCTGGGGTTAATGATTGTGGCCTCTTTTTGGTTCTGGGAGACCTTCTTAAGCCCCTGGGAAGCTCCAATCCCTGTCAGTTATACTTTTGCCTTTGGCCGAGTGTGGTGACCTCTGTGCGCCTGTGCCTGTTCGTTGTTATAGCTTGTTTATATGGTTCTGACCCGGGTTCTGTTCCCCGTTATGAGTTTGCCTGTTGATTCTGTACTGCGCTTCCCTCCCTGTTTATGACTCATTGGCTGCGTCCTTACTATCCTCCCTGTCTATACCCCTTGGTAACTTTGTCTCGCAGTTACCCTGCTAGGAGTTCTCTTGCAGCTCCTAGCTCTCTGGAGTTTAGGCCACGCCCCTAGCAGTCACATGCTTCAGGTCCTGCTGCTCTGAAGTACGCATCTACTCGGCTGCTGCCCGCTCCACAGGTATCTTTGAGCACAGTTCGCTTTACTCAGGACACATGCACTGGCTCAGTGAGCAAGTTCAGTGCGGTGTTCCTGACATAAATCTTACTACTAAGGGCTCTTTCACACATCAGAATTTTTGTGCATGTGTTGTACATTATTATTTCAGATAGATCAGTCTCATTACAAACAATGGTAGAAAAACTGTAGGGGAACAAAAGTGCACAAGACCATTGGGTGATACTCTTTTGGGTGCAAAGGAAAGTAAAAGGAAGATGCTCACTTGTAGAGGCTGTGTGCAAGTTCTACTCCTATGAACACCTGAAAATATCAGTTGCTGCTGCTTTATGACGGGGGATGATCTCCTCCAGCATAGTTGACCAATTTGGACAATAACATGAAGTCAGGCTGCACTGCCGTAAAGAAGAATCTTTAGGACCAAGATGAGCTGAATGGTTTTTATTCGCACAACGCGTTTGAACGCTAGACTAGCATCTTTTTTCAAGTGAAAAAAAAACAATTGCACCAATTGTTTTTTTCACTTGAAAAAGTAGCTAATCCAGCATAGAGAAGCCTTGTGTAAATAAAAACCGTTCGATTCATCTTAGTCCTATAAATTCTTTATTACAGCAGTGCAGCCTGATTTTGTGTTGTCGTCAAAATTGTTCATTACAAACAATGTGTCTTTTCACATGTCCTTCTTTTGTGGACGAATTGTCCGCAAAAAAAGCTGTTTGGCAGATCAGGGAATTTTTATTTCTATTGCAAAATGGAGTAAGAGGTCAGGGACACCCAATCACCGCTCCATTTGTTCTTTATGAGACTGACAAAGAAGGTCGAGGGCAGAGCAAGGCAGTGCCATAATGAATGATTGGAGCATCGGTTAAGTATGCACACCCCAACTTCATTCTAATGAGCATAAAAGTTACCATCAGTACCATCTTTATGCTGATGACACACAACTACTATATATACGTCATCCCCCGACCTTACCTCCGCTGTACTACAGAACGCCAGTGACTGTCTGTCCGCAGTCTCCAACATCATGTCCGCTCTCTACCTGAAACTCAACATCTCCAAAACTGAACTTCTTCTGCTCCCACCGTCTACTAACCTCCCTAAGTCTGACATTTCCTTCTCTGTGGGTGGCACCATAATAACACCCCTGCAGCAGGCACGCTGTCTGGGTGTTATGTTTGACACCAATCTGTCCTTCACATCTCATATACAATCTCTTGCGCTTACACCTAAAGAACATCTCTAGAATCCGCCCTTTTCTCACCATGGAAACAACAAAAACCCTCACTGTAGCATTGATCCACTCCCACCTGGATTACTGCATCGCTCTATTAATTGGTCTCCCCATTACTCGACTATCCCCTCTCCAGTCCATACTTAATGCAGCAGCCAGGATCGTCCATCTGGCTAATCGGCACTCGGACGCTTCCAATCTTCGCCAGTCCTTACATTGGCTGCCCATTCATTATAGGGTCCAATTCAAGGTACTTGTTCTCACCCACAAAGCTCTCCACAGTGCAGCACCCCCCTACATCTCCTCCCTCATTTCTGTCTATCGGCCTAACTGACCGCTGCCCCCTGCAAACGACTTTCGACTAACCTCTGCACTAATCTGTACCTCCCACTCCCGGCTCCAAGACTTCTTCCGTGCTGCGCCAATCCTCTGGAATGCTCTACCCCAAGAAATTAGGATTATCCACAATTTGCATAGTTTCAGGCGTTCCCTCAAAACACATTTGTTCAGAGCGACCTATCACGTTCACTAATCACAGTCATTCTATGTGTAAGTGTTGCATGTGTAGTCCATTCACTATCTCAATCCATCCCTCACTCCCTCAAGATTGCTGGACCATCATTGTAAATACATCATTGTAAATACACACCTGTACTTTGTATCTCCCCCACCTCATTGTAGATTGTAAGCTCCCACGAGCAGGGTCGTCTTATTTTGCTTTAATTATTGTATTGTTAACGTTATTACTTATGACTTGTGTTTTGAAACTGTTAAACTGTAAATCGCTGCGAAATATGTTGGCGCTATATAAATAAAGATTATCATTATTATTATTATTACCAATTCTGCCATTCTTAGTGATTGGACCCTCCCTGATCAACAAATTATCACCTATCCTATGGTTAGGTAAGAAGTAGCATTATTCAAACAACCCCTTTAAGTATAACTATCAAATAGTCATCATTCTTTTAATGATTTATTTTTTTTGAAAATGGCAGCAAAAAGCTCGAGGATTAGCTCTGTCCTGCTCTGTTACTATAGAATTGTATTTGGCACAATGAGAGTGAACTCTGGTCGTGTCATCCTTTTTTAACGGTGGCACTGAGCCAGATCCCTATAATGCTTTGCGTTTTATTTTTTTGCTAAGTGGTAAAATCTTATTTTGCAAACAAAAACAAAACACCCCCACAAAACACCTGCATTAATCTTTCTTCTCGTTCCTTTTGATCTTACGCATACCACACTGTAATAAACTGCTATCCTTAGTGATCAGAGAAGCAATACAGAAGAGACAAGAAGTTTATACTCATTCATTTTTCGAGAAAATCCCAGAAGTTAAAAAGATGGATTACAACTGTCAGCGCTGTTATCCATGTCATCGACTTTATTATGTGTCCAAAAGGTATCAGTCATTCTCTTGGCAGGCTCTGCAAGTGCAACTCTATCTTGTACAGCATTGCGGGATTAGATTACCATTTGGTGTTACAATGAGCAGATCCATCACATCAATTTAATTGAAAACAAAACCCATAACCTGATAGACCTGTATTGACCCTATGCTGCATATAAATAACACTGCGGAGAAGTTACCGGAGCCGCTTGTATATCACAGATTTGTTCTAAAGGACAGTAAAGTAGTAATAGAATAACACAGACCCATATATTACTAAATTTAATTAAAAATTGTTTATGCTTGCTTCAATCAATTGAAATAAAAGTGCTGTATGTTTTTTGCTATGCCAGAAGATGGCAATGGTGGTCTGCTGCTGGGTCTCTGTGCATACGTTCCTGTACTGTGTACACACGCATATTCAGTGTCTTGTCTAATAATCATTAGGCAAACAAACATTGATAACTGAACCTACTGATTATTATTAATACATAACAGCATCAGAGCCTCTGCGTGTCCTATGTTTTAAATGCATTTTATTACTCTGCATGTGGAAATATTAAGAAAAATATAAAAAGCTGTACTGTGGGAATAACATGGTGATTATTATATTTACATAAATATATAATATGACATAATTTCCTTGTGAAAGTGAGAAATTATTCATCATACCATCCTACATTATATAAGTAGAGTGTAAACTAATAAAATATCCTTATAATATTATATTTACTGTGTTATATTATTATAATGTATAATAATCAAAATTAAAAGTTTGGTTTCCCTTGAAGGAATAATATATGTATACAGGAATTGCATTTAATATTATTAGTTCACACCTCTGTATGAGTTCGGGAAAGATGGGTTATAAGGAAAGTCAGCTGAAAAGAAATTTTATTACTCATTGTAACCAAACCCAACTGAAAGTCTAGTTTTAAACCACTAGGGTCAATATACATTAATCAACCGACAGTATTGAACAACCGCCGATCTGTAAACCTTTACTGATCGGCAGTTGTTTAATAGCCTGCTTACATAGGCAGATTGAAGTAAACAATGCACATTGAGCGACTAGAGTTGAGCGACTTTAGTCGGATCCAGTTTCATGAAACAAAATTTGTTTCACATGAAACTGGTCCGACTAGGGCAAAAAAAAGTCGGAGTTTCGTCCGAAACCCGACCCCAAAGCAAGTCAATAGGAAATAAAAGTTGGCATTGAGTGGATGACATTCGTCCACTCAATACCGACTTTTATTCCCCATTGACTTGCATTGGGGTCGGGTTTTGGACGAAACTCCGACTTTTTTTGCCCTAATCGGACCAGTTTCATCTGAAACAAATTTTGTTTCATGAAACCCGGTCCGACCAAAGTCGCTCAACTCTATGAGCGACCATTCAATTTAGAATTTTTTTTATATATTTTCGGGGGGCTGAAATAGAAAAATTGAGATAAACTAAAATAAGTGGAGCACAGCTCAGTTGAGACAGAACAAGGAGGTAGCTGAAATGTGTGATAAAGAATTCAAAGAAATACCTCAGTGTATATTGTATACATGGATTCTGCTAAAGGGTTAAGCTTACACCCTTTAGCAGAATCCATGTATACAATATACACTAAAGTATTCCTTTGAATTCTTTATCACACATTTCAGCTACCTCCTTGTTCTGTCTCAACTGAGCTGTGCTCCACTTATTTTATTTTATCTCAATTTTTCTATTTCAGCCCCCCCGAAAATATATAAATTAATACTAAAATCATTAAGTGATTTGAGGCTGATTACATACTATTGTACCACAGGTAGCTATTCCTACTTATACTATGAACTAAGTCTGCTTCACATTGGCCCAGACTAGGTGCCGTCTCATCTATTTATTTTTCTCTTGTCACAGTCACATGTACCACTTTATGAACATTCCACTAAGATTTGCTGCTCACTTCAACCCCAAATTATTTTTGAGGTAGCTATTTTTCAATAGAATTCTTCTTCATTGGCTACATATACCAATCCTCCTTTTTTAAATTTTACTAATACCTCTCTATTTAGGAGCTTGCTACTCTAGTTTCATGTATATCCACATGATATGTCCTCCAGTGACAGCAGTCAGGTAGGTCCTCCTAATTCCTCCTCCTGTTCCTCTTCCTCACTCCCTGTGAATGTAACACTGATATCATCACGGGCTATGTACAATTATTTAATGTAACATAATGTCATGTGGTATGTATATATTTGTCCCTGTTTATATGAAGACATATTTTGTTTCACTTTTGTGTCAATTGGTTTAAATTTTACTGCAGACTGATGAAGGTCTCGACAAGACCGAAATGTTACAGACTACAGCAATAAAATTCCTTTGAAATGACATACTAAGTTGAGTGCCAAGTTTTTCTATTAATTTGCTAAGGTAATCTGAAGAAATTTCACCCTATTCTTCCAGAACCCCTCCCACAAGATGGTTTGGCATGATGCGCACTTTTTGCGTGCCATACGGTCAAGCTGCTCCCACAACATCTCAATGGGAATGAGATCTGGTGACTGCGCTGGCTATTCCATTATAGTTAGAACACCAGCTGCATGCTTACTCCCTAAATAGTTCTTGCATAATTTGGAGATGTTCTTTTGGGTCATTGTCCTGTTCTAGGATGAAATTGGCTCCAATCAAGCGCTGTCCACAGGGTATGTCATGGCATTGCAAAATGGAGTGATAGCGTTCCTTATTCAAAATCCCTTCTACCTTGTACAAATCTCCCACATTACCAACAACAAAGCAACCCCATACCATCACATTACCTCCACCATGCCTGACAGATGACGTCAGACACTCTTCCAGCATCTTTTCAGTTGTTCTGCATCTCACAAATGTTCTTCTGTGCTATCCAAACATCTCAAACTTGGATTCGTCCGTCCATAACACTTTTTTCCAATCTTCCTCTGTCCAATGTCTGTGTTCTTTTGCCCATATTAATCTTTTCCTTTTATTAGCCAGTCTCAGATATGGCTTTTTCTTTGCCACTATTTCCTGAAAGCCAGCATCCCGGTGTCGCCTCTTCACTGTAGACGTTGACACTGGTGTTTAGCATGTACTATTTAATGAAGCTGCCAGTTGAGGACCTGTGAGGCATTGATATCTCAAACTGCAGACTCTAATGTACTTGTCTTGTTGCTCAGTTGTGCAGCGGGGTTTCACACTTCTCTTTCTACTCTGGTTAGAGCCTGTTTGTGCTCTCCTCTGAAGGGAGTAGTACACACCATTGAAGGAAATCTTCAATTTCTTGTCAATTTCTCGCTTGAAATAGCCTTCATTTCTAAGAACAAGAATAGATTGTCAAATTTCACAAGAAAGTTCTTTTTTTTCTGGCCATTTTGAGAGTTTAATGGAACCAACAAATGTAATGCTCCAGATTCTCAACTTGCTCAAAGGAAGATCAGGTTTATAGTCTCTCTAATCAGCCAAACTGTTTTCAGCTGGACTAACATGCACAAGGGTTTTCAAGGGTATACTAACAATCCATTAGCCTTCTTACACAGTTAGCAAACATAAAGTACCATAAGAACACTGGAGTGACGGTTGTTGGAAATGGGCCTCTATACACCTATGAAGATATTGCATTACAAACCAGACATTTGCAGCTAGAATAGTCATTTGCCACATTAATAATGTATAGAGTGCATTTCTGAATCATTTAATGTTAGCTTCATTGAAAAAAAAACTCTGCTTTTCTCTGAAAAATAATGAAATTTCTAAGTGACCCTAAACTTTTGAATGGTAGTGTAAATGCAGCTTTAGGCTAGGCTAGGTTCACTCTTGTGATTGGTGTGGATGGGCAAACACGAACAGTAAAGTTTGGGGTCCGTACAAACACCTAGTCGCCGTGCATGGACCCTGAACACTAAGTTTCCAGGAAGTTTGTGTTAATATTTGGATTCGGCAGCCTGAACAAAGCATGTTGAAAGGCTGCAGCATAGCCAAGCAATAAGCTTCATTGTGTGGGCACATCTGGCTCAGTCAAAGCCATGTTAAGTATTGGCATGTCTGTGATTGTCAGGCGCACACTGCCTCCAGCTGTGAGCTTTATCTTGGCTGGTTATCAAAAATAGAGGAATCCCTAGAGTAATCCTAATGCTTTCATTATTATTTAAATAAATAATTTTAAAAAAACAGCATGGAGTCCCCCCAATTTTTGACAAGCAGCTAAGCTGGGGCTGGTATTCTAACACTGGAAAGGGGCCTGCAGCTATGCCCACAGCTTTACCTGTGCTGGTTATCAAGAATAGCGGGGACCCACGCCATTTTAAAATTTCATTTATTGCACAGGTGCCGTCAGGTGAGTACTCTCATTATCGTATGCCTGCTCTCGATGCTATTCTCACCAGCCAATGCCTATGACCAGTGGTAAACTTTTTTATGCTGGGCACAGCTGCTGGCTCAGAGGCTGTCATCTATGTGTCAGTGTGGGAACTGCAGTGCTCTGACCGCAGTTACCAAACTTACTGTTGATCAGAGCCAATGTTTCTCGCACTATAATACAGATGACAGCATGGAAAGCACCAGATGTTCAGACCACCATTCATTTGAATGGGCTCCAGGTTTGGTTTTGAGTTTGTGTACCATTCTGGAATGCAGCAGATGCACACCTTTTCCCAGAGTTCAATTGGAGAGGGAGTGTTGCCCTCAAACTGTAGTCTAGTAATCCAGTCATTTAAAGAACATTCAGAAGAGTATTGGGAGAATGTCACATAGTCTGATGATACTAAAGTGGAATTGTTTGGTAGAAACAAAACTCATCATATTTGGAGGAGACAGAATGCTGAGTTGCATCCAAAGAGCACCATACCTACTGTGAAGCATGGGGGTGGCAACATCATGCTTTGGAGCGGTTTCTCTTCAAAGGGACCAGTATGACTGATCCGTGTACATGAAAGAATGAATGGGGCCATGTATCATGACATTTTGAGTGCAAACCTCCTTTCATCAGCAAGGGCATTGAAGATGAAATATGGATGGGTATTTCAGCATGATATTTATCCCAAGCACACCATCAGGGCAACGAAGGAGTAGCTTCGTAAGAAGCATATGAAGGTCCTGGAGCGGCCTAGCCAGTCTCCAGATCTCAACCCCTTAGAAAGCCTTTGAAGGGATTTGAGAGTCCATGTTGCCCAGCCACAGGCCCAAAACATCACTGCTATAAAGGAGTTCTGCGTCGAGGAATGGGCCAACATACCACCAACAGTGTGTGCCAACCTTGTGAAGACTTACAAAAAACATTTGACCTCTGTCATTGCCAACAAAGGATAGATAACAAAATATTGATATTAACTTTTGTTAATGACCAAATTCTAATTTTCCACCATAATTTGCAAAATAAATCTTGCAAGATTTAGACAAGGTGATTTTCTGGATTTGTTTTCTCATTTTGACTCTCATAGTTATGGTCTACCTTTGATGTCAATTACAGGCCACTCTCATATTTTTAAGTGGGAGAAGTTGCACAATTGTTGGTTGACTAAATATTTTTTCCCCCGACTGCAATAGGTGTAATAGAAATGCTGCAGAAAATCTGTAACTTCTAAAATTCACCAAATATTCATTGTGTTAATGTAGAATTAGGATTTGATGCAGCATTTTTTAATGTGTTTTTAGTACAGAAAAAATGGTCTTCAGCATTTAAAGACACAGCTGAGCTTTTTAGGTTTTTTTTACACTCTCCATAGAGGCCCAGAAAGAACAAATATGCAGTACAAAAAAAGCATGGTATAGCAGCGTTTTAACATTACCATGTTTCAGAGTTGAGACCTCAATTTGAACATGCTTTTTTGTGCTGCATGTATACATATACCAACTTAAATCAAGACATCGGATCAAAAGATAGGCCCTTCCTAAGGACACACATTTCTGTTCAACAGAGTTCTCTAGAGGATATATTATTGACCTGAGAATCTAGTTTGGATATTGACTTCTTATTGGGTTGATCAGATTCCTGAGGGGTACACTGAATCTAAAAAATGAGGACCTTGGCCCTGTGTATTGCCTATCTATTCCTCTCCCATAGTCCCAGGCACTCTCCCTGCCTCTGTTCCTGCCTCGTTTAGCCTTACTTCTGCTGTCAGTGTCGAATATGACTGTGTTGGAGGAAGAGAGGTTGGTTCCCTGTTCAACAAACAGGGGTGTTTTTTTTCAAAAAGAGATATGCTTTGTTGTCCTTGATCTCTTGAACATCTCTTAAATATTGCTTATGCTTTCTCTCTTTGAGATAATATAGAGAACGCTCAAGAGTTCCCTGCAGTTTTGTCTCCCTCGTCTCGAAGTCTGATTCTTGCGTACATTTTTTAATTGTTTCTATTTGCTCTTTTAATTTATCATTCAAGACAGAGAGTGTTTTTTTGTTTTTCTTCTTCTAGTAATAGTGTCATAAAAAGTGTGGAACTTCTGGTGGCTTCCCTCTCCCACTTAGAGATACAGTAAATCCCATATTCTTACATCTAGTCCCAGGATTTAAGGTGATTTTCAGGACCATAGGTACAATACTTGCTTTAATATACTTAACCAAATGTTGGACTTCCCACCACGATGAGATTTTATCTTTATATATTTTGGTGAGTCCTTTAAATACTACACTGTAAGTTGGTGTGTACTTTTTTTGTAAATAGGTTTGTTCAGAAAACAATCCTTTTTCCTTCACAAGCCACTGTTCTGTATTGAGGACAGTGGATAGGAACACTGCCATACCTGGGTATAATATGAATAAGCAATAAAGTGCTGGAGTCAATTTGCCAGATCGAAGGTAAAACATAAATTTTCTGCCATACCTTTCCTGATAAGGTAGCTAGAAGGAATATAGAGTTCACATAAGGTCTATACAGGGTGTGGCTTTTTTTTTTAAAGTACCGTATTTTTCGGACTATAAGAAGCACCGGACCATAAGACGCACCCCTATTTTCAGAAGGAAAATAGGGAAAAAAATAATAATGTGTCAAATGGGGGTCCGTCTTACAGTCCGAATTCAGCTTACCTGGGAAGGGATCCTGCATAGGTGGAGAAGTAGTCACAGGGGTCATTCAGTGGTCCAGGCTCGTGGGGTGGGTGGGCTGTGCAGGGGCAGCTGTGCTGGGGCAGGTGTGGCAGGGGCAGCAGTGCTGGGGCAGGGGCAGCTGTGGCAGGGGCAGCGGCAGCTGGGGCAGGTGGGCAGGGGCAGCTGTGCTGGGGCAGGGGCAGCTGTGGCAGGGGCAGCTGTGCTGGGGCAGGGGCAGCTGTGGCAGAGGCAGCTGTGGCAGAGGCAGCTGTGGCAGAGGCAGGTGGGCAGGGGCAGCTGTGGCAGGGACAGGTGGGCTCTGCGGTGCGGTGGTGGCAGCGGGCTGTGCTCCGGTGCAGGGGCGGCGGCTCCGCCGGCGTTTCTTCGCAGCCCGGAGGCCCCCCCGCGCACCCCTTGCTGGGCGCCGCCATGTTGCGGTGGCCTCCGGGAGCATGGACGCCGGCAAGATGGCCGCCGGTCCGGGGACGGCGCATGCGCGGCTTCAGATCTCGTGCCGAGATCTCAGGGGACGAGATCTCGTTGCCGAGATTTGAATCTCGCCCCCCAAGATCTCGGCACGAGATCTGAAGCCGCGCATGCGCCGTCCCCGGACCGGCGGCCATCTTGCCGGCGTCCATGCTCCCGGAGGCCACCGCAACATGGCGGCGCCTAGCAAGGGGTGCGCGGGGGGCCTCCGGGCTGCGAAGAAACGCCGGTGGAGCCGCCGCCCCTGCACCGGAGCACAGCCCGCTGCCACCACCGCTCCGCAGAGCGCCGCCCGCTGCCACCACCGCACCGCAGAGCCTCGCCCGCTGCCACCAGCGCACCAGGTACCGTGCATTGCGACCATAAGACGCACCCCCCACTTTCCCCCAAAATTTTGGGGGAAAACAGTGCGTATTATGGTCCGAAAAATACGGTAGGTGCCTCCATGTGACTTCTTTCACTATAAACAGTAGACCCTGTATGTGTATGTGTATAGACTGTCCTGAGGAAGATGTGTGATCACCACGAAGCACATAGAAATAAAGTCTATTCTCTATTACATCTACTTGGACTCTTCTGGTACATTATCCTGACAGGTGAGCAGCACAGTCTGATGCCCCATTCTCTTCACCTACCTATCCTGATGACAATGAGCCATATCTCCTGATGGATCATTTGAAGAAACACATCAGGAGGCACACAGTGACAGTCCACAGCTGTCTAGTATCAATGGACAGCTATGAACTGCCCTTGTAAGTGCAGGAGTCTGGGGTACTATGGTCAGTCTGTCTGATAAGGGTCTGACTGGACATTGTACAAGGACTGCTTTACATTTTGGTTGAAGGAAACATCTGCATGACACCCTTTCTTAATGACAATCTACAAGAATCAGGTGAGATTGCTGCCTTCAGGCTCGGACTGGCCCATAGAGTTGCAGGGGAATCCCCAGGTGGGCCCCTGTGCAGATTTCCTAACCTCACTGTATGGCAAGTAATTGGCATAATTCAATTGACTCACTCTGTAAAGAAAAAAGCAGAATCTCATCATTCATTAACCAAACCACTCAGTTTACTATTATATACAGATATAGGTAAATTTTTGAATAAGTTTAATGTAATATTTGTATGCAGGTGAAAAGTGGGCCCCCCCAAAGTCAATGTTACTGGTAAGCAATTGGCACTCCAGTACAATACTGGTTGCCCTTATCTTTCTATATACTGTACATACCAAACACTGCATGATACTGAAACACTGAATAAATATTCTAGTAATTATTTATATGTGCTGTGTTATGAATATATTATTGACTAAAGTATACAAGCCCTGGTTTAAAGATTATTGAGATGTTCCCTCACAGGTATATGGGGATATTGACATTTCTGAGCACTTTATCCTCTACATGATGGAGCCCTTTTTGTGTTTATTTTTCGCTCCCCTTCTTTCCAGAGCCATAGCTTTTTAATTTTTCCATCAATATGTCCATGTGAGGGCTTATTTTTTGAGGGAATTTGGAAAAATACCATTGGTTTTACCATATTCTGCACTTGAAAATGGGAAAACAATTCCAAGTGCGGTGAAACTGTAAAAAAAAGTGCAATTCCACAAATGTTTTTAGGATTTTTTTTCCATGTTCATCAAATGCTAAAACTGACTTGCTGTTAAGATACTCCAAGTCATTACAAGTTCATAGACACCAAACATGTCTAGGTTATTTTTTATTTTAATGTGAAACAAATAATCCAAAATTTGTTCAAAAAAAAAATTGTGTCATTTTCCGAGACCTGTAGCATCTCCATTTTTCAGGATGTGTGTCTGTGTGAGGGCTTATTTTTTGCATGCTGAGTTTTTAATGATACCATTTTGGTCTGCTGAAGACCTTAGCTTGTCATGCCAACCCATCGGTCACCCGCGATCAGGTGATAGGGTCACCGATGAGCGGGATTTCCACCACGCTTGCTGAAAATGTGAGTTAAATGATGCTGTCAGAGTTTGACAGCGACATTTAATGGGTTAACAACAGCGGGTGGATCACGATTCCACCCGTGGCTGTTAGAGGCACATATTAGCTGTTCAAAACAGCTGACGTGCAGGGAAAGGTGTGGGCTCAGTGCCTGAGCCCACATCAAAGGGGAATGCATGAAATGCGCAGTACTTGTACGGCACATGTCATGAAGGGGTTATTGTTTTGTATTATATCCGTCATGTGTAGAGTTGAGCGATACCGTCCGATACTTCAAAGTATCGGATCGGAATGGATCGGCCGATCTTAAAAAAAAGTATCGGTATCGCCGATTCCGATACCGGAAGTCCCATTCAAGTCTATGGGACTTCCGGTATCGGAATAAGAAAAATCCTGTTTTTCCCTTGTACAGCCTCTCTGGGGTCTGTACGGGCCTTTCGGGGGGCTGTGCCAGCCTGCCGGGGGGTCTGTGCAGGCTCCGGTGGTCTGTGCCGGCCTGCCGGGGGGCTGTGCCGGCCTGCCAGGGGGGCTGTGCAGGCTCCGGTGGGCTGTGCCGGCCTGCCGGGGGGCTGTGCCGGCCTGCCGGGGGGCTGTGCAGGCTCTGGGGGGCTGTGCCGGCCTGCCGGGGGGCTGTGCAGGCTTCGGGGGTCTGTGCAGGCATCGTCCGATGGGACTACAAGTCCCATCGGGCGATGCCTGCTACCATGACAGTGATTGACACATTAGGCAATGATGGGACAGTAGTAGTCCCATCATCCGGCTAATGTGTTAAATGTTAAAAAAAAAAAAATACTACATACATACTACATGCATGCTACATACATACTACATGCTACATACATACTACATACATACTACATACGTACTACATACATACCACATATATACCACATACATACTACATACATACTACATACATACTACATATATACTACATGCATGCTACATACATACTACATGCTACATACATACTACATACATACTACATGCAACATACATACTACATATATACTACATGCATGCAACATGCATACTACATATATACTACATGCATGCTACATACATACTACATACATACTACATATATGCTACATACATACTACATGCTACATACATACTACATATATACTACATGCATGCTACATACATACTACATGCTACATACATACTACATATATACTACATGCATGCTACATACATACTACATACATACTACATACATACTACATATATACTACATGCATGCTACATACATACTACATGCTACATACATACTACATACATACTACATGCATGCTACATACATACTACATGCTACATACATACTACATATATACTACATGCATGCTACATACATACTACATGCTACATGCATGCTACATATATACTACATGCATGCTACATACATACTGCATGCTACATGCATGCTACATACATACTACATACATACTACATGCTACATACATACCACATATATACTACATACATACTACATACAATACATTCATACAATACATACATAGACATACAGTACATATAACATAGAGTAACATACTTACCAATACTTGTCACATTGTTCCCCGAAGCCATTGTCTTTTACGGAATAAATATTAACATAACAAACCACAAAAATACTCACCCACGATCCGAAGCAGTCCACGAGTGTGTCCCACGACGATCTTGGGTAGAGAACTGCAGCATCAGCTGTTGCTGCCGTTCTCTACGGGCTGCAGGAATCCAATGACGGAAGGTAGGTATCCTTCCGCACTGTATTCCTCCGCCACTTAAAAAAAAAAAAGTCCCTAGTCTCACTTTATGCCATTGCTGTGTGGGAAATTCCCACGCAGCAATGGCATAAAGTGAGACTAGGGACTTTTTTTTTTTAAGTGGCGGAGGAATACAGTGCGGAAGGATACCTACCTTCCGTCATTGGATTCCTGCAGCCCGTAGAGAACGGCAGCAACAGCTGATGCTGCAGTTCTCTACCCAAGATCGTCGTGGGACACACTCGTGGACTGCTTCGGATCGTGGGTGAGTATTTTTGTGGTTTGTTATGTTAATATTTATTCCGTAAAAGACAATGGCTTCGGGGAACAATGTGACAAGTATTGGTAAGTATGTTACTCTATGTTATATGTACTGTATGTCTATGTATGTATTGTATGAATGTATTGTATGTAGTATGTATGTAGTATATATGTGGTATGTATGTAGCATGTAGTATGTATGTAGTATGTATGTAGCATGCATGTAGCATGCAGTATGTATGTAGCATGCATGTAGTATATATGTAGTATGTATGTAGCATGTAGTATGTATGTAGCATGCATGTAGTATATATGTAGTATGTATGTAGCATGTAGTATGTATGTAGCATGCATGTAGTATGTATGTAGTATGTATGTAGCATGTAGTATGTATGTAGCATGCATGTAGTATATATGTAGTATGTATGTAGTATATATGTGGTATGTATGTAGTATGTATGTAGTATGTATGTAGTATGTATGCAGCATGTAGTATGTATGTAGCATGCATGTAGTATGTATGTAGTATTTTTTTTTTTTTTTTAACATTTAACACATTAGCCGGATGATGGGACTACTACTGTCCCATCATTGGCTAATGTGTCACTGTCATGGTAGCAGGCATCGCCAGATGGGATTGTAGTCCCATCGGACGATGCTTGCACAGACCCCCGGACATCAGCACAGCCCCCCGGCAGGCCGGCACAGCCCCCCGGCAGGCCGGTACAGACCCCCACAGGGTGCACAGACCACCGGCAGGCCGGCACAGCCCCCCGGCAGGCCGGTACAGACCCCCACAGGGTGCACAGACCACCGGCAGGCCGGCACGCCGGTACAGACCCCGGGCAGTCCACACAGCCCCCCGGCAGGCCGGCACAGCCCCCCGGCAGGCCGGCAGAGACCCCCCGGAAGGCCCGAAATGACGGCGCATCATGATGCGCACACACCGCGCATCATGATGACGTCAGGCTGTCAATCAACTTTGAACTTCCGATTCCGATGCCGACTTCCGATATTGAAAAAATATCGGAAGTCGGTATCGGAATTCCGATACAGCAAGTATCGGCCGATACCCGATACTTGCGGTATCGGAATGCTCAACACTAGTCATGTGTATTAAGTTGATTTTTTTACTCATTTTTAGGACATTTTAAGTAAAAGTTAAATGTTACCTTCGCATTATATGCTATAAACCCTTTAGCAGAAAAATAAAAAAAACTATACAACTTTCAAAATATATTTGTATATAAAGGGTTTTTAGTGTGCAAAAGTAACATGGCATAAAAAATTGTATAAATATGGATTTTCAGTAATAATTCTACACTAAAGAATGACGATGCCTTCTCACTTTTACCACACATTGGATGGTGTAAAAAAATAAGATAAGAACAATTTGTGAATTGATGTTTATTTGTTCATTCTGTCTCCAAAAATTGGGAAAATAAGTTCTTCAAAAAATTTTATGTACCACTTAAACATAGCAATAAGAATGTGGAATCATTCCAGAAAAAAAAATATCACACAACTTAAGTTGGCCCCATCACATACAGCGAGATCACCAGCGAGATCGCTGATTTTGTGACGCCACAGTGATCTCGCAAGCTATATGTGTGTGACATGTATCAGCGACTGGCCCCCCTGCCAGGCATCACTGATCGCGATCGAACGTCCTGGGCCGTTTTTTGATCGTTGGTATCCCGCTGGCCAGTGAGCATCGCTGCGTGTGGCAGCAAGAGACCAACGATCAGTGACGCTGGGAGATGGTTTCCAATGTAAACAGGGGGCGGCTCTTAGTTACCTGCTGTTTACTTTGGAAACCAGCGTGCATGCTCGTTTCCATGGTAAACAGTGGGTATCTAAGAGCCGCGTAGCTCTAACATACACGCTGTTTACTCTGGAAACCAGCGTGCATGCTGGTTTCCAAGGTAAACAGAGGGTAACTAAGAGCCGCGCAGCTCTTAGATACCCGCTGTTTACATTGGAAACCAGCTTGCTCGCTGGTCCTGATCGCTGGTGGGTCTGTCTATGTGACAGCTCACCAGCGATCAGCTAACTATGTCCCAGCGATCCCATCCACGTCGGATCTTTGGTGGGATCGCTGGGACATTGATGCATGTAACGAGGCCTTTAGTGACCAAGCCAATTTTCTCCTTAATGACCAAGCCAATTTTTACCATTCTGACCACTGTCACTTTATGAGGCTACTCGTAGCTCTGGAACTCGTCTTCAGATCCCACTGATTCTGAGATTTTTTTTCTTTACATATTGTACTTCATAATAGTGGTAAAATTTGATATGACTTGCGTTTATTTATGAAAAAAAACGGAAATTTGGCAAAAATTGTAAAAATTGTGCAATTTTAAAACTTTTAATTTTTGTGTCACACAAACCAGATAATAAATAACATTCTCCACATGTCAAATTTACATCAGCACAATTATGGAAACATTTTTTTTGTTAGAACATTATAAGGGTTAAAAGTTGACCAGCTTTTTTTATTTTTTCAAGAAAACTGACAAAACCATTTTTTTAGGGACCACCTCACATTAGAATTCACTTTGGGGGCTCAATATGACAGAAGCTACACAACAGTGACACCAATTTAAAAAATGCACCCCTCAAGGTGCACAAGGCCACATTCAAGAAGTTTATTAACCCTTCAGGTGTTCAGGTTGCTTCACAAGAACTAAAGCAATGTAGAAGGAAAAAATTAACATTTATCTTTTTCACAAAAAAATTACTTTAGACCACAATTTTTTTATTTTCACAAGGTTATCAGGAAAAAATGGATCACAAAATTTGCTGTGAAATTTCTCCTGAGTACGCCGATACCCCTGTATGTGGAGGAAAGCCACTATTTGGGTGCATAGCAGGACTCAGAAGGGAGGGAGCACCATTTGACTTTTGAAGGAAAAATTGGCTGGAATCAATAGTGGGCACCATGTCGCGTTTGGAGACCCCCTGATGTGCCTAAATAGTGGAAACCCTCCATTCTAACTTCAACCCTAACACAGCCCTAACCCCAACCCACTCCTAACCCTATCCCAACCCCAACCCTAACCAAAACCATAACCCCAACAACACCCTAACCCTAACCACAACCCTAACCCCAAAACCACCCTAACACCAACACTACAACTGTGATCCCAACACCACAACCGTAACTGTAACCCCAACACAACCGTAACCCCAATACAATCCTAACCCTAACTCAACCCTAACCTCAACACAACCTTTACCCTAGCCACAACCCTAACCCTAGCCCAACTCTAACCCTAGATCTAACTCCATCCCTCACCCTAGCCCCAACCCTAGCTCTAACCCTAACCTTGCCATAACCCTAACCCTAACTGCAAAGAATGGAAATAATATATTTTTTAATTTTATTATTTTTACCTAGCTAATGGGGTGACAAAGGAGGGTTTTATTTACGTTTTTTACTTTGATCACTGTGGTTGGGTCTATAACAGTGATCAAAATGAACCAATTAGAAAAATCTATTGTTGGCCGGTACTGGCTGGCAGATCTCGTTGGGCGCACTGCACATGCGCCCGCCATTTTCTTCCTGTAAGATGACACTGAGAGTCCGGGGATGGCAGAAGTACCAGGGGGGCTCAGGAGAGCCCATTTCTCTCTCCTCTGGTATGCTAGTTCATATCAAAGGGGAGAGAAATGAATGGAAAATCAGTTTTTGTATTTTTTTTGCGATCACTGTTATTCAGTGAATAATGACGATCATGCGACTTGAGATGGTAAAAATCGACCCAAATTATGTTCTCTGGGGTCTCAGCTAACCCCCATTAAAACATGGCGCAGAGGAATAAATACCCTTAACTGTCACAGTTAAAAGGCGCATCGGCGGTCGTTAAGGGGTTAATGTTCTCAAAACAAGCTAAAGCTAAAAATGTATTTCTAGCAAAAAAAAATTTTTTGGGTGTTTGAAAGTAGCAAAACATAAACAAACTATAAACCTAGCATAGTTGTAATCATACTAACCAAAAGAATAACATTGTATTTTCACTTACATTATATGGGAATTTGTATGAAGTAATCTGAAACTGTGGTTTATTTGTTCTTACTGTCTTCCCAAAATTATGAAAAAATGTTAGTTTTGCATTTATCTTGTGCTCTATGCTGAGAACTTATATAGGACTTGAATATTAAATCTCCCCAAAACAGGATTCAGATGAAATCCCATAAAGAATCATTCACTATGAGGCAAATGTTGTCACTTTGGACTTTATTTGGCTTTTGTGCCAGTGGTGTCCTTTGTTTTTAGGCTTGCAGAAAAGCACAGTTGACTAATGATTATGCTTAAGACAGGTATCGAATACCAGGCACACTCAAGGATTTTTGGTGCAAAAATATCAGAATTTTAATACATACAGTAGCCACTAGTTAGAAACGTTTCGGTCGTGATAGACCTTCATCAGTGCACTAGGGTTAATTTCTAGATGCTAGTGTGAGTAAATCACAAAGAGTAGCCAAAGATCAGGTAAAGAGTGTAGCCCGGAACATAGGTGGTCAGTGACCTGCAATCAGGCATGCCAAAATAGGTATATGCCGGGTATCCTATGTCACAGTATCTACCTCCCTTTCTTGCGGTGGATACCATGACATAGGATACCTGGCACATACCTATTTTGGCATACCTGATTGCAGGTCTCTGACCACCTATGTTCTGGGCTACATTCTTTACCTGATCTTTGGCTACTATTTGTGATTTACTCACACTAGCATCTAAAAATTAACCCTTGTACAATGATGAAGGTCTATCAAGACCAAAACATTTGTAACTAGTAGCTACTGTATGTATTAAAATTCTGATTTTTTGCACCAAAAATCCTTGATTGTGCCCGGTATTCGATACTTGGTTATAAGATTTGGGAACCTACTGTGTGGCACCTCCCTGTTTGGCTGTGCTAACATTTATTCCTATAAACTACAGTTCTGTGCAAATTAATTGGGACAAAACATTTTTTTAAGTAAAATCGTAAGTTGGTTACCAGTCAGTGATTCAAACCAGATTTAACTGCTTTGAATAGGTGTGAATGCCTGTTCATAGCAGTTAAAACTTGTTTGCATCACTGACTGGTAACCAACTTACGATTTTACTTAAAAAAATTGTTTGTCCCAATTAGTTTGCACAGCACTGTATATGCTTAAGGCAGGTCTCACACATCCAGATAATTCCGATACTGGAAAAAATCGTACCGGAGCAATCCATGTGTCCGTGTGGATGTGTGGTGCCGCATCAGGACCACACGGACGGCTGCCGGGGAAGAAATGCTACAGTAAGTTCCCTTGCGGCTGGTGCTGAATGCGGCTGTCATTCTTCTCTCCTGCTCTGCCGGCAACAGCGAACAGGAGAGAAGAATGAATGAAAACCCGACGTGGGGTCCCCCTCTGTTTGTAAACCAACCAGACGAAACTTACAGCTGGGGGCTTCAGCAAGGTTGGTTCTCAAGAATAGAGAGGTCCGCTTTTTTTTATTATTTAAATAAATAATTAAAAAAACAGAGTGCCTATTTTTGACAACCAACCTGACTAAAGCTGACAGCTGAGGGCTGATATTCTTAGGCTGGTAAGGGGCCATTGATCTTGCCCCCCCAGCCTAAAAACAGCAGCCTCCAGCTGCCCAAAAAAGTCACATCTATTAGATATGCCTATTCCGGAACTTTGACTGGTTCTTCCCTCTGCCCTGTAGCAGTGGCAAGTGGGGTTATTAAGTATTAAGTTATTAAGGGTTACTAAGTCACCTTTCTATTGTAAGGTGACATTACGCCCGGCTTAGTAATGGAAAGGTGTCAATAAGACACCTACGCTTTACTAATCCTAGAATTATTCAAGGGTTAAAGAAACACACAATAAGAGCAAAGCATTTTTAATGAAATAATACACTACACACAATGTTTAAATCTTTATTATACTCCTAATTCCATAGTGATGCCATTGTCCTCCTGTAAAAAAAAGTATAAAATAATAAATCAACAATATACACTACCTGTCTGGCGCTCAGTCATGTCCCATGGCATAATCCATCTCAGGGCTTAATCAGTTTACAGGCGGAGCGCTGCTAATACAACCGCTCTGACTGTAAACTACTGGGATTACCTCAGGCAGCAGAAAATTCTGACAGCTCCACATATCCACCATTTTTAAAAAAAATAGCCACTGCACCTGCGTGGGGATTACCTCTGGCAGCAGTCAATTCTGCCAGCCCCACATACACAAAACAGTGCACAAGGGGTAAAAGACGTTAACTGACCCAACACATACAATCCAAAAATACAGAGGAATAATATAAAACAGATTTGTTGGAAAGTGCAAACGGTATGAGACATGTCCACTGCTCCTGTCAAAACCACTAAGCATACACAGATGTTAATTTCACCGCACTCCCGATGCGATAGCATCAGGCCTTTTTCTAGTATATGTATGTATATAAAGTATATATATTTTTATATATATATATATATATATACATATATATGTATATTCTGTGCAAATTAATTGGGACAAATCATTTTTTTAAGTAAAATCGTAAGTTGGTTACCAGTCAGTGATTCAAACCAGTTTTAACTGCTTTCAACAGGCACTCACACCTGTTCAAAGCATTTAAAACTGGTTTCAATCACTGATTGGTAACCAGCTTACAATTTTACTTAAAAAAATGCTTTGTCCCAATTAATTTGTACATCACTGTATATATATATATATTTATATATATACATATATATCTATATGTCAGTGACACACACATATATATCTATAATATAATGGGCTAAGCGTCACTCTGTCTGAAGCCTTTATAGACTGCGCAAGCGCGATGTGCCTCCGCAGTCTGGCTCCAGACAGAATGAGGCATCCAGCGGTGAGGAGTGTGTATGGTGTCGGAGATAATGGTACGCATAAACACTGCATACCGCGATCTCAGGAGCCATACTTGCATAATTACCTGACCGGGAGGAGCGTTGCCACGGCGCTTCTCTTCGGCCGGAGACCAGGGCAGGAGTGTGGCCGGAATCGCGCATGTGCATAGCACGATATGGCGCCATTTTAATGAAGACACATTTGCAGTGTGTCTTCAGCAATATGGCACCGGACAGCGCTATGGGCATGTGCGTACTCCGGCACCAGACTCCTCTCCCGGCCTCCAGCAGAACATGACAGCGCTGGAGCACAGGAAAAAAGGGTGAGTTTAAATGGTTTTTTTTGGATGTGTGTAGTTTAATAGGGGTGAGGGGGACCATGCATACCAGGAAAGGGGGAGAGAGGACCATGCATACCAGTATTGGGGGCAGAGGGGACCATGCACACCATGAAAGGGGAGTGAGGGGACCACGCATAACAGGATGGGGGGGTGAGGGAACCACACATACCAGGAAAGGGGGTGAGTGAGGGGACCATGCATCCCACATAAGGGGGCGAGGGGACCATGCATACCACAAAAGGGGGGTGAGGGGACCATGCATTCCACAAAAGGAGGTTGAGGGGACCATGCATACCACGAAAGGAGGGTGAGGGGCCATGCATACCATGAAAAGGGGGTGAGGAGACCATGCATACCAAGAAAGAAGGGTGAGAGGACCATGCATACCACAAAAGGGGGGTGAGGGGACCATGTATACCACAAAAGGGGAGTGAGGGGACCATGCATACCACGAAAGGAGGGTGAGGGGACCATGAATACCATGAAAAGGGAGTGAGGGGACCATGCATACCACAAAAGGGGAGTGAGGGGACCATGCATATCACAAAAGGAGGGTGAAGGGACCATGCATACCATGAAAGGGGAGTGAGGGGACCATGCATACCACAAAAGGGGAGTGAGGGGACCATGCATATCAAGAAAGGAGAGTGAAGAGACCATGCATACCATGAAAGGGGAGTGAGGGGACCATGCATATCACAAAAGGAGGGTGAAGGGACCATGCATACCACGAAAGGGGAGTGAGGGGACCATGCATATCACAAAACGGGAGTGAAAGGACCATGCATACCACGATAGGAGGGTGAGGGGACCATGCATACCATGAAAGGGGGGTGAGGGGACCATGCATACCATGAAAGGGGGGTGATGGGACCATGTATACCACGAAAGGGGGGTGAGGGGACCATGCATACCACGAAAAAGGGGGTGAGGGGACCATGTATACCAGGATTGGGGGGTGAGAGGACCATGCATACCAGGATTGCGGGGTGAGGGGTAGCATGCATACCAGGATTGGGGGGTGAGGGGACCATGCATATCAGGATTGGGGGGTAAGAAGACCATGCATACCATGATAGGGGGGGTGAGAGGACCATGCAAACCAAGATAGGGGGTGAGGGGACCATGCATACCAGGACAGGGGGGTGAGAGGACCATGCATACCAGGATAGGGGGATGAGAGGACCATGCATACCAGGATACGGGAGTGAGAGGACCATACATACTAGGATAGGGGTGAGGGGATTGGGGGGTGAGAGGACCATGCATACTAGGATTGGGGGGTGAGGGGGCCATGCATATCAGGATAAGGGGGTGAGGGGGCCATGCATACCAGGTTAGGGGGGTGAGGGTACCATGCATACCAGGATGAGGAATATGGTGCCATGCTTACCAGGATTGGGGGGGGGTGAGGGTACCATGCATACCAGGATAGGGATGAGGAGTGCCATGCACACCAGGATAGGAGAGGGGCAGCACATACCAGGATGGGAGACCATATACCAATAAAAATGCTCGCCACCCGGGCGTAGAATAGGTTCATAGCTAGTATATATATATGCCTGCAGATTTGTCGCAGATTTGGTGCAGTTTTTGTGCGGATTTCCCCTGCAGTTTCCGCCTGCAGATTTCTATAATGGAGCAGGTGGAGAGCTGCAGCAGAGCCGCACAGGAGAAGCGATATGCTGCTTCTTTTATTCTGCACCAGATCTGCGCAGAAAAATCTGCAGCATGTGCACAGCCTTTTTTGTTTTACATAGCCTTAAATGGTACTGTGCATCACGTGCTGTTCTGTTGCTTTTCTGCTGCGGTTCTGCAGGGCCAAATCTGCTGCGGAACTGCACGGAGTCTGCACTGTGTGCACAGGGCCTTAAATCTTATGGTCAGGTTATTGGACATTCCTAATGTACTTTTCTCCAATATGTTGAATTCTTTCCTTATAATCTTTATGCATGTTGTATACTGATCAATATGTGGATAGTTTATATGTTTGATCTGCTTTTATAGCACATGTTTTTAAGTCTCTCACATATGTTTATAATTACCCTGATGGGAGTGGGATGTATATAAGGTTCCATGTTTGGAAAGCAGATTAGATTCTGGACCGTGAAGAAGGCGGGTTCTACCGCTGAAACGCGTAGTCCTATCTGCACGACTTTCCTGCGTTATTGCTGTTTTGAACTGCTTGGACCATTGCATTTTAATGGATTTATGAATAAAAAGAAAAAAATTTTTAACAGCATCCTGGATTGCTCACGTTATTGCTGGACTTTGCTTTGTCGTTGTTCACATTTGTATGGATGGACTCCTACATCCAGATCCGGGCACAACGGAGTTATCCAGGTCAGCTGAGGTTCCAGGTGGTTCACAGGAGTGAGCTGGTCTACATTGTTGGATATATATATATATATATATATGAATATATATATATATGTGTCTATATTTCATAGGGAGATAGAAAAATAGCCATTAATTCTTTTGTTGGCTTCTGTAAAAATCACTGCAGTAGCCGACAGGTTAGGGGAGATGGATTACATAAAGAAAATCCATATAGAAGAGGTATATACAGGGTGGGCCATTTATATGGATACACCTAAATCAAATTGGAATGTTTGTTGACCAAGATCGGGGCACTGAATTTGCAGAATGGGCAAAATAAAAATTGGAACAGGACCCTCAGTTTACACAGAACATTATGTTCAGTGATGAGGCAAACTTTTTTGGGTGGGCCATTTATATGGATACACCTAAATAAAATGGGAATGATGACAGTTTTGTTGTATAGGGTGTCTTGCATTGAAATCTACTGCAATGACCCAGATACTGCGTTCACCAGACATTAACAAAATTTCTATCTGCTCCTCACGTGTTAATCTCTGCGACATGTCAAGGGCTGTAAACAAAGAGAAATTTGTAAATAACTCATGAAAGAATAAAGTTATGTTAAAAGCAATCACACCATTCTTTTTCTTGTGAAATTCTCAATAAGTTTGATATGTCACATGACCCTTTTTCCATTGAAAAAATAAAGTTTCATCCAAAATGACTGACTTCAAAATGGCCACCATGGACACCACCCATCTTGAAAAGTTTTCCCCCTCCCATATACTAATGTGTCACAAATAGTAAGTTGATATCACCAACAATTCCCATTTTATTTAGCTATATCCATATAATGTCACATGTCAGTGACAAATACAATTAGTATAGTGTGTGTGCAAAATCCTGGACATGTATTTAATTAATAAAATAATCTTTTACGGCGTGGGTCATGCTGTGAGGGAGCGCAGCATCAGTGACATCACCGCTATTCACTGAATCTGTGGGAAAATACCAGTGATGAGGTCACCACAGTTTATGCTCAGTGTCTTCATAGCAGATCACCATGAGAAATTCTGGTGACATCAACCCCCCAACTATTACCTCTATGCCACTGCTACACGGCAGTGGGAAGAGCAAGGCTTTGTGCCATAATTGGCGCATCTTAGAGATGTGCCTTTTCTGGGGCAGCTGAGAGCTGATGTTTTAGCTAGGGAGGGGGCCAGGATACATGGCCCCTTTCTAGACTAATAACATCAGCCTTCATCTGTCTGCATAGCCATTACTGGCTATTAATTATAAGGGGACCACATTTTTTTCCATAAAAGAATCTTTAATTCATTAAATACATGTCCAGAATTTTGCACACACAATATACTTATTGTATTTGTCGCTGACATGTATATATCTACCTATTCTGTGTCGTTTTACTGTATGTAATCCATCTCTCCTAACCTGTCGGCTCCTGCAGTGATTTTACAGATGTCGACAAATGAATTAACAGCTATTCTTCTATATATCTCTTTATGAAATATTAAGACAATCCTGCTCTCACTCCCTCGGCCAAAATGTTTTACAAGTGCAAGAAAGAAGCAAGTTTTTTTTTCACTAGCCCAGTGAGTGCAGTCCATCTTTTCTTACTTTGACTATGAATATCGCTGTGGTTTCCCAAAGACGAGCACCCGTGGCTGAAGGCAAGCCAGCAGCATGATGTCAGATGACAGCTAGGACTCACAACGGTAATAGTGGTGCCATCTGTGTTTTATTTTGTGTATGTGTATATATATATATGAGTATGTTTTTAAGGATATTTTGTTTTAAAACGATGTGTCAATGACAGAGAACTGCTGTTTGTAAAAGCTCATGTTAAAATCGCATTGCATACGGATTGCATACGGATGTCATACAGATACTAGATGCGAGGAAATCACATAATTGCATTGCAAACTGATTACATACAGACCACCATATGGAGACCACTCCTGCGATTCTCTGCAGAATAAAGTGGACCTATTTTTCATACGGCAAGTGTGACTTATGCTTATAAAAAAACCACTGGAGCCATAGGTGGAGGAGGACATGACTTGGGGATGGGTGGACCTTTACTCCTGCAGCTTTTTGGTATAGTGGTGTAGATGTTAAGCAAGAGTGATGTTGCTTTCAGATTAAGAAGCACAGTATGTATGTGCCTGGTGGGTTAGGCCTCTGTCACACATCCGTTTTTCGCCGTAAGGCGAGTTCCGGCTGTTTTTAGTAAAACCGGATCCCGCGAAATGCAATGCCGGATCCGGTTTTTCCCCCATTGACTTGTATTAGCACCGGATCGCCATGCGGTTCGTCTGGTTTTTACCTGATCCGGCAATATGTCTCAATCCGGCGTCTGGAAAAAACGGGAACTTGTAACTCCGGCGCTTCCGGCTTTTTAACACAATGAAAGTCTATGAGCGCTGCAATGCGCCTCTCCGTTTTTTTGGACTGAGCATGCTCAGTAGCCCTGCCCACAGCAAACATATATAAACCATGACAGTGGGACCCTCAGCCACAGCCAAAATGCCAGCCAAGAGAGGAGCTAGCCGCAGGAGAAGGCAGGAGAGTACTGCACCACCAGCACCACCCCAAATGGAGTCAAGGGACCTTGCTGAACAGACAGAGGAGAGTCCACCAGTAGACGACAGACGGTAATTATCACATCCCCCATTCCTCAAAAATGTAACCAATTTTTTTGTCTTTCAGCCAGGGCCATGGAATATCAATATATTCATTGGCCCTTTGTTTCTCTTTATTCCTCAGCAGAAGCTGCCCTATAGAATCACCAGCAGCAGCAACAGGAATGGAGTCTGGCCGGCAGCAGGACACCACATCTTCATCTTCTGGGAGCCCTCCCACGCATCGTCAGCGTTTAACGTTAATTTTTTATTTCTACAATCCATCATCTCTGGAATATATGTCTATTCATTAGCTTTTATTTCAAAACAGGAATCACAAGCTGAAGAGGATCTCCCAGAAGAAGAACGAAGGGGTGGACAGATACCTGGAATGGGCTTGCAATTGGTAAGTTTCCTGCATCAATCGCAGAAACACAACATCACACTTCACAAAACACATAGAAAACAATTTAGTGCAGACATCACACAGCAAACAACACATATGCCTACATCCAAGCACAAAATTTATTTATTTATTTTTTTCTTGTCTTCCGAATCTGGTGCTCGGCCAAGAGGTCCTCGCAGTGCCTCCCAGGGTTGTCGGCGTGAGCGACGCGGCGGTCACCATCGTGTAAGTATAATTTTTTATTTTTCCTTTTTTTTTACATTTCTTAGTAGTGTGGAGGCTAATGTTTTTTTTTCTCTTTTTCTTTAACAGGCTTCACAGCGTGCTCCTGACTCTGACGGTGAGGAGGGGGGGATTGACGTGGACCTCCTCGATCTGGTCAGAGAACGGGGGCCGCTGTGGAATATGGGGGACCGCCGCCATGCCGATCTTATTGTGACCCGTCGGCTCTGAGAGGAAATCTCTTTGCTCCTCGTGGACCGCTGGGAGGACCTCGATGCTCGGGCCCAGATTCAAGAGCGTAAGTATATACAGTTCCGGTTCCTGGATGTAAAGCAGTGTTTCCCAATCTCCAGTCCTCGTGGTCCCCATGGGTCATGTTTTCAGGATTTCCTTTTGAGCAACACTATGGAAATACTGAAAACATGACCGGTGGGGGGCAGGAGGAGTGGAGTTTGGGAAACACTGATGTTGTATACTAACCACTTTGTGCTTTCTTATTTCAGGGGTGAGAATTGTGAAGCGGTGGCGGTCTGTGAGGGATCGTTTCAAGAAGGAGTTCAACAAAGAGATGCGGGCCCCGAGTGGATCTGGAGGACACAGGAGCAAGTACAAGTACGCACGAGCCCTGTCATTCCTCCGGGCAACAATGGTCACCAGAAGGTAAATATTACACACCCCATGTAAAAATAAATGTTTACATGTCTAATTTTTTCTTTGAGCCAGGGCCATGCCATGTCACTAAATTAATTGTATTTTTTTCTCTTTATTCCACAGCACGGTGACCAGCACTTGGGAGCCTGCACAGTTGGACCCTTCTGGGGTGATCCCTGAGGAGACCGGCACCGAGGGACACTTCGACCACCTGGCCCATCTGCACCTTCCCAGATTTCCCTCACATTCGATCCATCTCTCCTATCCACCAGCGCTGGAGCATCGTGGCCGCCTACATTACATGAATCTGCTGGTGAGGAGATCGCTTTCCCTTTAACCCACCCTTCTGCTGCTGCCACCTCTAGTACACCTGCGGGTACCGGGCGGCAGAGGGGTCAGGAAAAGACCTATGTGCCCGAGTTCTTGCATCTGAATGCATCTTTCCAGAACTGTCTTAAAATCTTGTCAGAGCACATTGCCGCAGGCTTTCAGCATATCAACTCCGCCATTCTGGAGTTGAAGAAACTTCTGCAAACCATGCATTCAGAAGCAAGAAGTTCACCAAACCATACGTTTTTCAGGTCTGTAGTGGAGCGCATGGAAACGCTATCTCCTAGCCAGCAGATGCATGTAATGCATTCGTGCCTTGCTGCTCTACTGCAGGTTACCTCCCAACCTCCTCCTCCCACCCCAGTAGTTCCTCCACCTGCACCCCCTCCATCCACTGTCCCTCCTCCCCCTCCTATTCAATACCAGCAACCTCCCCGGTACCAGCAACCGCCCCCGTACCAGCAACCGCCCCCAGTACCATCAACCTCCCCACTTCCAGCAACCTGCCCCATACCAAACTCCTGCCCCATACCAAACTCCTGCCCCGTACTACTTCTCAACCACATCATCTGCTACTCCAGTCCCTGCTCAACCCTCCACTCCACCACACACCACCTGCTTTGCCTCCCACATGTCCACCCATTCTATTTCTTTTTCCACCCCTTCACCTCTAACTGTTCCTTCCCCACCACCATCCCAGTCCTCTCTCCACACTCCCAATGTCGAAGTGTCCCGCAGCCCCTCCAGCAGTATTTCCACCCCACACTACGCTAATTTATGATTGTGTGTCGACAATAAAAATAAACTTTTTTGGGTTTAAAGCTTTATTAAACATTTTTCTATTGAAATTGACAAACATTTTATAAAAAAAAAAATGGTTTAATAAAAGTTAAATTGTTGGATTACAATTGTTGTCTGTCATTTATTTCTGCGGCTAAATATGTTTAAACCAAAGGTAAGATACTGGGTAGAGAAAAGGTAAAAATTATTGTGTATACTAAACAAGGTACATAACTTTGGGTAAAAGGTAAATAAATTTTACCTTTTGACCACAGTTGTGTCCCTGGTTGTGTTTTAGGCAAAGTATTTCACCTTTTAGCCAAAGTTGTGTATGTTGCTGGGGATTACCTAACAATGTACACAACTTCTGTTAAAAGATGAAATACTTTGGCTAAAGCACAACCAAGGCACAACTGTGGCCACTAAAAAAAAATTGATAAACCACAACAAGATAGACAACTTTGGTTGGCAAAGGTATACTGTTGGTACAGAATGTACATGGTTAAGGGCAGAAATTTATCAAACTCTGTCATCCTGCCAGTCTATTCTTCCTTGAGGTGACATAAAGTATTGGGCAAAATTGTCCCTCATTCGTGAAACCGCCACAGAACTTCTTTTGGTAATGTTATGGTAATCTTGCAAGGTAGTTTCTTCAGAGTGGTACTCAATGTAAATGGGTTCCTTGCAGATAACAAAATTGTGCAGGACCACGCAAGCTTTGATCACCTCGTCCACAGTTTCAGTCTTGAGGTTGATTGCAGTCAATAGGACATGCCATTTGGCTGTCAGAATACCAAAAGCGCACTCCACCATTCTTCTTGCTCTTGTGAAGCGGTAATTAATATGCGTTTTGTTGTTGTCAGTCCTCTGCTAGAGTACGGTTTCAAAAGGTGTTCTGACAGCTGGAAGGCTTCATCCCCTACACATACAAAAGGCATAGGTGGGCCAGATGTTTGAGGCAGCGATCTAGGGGGTGGGAACAGGAAGGTGTTTCCATACAGTCTACGCCCCATGGCAGATAGTTTGAAAACTTGAGTCATTGGAGCGGCCATAGGCCCCAATATCGACAGCAATAAATTTGTATTCCGCGTCAGCGATGGCCATGAGGACAATGGAAAAATATTTCTTGTAATTGAAATATTCAGATCCCGATCCTGCTGGCTTTACAATGCGGATATGTTTCCCGTGCACAGCGCCCAAGCAATTCGGAAACTGACATATCTGTAGAAACTTGTCAGCAATTTCAATCCACCTCTCTGTTGTTGGCTCTGGTACAAACTCATCAACTAAAAAGTCCCACAGTGCACGGCATGTGTACTTCACAATTCCAGATATGGTGGAAATCCCAAGTCTGTACTGGAAATGGAGTGACGAAAGGGATTCTCCAGTTGCAAGGAATCTGGGGGGAATTAAAAAAAAAACAAATTAGTTCAAAATCACACCATTACATACCAAAACTCAGCTATAACACTTGGAAATACAAACTACCACCAACAATACTCCAGTGAAAGTGTGCTCTGAAGCGAGCAGATCCAATAATTGTGGCTTACCTTAGAGTCACCATCAGACGCTCTGTCGGTGAAATGGAGAAGCAGCAATAGGTGTCCGATCTTCTTATGAGGTCTGCAATGCGCTCCACCAAATAATCAAAATTCTCCATTTTCATCCGAACTTATGTGAAAAATTTCTCCGGGTTTCGTCTAAGGTCCATGCAGAGTATAGAATACACCACACGCGTGATTCTCTTGGCTGTGATGGGGTGGATCTACAAACGACGTCGACATCGTTGACGCATGATGCACTGCTGTCTCGCTCTCTCCTTCAGAAAAATCACCTTCAAACGATTCGCCTCCACTGTAAAATCCACCAAATTCTTCAAAATGTTTCCTATCACAACATCCATCTTCGCCAGTCACTTGCTCTTCTCTCCAACCTGCACTTGCTCCTCTACAACCTGTCAAAGATGGGCTGTAGGAACACTGTATATATAGGTTTTCAGTAGCCAATCACGTGTGGAAGCCCCCAAGGGGTGTTTAAAAAACCGGATCCGTCGAAATCCGTCGAAAAACGGATGGAAAAACGGATGAAACGGATGAGACGGATCCGGTTTTTGGTCGGATGCGCAAGACGGACCCAGCAGAAAACCGTATCTGTCACATCTGGTTTTCCATAACATTTGATGGATCCGGCGCTCTGGCACGACGCCAGATCGCGCCTGACGGCGAAAAACTGATGTGTGAAGGTAGCCTTACTGTGAGGAGGGTGGGGCTTATATAGAACAGGAAATCTGTCTCTCTCCCTCTTTCTTACACAGGATGAACAGGAGGAAGCATGTCTGCAGTGTCAGGGAGTATAATACTGGGGTTATCACCTCACATTACATATGATAGGAGCACATCCACCTCAGACGTCATGTACTAGTGTAGTATCAGCTCTTACATTACGTATGGGAACAATATTACCTCAGATATTCATGTAGCTGCCATGTCCCTCATGTGCATGCTACATTTTCCTCACAGATTGTGAGACAACTTCTGTGTGACCTCCTTGCAGACATGTTTGATATACTACTCTGCATTCACCTCAGACATTGTGTAATGTGTACTAGGGTAGTATCAGCTCCTACATCATAGCTGGGATCAAGGTTACCTCAGAAATTCATTTAGGTGCCATGTTCCCTCACTTATTGCAGAGGCAGCTTTTGTGTGACCTCCCTGCAGACATTTCTCATATACCACATTACTGCTGTATTATACAGAGTCTTCATGAGTTCTGGGTATATGTATGATAGGACAGAGCAGGGACACATACAGTGTCTGCCATTACTATGGTGGAGCTGGGCAGTCACATGTATTAGAGACACTGTTGAGTGTGAACGAGCAGCAGTCGGGGGATGGTATATGTATGATAATGAGAGGCTGCACTTCATGTCAGTGCAGTGTATACTGACCCTGCTGTGTACTGATCATCCCCCCTTCCCAGTTATGGAGTCTGATGATCTGTATGTGATCTCACATACTTTGATGCTGAGTGTGAAGATCCAGTGTAACCAGGTTATTCACTATATGTGGTATATGTGTAAAGGCTCTTTTCCTGTGCTGTATACTTAACCTCTACCACAGGTCTGTATACATGATATTACTCCTCACTCTACTATATACGGGTCATGCTGGATATAGAGATCCTGTGTCTCCAGGTTATTTTCCTGGCTGTACATACAGTTAGGTCCATATATATTTGGACAGACAACATTTTTCTAATTTTGGTTCTAGACTACCACAATGAATTTTAAACAAAACAATTCAGATGCAGTTGAAGTTCAGACTTTCAGCTTTCATTTGAGGGTATCCACATTAAAATTGGATGAAGGGTTTAGGAGTTTCAGCTCCTTAACATATGCCACCCTGTTTTTAAAGGGACCAAAAGTAATTGGACAGATTAAATAATTGTAAATAAAATGTTCATTTCTAGTACTTGGTTGAAAACCCTTTGTTGGCAATGACTGCCTGAAGTCTTGAACTCATGGACATCACCAGATGCTGTGTTTCCTCCTTTTCGATGCTCTGCCAGGCCATCACTGCAGTGGTTTTCAGTTGCTGTTTGTGGGCCTTTCTATCTGAAGTTTAGCCTTTAACAAGTGAAATGCAGAAATGCATGCTCAATTGGGTTAAGATCAGGTGACTGACTTGACCATTCAAGAATATTCCACTTTGGCTTTATGTTTTGGGTCATTGTCCATCTGTAGTATGAAACGACGATCAATCAGCTTGGCTACATTTGGCTGGATATGAGCACATAGTATTGCTCTGAATACCTCAGAATTCATTTGGCTGCTTCTGTCCTGAGTTACATCATCAATAAACACTACTGACCCAGTGCCACTAGCAGCCATGCATGCCCAAGCCATCACACTGCCTCCGCCGTGTTTTACAGATGATGTGGTATGCTTTGGATCATGAGCTGTATCACGTCTTTGCCATACTTTTCTCTTTCCATCATTCTGGTAGAGGTTGATCTTGGTTTCATCTGTCCAAAGAATGTTCTTCCAGAACTGTGCTGGCTTTTTTAGATGTTTTTTAGCAAAGTCCCGTCTAGACTTTGGAATCTTGATGCTTATGAGTGGCTTGCACCGTGCAGTGAACCCTCTGTATTTACTTTCATGCAGTTTTCTCTTTATGGTAGATTTGGATATTGATACGCCTACCTCCTGAAGAGTGTTGTTCACTTGGTTGGCTGTTGTGATGGGGTTTCTATTCACCATGGAGACTATTCTGCGATCATCCACCACTGTTGTCTTTCGTGGGTGCCCAGGTCTTTTTGCATTGATGAGTTCACCAGTGCTTTCTTTCTCAGGATGTACCAAACTGTAGATTTTGCCACTCCTAATGTTGCAGCAATTTCTCGGATGGGTTTTTTCTGTTTTTGCAGCTTAAGGATGGCTTGTTTCACCTGCATGGAGAGCTCCTTTGACCGCAGGTTTCCTTAACAGCAAAACCTTCCAAATGCAAGCACCATACCTCAAATCAACTCCAGGCTTTTTATCTGCTTAATTGAGAATGACATAACGAAGGGATTGCCCACACCTGTCCATGAAATAACCTTGGAGTCAATTGTCCAGTTACTTTTGGTCCCTTTAAAAACAGGGTGGCACATGTTAAGGAGCTGAAACTCCTAAACCCTTCATCCAATTTTAATGAGGATACCCTCAAATGAAAGCTGAAAGTCTGAACTTCAACTGCATCTGAATTGTTTTGTTTAAAATTCATTGTGGTAGTCTAGAACCAAAATTAGAAAAATGTTGTCTGTCCAAATACATATGGACCTAACTGTATAATCTTAACATTGCTGCCTTTAGTCCTCTTCTTTTGCATGCTGTCCTGCCGGATATATCCATCCTGTTTCTGTATATTGTCTCCCTCGTATGTTGCATGATCATAGTATACCCACCAAGAGCTTATTTTATATTACCTAAGATGGTGGATAGCACAGGCCTGAATGGATTATGTTTTATCATGTGTAAAATAAATAATCGGTGAGTAACTCAGCACATTTGAGTGGGCACTAAAACTAAACACATGGCGGGCAGTGAGTGGGCACTCCTAGTGTGATGCTGCACATTGCTCTGGAAAACACATCATGGGCACAGTTTTCAGCTCTGTCTCTCATCTATTGTAATTGTATGTAGTAGAGTGACTGACTGGGATACAGAACTTGCAGTTTTCTACACACACACCTATAGCTGCAGGCAGCTTAAATTAGACCTACATATTTCTTACCATTTATGCGCAGCTGGTGATTAGAGTCTGTGTGTAACTGCTGTAGAGGAGCAGGCGGCTTCTCATTTATTGTTACAGCATATAACACAGCATTGCCCATCTCTGTCTATTTCTGGACCTTACAATGGGATATTTTCCATTATTGACCTGTTGTATACCTTTGTTGTAAGCCTGCATGGTTTGCACCCTCGCTTAGTCAACATCTTGTGCGGTTGGAGGGGTCCTTGAAGTTGGTTATATATGGTCTTGGGAATCCAATGGGATATGGTTTCCTCCTTTTGGAAGTTACTATGGTTCTGGACCTGGTGAAATGTGGAGGGGAGTTTCGGCAAGGGTTTGCGGATCCCCAGGAAATTCAAGTGAACATTGGAACCTTTGTGGCTATGGTGCTCCTTAGCTAGTGGGGTAACGGTTGGGAGTAATTGTTGGTACATTTTATGTCTGGTAATCACCAGATTTGGGAACTTCAAGGACGCCCCCCAGAGTGTTAATGTTATTTATGCTTTGATGTTTATTTTATGTTTATTTTAATAAGAACATGAATTAAAAAGTAAAAAAAAAAAAAACAACAGTTATTTGTTTTCCTTTTAGTGTGTCCTTGAAGTTATTTATAAATTGGTCAGTAGGGGTAGCCATATCAAGTATGGACCTATGGTTTGGGGGGGTGTTCATCACAATATGATCCCCCCTGGGTTTGGAAGGGTAACCATTTCAGGTATGGCACCCTGGTTTTGAGGAGTAATCATCTCAGGTATGGCCCCCTGGTGTGGAGGGTAACCATCTCGTGTATGGCCCCCTGGTGCAGAGGGGGTAACCATCTCGGGTATGGCCCCTTGGTATAGAGGGGTGACCATCACAGTATGGCCCCCTGGTCTCCAGAAGCATTTATATTTTTATAGGACCCTGTAAGGCCTGTTTCACACTTGCTTTTTTTTGCAGCGCGTTTTTCCCGCAAAAAAACGCATTGAAAAACGCATACAAAAGCATACAACTGCTGCGTTTTTTTCAAGCATTTTTATGAGCATGCATGAAAAAAACGCAGCGTTTTTATGCGTTTGTATGCGTTTTTAGTGCGTTTTTACCGCGTTTGCGTTTTTTTCCAACATTAGGTGGCCCCTCACACTAACCCAAACCATGACTTTACTAACCCTAACCCTGACCCTAACCCTAACCCTAACCCTGACCCTAACCCTAACCCTAACCCTAACCCTAACCCTTAACCAAACCATACTTAACCCTAACCCTGACCCTAACCCTTAACCAAACCATACTTAACCCTAACCCAAACCCTAACTAACCTTAACCCTAACCCTGACCCTAACCCTAACCCTAACCCTAACCCTGACTCTAACCCTTAACCAAACCATACTTAACCCTAACCCTGACCCTAACCCTTAACCATACCATACTTAACCCTAACCCAAACCCTAACTAACCTTAACCCTAACTCTAACCCTGACCCTAACCCTAACCCTAACCCTAACCCTGACCCTAACCCTTAACCAAACCATACTTAACCCTAACCCTGACCCTAACCCTGACCCTAACCCTTAACCAAACCATACTTAACCCTAACACTGACCCTAACCCTGACCCTAACCCTAACCCTAACCCTGACCCTAACCCTAACCCTAACCCTTAACCAAACCATACTTAACCCTAACCCTGACCCTAACCCTTAACCAAACCATACTTAACCTTAACCTTAACCCTAACCCTAACCCTGACCCTAACCCTAACCCTAACCCTAACCCTGACCCTAACCCTTAACCAAACCATACTTAACCCTAACCCTGACCCTAACCCTGACCCTAACCCTAACCCTAACCATAACCCTGACCCTAACCCTTAACCAAACCATACTTAACCCTAACCCTGACCCTAACCCTTAACCAAACCATACTTAACCTTAACCCTAACCCTGACCCTAACCCTAACCCTAACCCTAACCCTAACCCTGACCCTAACCCTTAACCAAACCATACTTAACCCTAACCCTGACCCTAACCCTGACCCTAACCCTAACCCTAACCCTGACCCTAACCCTTAACCAAACCATACTTAACCCTAACCCTGACCCTAACCCTAACCCTAACCCTAACCCTGACCCTAACCCTTAACCAAACCATACTTAACCCTAACCCTGACCCTAACCCTAACCCTAACCCTAACCCTGACCCTAACCCTAACCCTAAACCCCCTTAACTAACCCTAACTTTACCCAAACCCCTAAATTCCATTGTCTAAACTAATGGTAAAAAAAAAATGCATGTGCAAAAAAACGCATACATAAGCATGCCAATGCGCACATATGCTCACCATAGACTTATAATGGGTGTCTTGCTGTAAAAAAACGCATTGCGCGCGCATGCGTTTTTTTGAGGCAAATCGGACGCACAAAAAATGCAACAAGTTGCATTTTGTGCGCCCGAGCGCATACCGCAAAAAACCGCATGCGCGGTAAAACGCGTACAAACGCATGTGTATGCGCACATAAGCGCATCCCATGCAAAGTATAGGAAAAAAAAACGCATGCGCTATTTAGCGCTAAATTACCGCGAAAAAAAACGCAAATGTGAAACCAGCCTTAGGGTAAAGTCCCTGGGGTCATGGCAATCATATTTTGCATGCCTATAGAATAAATTGGCTCCTCTGAGCCAGGAACAGCGGCTGGAGGGGAGAAGAGAACAAGGTAGGCAGGCTTTTCAATACAATCTATAGCTTTAAGGACCCTCTCTTTTTTCATGTGACTTGAGAATGCCGAGACATGGTTTTTGACTGTTTATATTGACCAAACCATGTTTCTTTCAAGGTTGTCATCTGGACAATGCAGTTATCTAGTGCATGAAACTGAAGAGCAATGTACCTAATCTGTGTGCCCTTGAGTCAGTGGGAGTGACTAAGGGTAAAGTAATTAAGTGTATTAACATGAAGGGCAATATGCCTATTCCCGATGCCCTTGAGCCAGTGGGAGCGGCTAAGGGTAAAGTAATCAAGTACATTAACACGAAGGGCAATATGCCTATTCCCAATACCTTTGACCCAGTTGGAGAGGTCAAAAGTAAATGTTATCAAGTGCATGAAAAACAATTAACAATGGCATGGCAGGGTTATTAATTATGCCTTTGTAGACTTTTTCTGCTTTAGGTTTATTTAAATTACTACTTCCAGATATTCTGAACGTAATTTTATGGTCGGTTATAATGTTGATGTTATATTGTGTATAGTGTTTAATTACTCCCTATTTATAATATCTTTCTTTTGATATGTTCATCACTTTTCAGGTAGTGATAATAAGTGGGTTTAAGAAATTTTACTGCACAGCTACTGTAAATAATGGTGGTTTCTAGAACTAAAATCTGTGAATTGGTGAATTATTAGAGCTGGCTACAATACATGCAGTATAATAGTTTTTTGAGGCATGACAGATGTCATTATACAGGTATTCAGATTGTGGCTACGACCTTAACCCTAGAACGCATGACCATAAAATTCTACACTTTCACATACCTGGGGCCTTTTAGGCCCGTGTGCAAATAACATGGAATAACTCAAACAAAAATAATTTTCAAAGTTTATTTGAAAATTGCAAAGTAAGGATGCATTCCCACTAGCGCTGGTGTCTGCCAGGAGGAGATCTGTAATGCATCTGACCTCCTTGTGACCCCAGCTAAGGCAGGTGGAATCCCGGCACTCCAGCAGCCTTAACTGGAGTTACCAAGAGATCAGATCCATTACGGATCACCTCCTGGCAGACCCCAGCGCCAGTGGGAACACAGCATAAGATGTGAATAATTCAAAACATTACTATGTGCAAAAAAAAACAAAAGAGTAACTGAACGGGCTTAAAACACCCAATATACGCATTCGATATAACTCTTTATAATAATGTTCTTTTGTCTAAAAGTTTTTTATATAAAAGTTCCAGTAAACATGCTGCAGGAATATCTCTTTTCAAAGGTACTTTTTCTACTTTACTAATGACCGCAACAACTGACAAGACGAGTTCTCTTGTCATCAAAACAAAGGCTTCTCCGAATATCCTCAAATCTATTGACTGACATTGTAGCTTTGTAATGTGGATCTGAAAAAGGGTTCATAAAGAGTTCTCTGATAGGAACATCGTATGATTTTGTACTCCCTGGCAGAAGAGTAAGGCCAATATAAGCATACAGTTCCTCTTTTGTTATATTTTTCCATGCTTTTTTTCTTCCTGAAGTGATAAGTTTTCCTTCTAAGTTAGGCTGGTTTCACATTTGCGTTTTTTAGCGCTGGAAAAAAACGCATATGTGCGCATGCGTTTTTTCCCCTATATTTAACATGGGTGCGCATACCTGCGCGCTTGTAAGCGCATGTATGCGATTTTCATGCGCTGCGTTTTTTTGGGGTGTGCGTTTGTATTTTCCAGACGCAGCATGTTGCATTTTTTGGCCCTGCAAAAAAGCGCATGCGCACATATGCGCACGTTTTGCGCTAAAAATGGCCATTATAGCCTATGGATGCGCATATGTGCACACTGGCATGCTCATGTATGCGTTTTTTTGCATATGCGTTTTTTTTTTTTAACCATGGAATTTAGGGGTTTGGGTTAGAGTTAGGGTTAGTTAAGGGGGTTTAGGGTTAGGGTTAGGGTCAGGGTCAGGGTTAGGGTTGGGGTTTGGGTCAGGGTTAGGGTTAAGTATGGTTTGGTTAAGGGTTAGGGTCAGGGTTAGGGTCAGGATTAGGGTTAAGTATGGTTTTGTTAAGGGTTAGGGTCAGGGTTAGGGTTAGGGTTAGGGTTAGGGTCAGGGTTAGGGTTAGGGTTAGGGTCAGGGTTAGGGTTAGGGTCAGGGTTAGGGTTAAGTATGGTTTTGTTAAGGATTAGGGTCAGGGTTAGGGTCAGGATTAGGGTTAAGTATGGTTTGGTTAAGGGTTAGGGTCAGGGTTAGGGTTAGGGTTAGGGTCAGGGTTAGGGTTAGGGTTAGGGTCAGGGTTAGGGTTAAGTATGGTTTTGTTAAGGGTTAGGGTCAGGGTTAGGGTCAGGATTAGGGTTAAGTATGGTTTTGTTAAGGGTTAGGGTCAGGGTTAGGGTTAGGGTTAGGGTCAGGGTTAGGGTTAGGGTTAGGGTCAGGGTTAGGGTTAAGTATGGTTTTGTTAAGGGTTAGGGTCAGGGTTAGGGTCAGGATTAGGGTTAAGTATGGTTTTGTTAAGGGTTAGGGTCAGGGTTAGGGTTAGGGTTAGGGTCAGGGTTAGGGTTAGGGTTAGGGTTAGGGTCAGGGTTAGGGTTAGGGTTAGGGTCAGGGTTAGGGTTAGGGTTAGGGTTAGTTAGGGTTTAGGGTTTGGGTTAGGGTTAAGTATGATTTGGTTAAGGGTTAGGGTCAGGGTTAGGGTTAGGGTTAGGGTCAGGGTTAGGGTTAGGGTTAGGGTTAGGGTTAGTAAAGTCATGGTTTGGGTAGTGTGAGGGGCCACCTAAAAATGTTGGAAAAAAACGCAAACGCGGTAAAAACGCACTAAAAACGCATACAAACGCATAAAAACGCTGCGTTTTTTTCATGCATGCTCATAAAAATGCTTGAAAAAAACGCAGCAGTTGTATGCTTTTGTATGCGTTTTTTCAATGCGTTTTTTTGCGGGAAAAACGCGCTGCAAAAAAAAGCAAGTGTGAAACGTACACAAACCTACCTCATCTACAATATCATCTGAAAAAAATTTACAGAACATATCTCTTTTGGACAAGAATTGTGGAATTCCTACAGTTCCTTGAGCAATTCTTACAATATTATGTGATGGGGTTCGTCCAAGAACCACAGCAGTACTGTTCCAAAAAACATTAGTTTTGGATGTTCTAGTTGTACGTTCTGCTGGATCCATTACTTCTTCATCATCTGAAGAATCACTGGACGATGAAGTAGAGACATTAGCTGGTGGCATGTACTCTTCATCAGACAAAGAAAGTTCACTGTCTTCATCACTATCAAAAATGATTGCTTCGATTTCTTGGTCAGTCAAAACCCTGGATGTAGACTGTGCCATTGTAACCTTAGAAGTCAGTAAACTAAAATGAAAAAAAAAAAAGATTACAATCAGGGTTGTACACTCTTTGTTAGTGTGTGTGCTAAGGGTAAAGTGCAGACCCCTCCTCTCACCTTCAGCAGGTCACCACTTTCTTTTAGGTGCAGTAGAAGCTTTTGGATTTTTGTAACTCAGAAAGTTTCTTTTTCCAGAAACAAGAAAGCTGGCTCTTTCCTCCAAAGTCTCTTCAGCAAGTAGCACACAATGAACAGTGTTCAAGACCTATGATGATGTCAGAGATGCATGACGTTGTGAGGGAGCCTCCTTCCCAAGATCACATGACCATGTAGTCAGGCAGAATTCACACTCTTCATAGCAACAGCAGAGTCATAAAGAGTGAGCCAAAGTCTTCCCCAGCAACAGGGAAGACAAAAAGACTTAGGATCACATGTAAACCTAGTACGGGCCTAAAAGGCCCCTGGTATGTGAATATGGGGTATTCAGAAAAAAGAGTTGTTATACTGAAATGCCTGTAACATAAAATAAATGAACAACTGGAAATGACAAACAACTATATACCTGAGGAATACCTAGAGTTTCAAAATTCTAACTAAAGTAATCTTGCAGAAAATAGAAAACAATTAACAGGGTGGGCCTGCGAGGCCCCAGGTATGCGTTCTTGGGTTAATTATGGTTTACTTTCCACATTTCCCATTATGGGATCCTCATTGCAGGATGTTTAGCAACTGTTATTTTGCTGTAGTTACCATATTATCGATCATAACTTGGTAGCATGGCATTGATAAAATTAATCTGTTGGAGCTCTGGAATTGTATTTTTTTTTTTTTTACTTGTATGCACAGTCTTTCCATTGCATGTAGAAATGGTTGATGGCTTTACTAGGCATGGTTGATGAGGGTCGAGACCATTTAAGGTGTCAAATGCCCTCTCTGGTGGCAGTTTAGGAGTCAGGCGGAAGTTGCAGACAAGTTAAGGTGGACTCTTTTTAACTAATAGAGGATGTAAAACCTCATGGTGGTGAACAGGCTTGGCTTTGGTGGCCAGCCTCAAGGACGTTGTAATAGTAGCGTCAATCAGGGGCGGGCACAGTGGTTAAGCACAGGAGTGAGGAAAATAGGGTCATTGGTGCCCTGAAAGTTTACTGGCTCTGCTTGAATGGCAAGCCAGTGCGTGCCGCCCCTTGATGGCTGTCTGTCCTGGTTCTGTATGTCAGACAGCTGGGGATATCACAGTACTTTTGAATCCCAATGTACTAGCACTTCACCTGACTCCTACTGTGATTGTTTTAATTCTGTGATTTAAATAAAGCTGTGGCCATTTTGACAGCCAAAATAATGTGTTGTGTATTTATTCTAGTGCCTAGGTTTACTGTAGTTATGGTGGTTTTAAGATGGAGTAGCCGTCCGTCCCATATCCATAAGTCAAGAAACCACTGGAGCCATAGGCGGAGGAGGACATGACTTGGGGATGGGTGGACCTTTACTCCTGCAGCTTTTTGGTATAGTGGTTTAGATGTTAAGAAAGAGTGATGTTGCTTTCAGAGTAAGAAGCACAGTATGTATGTGCCTGGTGGGTTACGGTGAGGAGGGTGGGGCTTATATAGAACAGGAAATCTGTCTCTCTCCCTCTTTCTTACACAGGATGAACAGAAGGAAGCATTTCCCGCCCTCCCGCCCTGTTTATAATAATTGTCCTAAAACGCTTTAATTATTGCTTGTATGATGAATGCTTTATTGTATTTTTGAAATTACCATTGTATATTTTGTTCCAGGTTCAATTTTATCATGGCTATAAAGAGTTATCAGCATTAACCTTCTAAGCCCAAGGGAAGGGCAATCCTTCAGCCATGGTTCCCTAGAGGTTTCCTCCACAGGGGTTTTTTCCTCTCCTGAGTGCTGTAGCATGACTCTTTGTGAGTCGGAGGTTTGCTAAGTTAGTCCCCTTAATCTTTTGCAGGGACTTCTAGTTTATAAGTTTACTAAAGTGATTTATTAAAAAAAAAAAAAAAAAAAGGTGTCAAATGTGAATTTATAACCCGTCACAGCTTTGCGGTTTAAGAGTCAGGTGGAAGTTGCAGACAAGTTAAGGTGGACTCATTTTAACTAATAGAGGATGTAAAACCTCATGGTAGTGAACAGGCTCGGCTTTGGTGGCCAGCTTCAAGGACGTTGTAATTGTAACATCAATCAGGGGCGGGCACAGTGGTTAAGCACAGGAGTGAGGACAATAGGGTCATTGGTGCCCTGAAAGTTTACTGGCTCTGCTTGAATGGCAAGCCAGTGTGTGCCACCCCTTTATGGCTGTCTGTTCTGTTTCTGTATGTCAGACAGCTGGGGATATCACAGTACTTGTGAATCCCAATGTACTAGCACTTCACCTGACTCCTACTGTGATTGTTTTAGTCCTGTGATTTAAATAAAGCTGTGGCCATTTTGACAACCAAAATAATGTGTTGTGTATTTATTCGATTGCCTAGGTTTACTGTAGTTATGGTAATTTTAAGATGGAGTAGGGGTCGGTCCCATATCCATAAGTCATGTCTTATAACTTATGCCTTATACTTATAATGTCTGTTCCACTTCTGATCCTCCGAATGCAAAATATTGTCTAAAAAGTGTTAATTTTTATTTAACAATTATTTTAAAAAGTCATACCTAGGGATGAGCGAGCATATTCGTGGGTATTCGGTACTCAGTGAGTAATGTGGTACTCAAACCAAAGCGAGTATTTCACTACTCGCCTCGCTATTCGGTTCTCCCACCCAGCAGTTGCCAATCACAGTAATGCCACACCCTTCTAGGTTGTGGGAAGCATTACTATGATTGTGTGGCCGCCCAGCTTCCTAAGAGTCATCAATCATAGCCTGGCACTAAGCCCTGCCGCCGCCATTTTCTGCACATTGCATGCAGAACACAGCTAGTGTATCGAGAATGTGAGCAGTTGCTAGGGAGAGTTGTGTTTTTTGGTGCAAATCAGCCAGAAATCCTCTGTGAAACCCCAAAGCTCTTTTCAGAGCTGAAAGTATAAGGTCAGGGACCGAGTAGTGACCGTTTTCCCAGCTTTTTTTTAGGTCACATTTACCCCTGCAGAGCAGGTTTTTTGTGCTGCTGCCGTGCTGCATTCACAGCGAATAGCACGCACGGTACTGCACAACTGACAACTGTCTTGTGTGGTGTCTGGGCAGATTTTTGTGCTGCTACCATGCTGCGTTCACATAATAACAGCAAATAGTGCGCATGCACAGTACTGCACATCTAACACGCAGGCAGCACCACTGTCTTGTGTGGTGTATGGGCTGCGTTTTCTTGCCTTAAACCTCAGGGTAGTTTGTTTGTTCAGCTGCCGTGCTGCGTTCACAGCGAATAGCATGCACAGTACTGCACAACTGACACGCAGCCAGCACCGCTGTCTTGTGTGGTGTCTGGGGTGCGTATTCTTGCCTTAAACCTCAGGGCACTTTTTGTGCTGCCGCCGTGCTGCGTTCACACAATAACAGCAAATTACGCATGCACGGTACTGCACAGCTAACATGCAGGCAGCACCACTGTCTTGTGTGGTGTCTGGGGTGCGTATTCTTGCCTTAAACCTCAGGGCATTTGGGTCGCCCTCCCAGGGCCATGGGGTACTCGGTACCGGGCCGATGTCAGGGGGAGGTGTCACAGCAGCGGTGACCCGGTCCGTGGCCCTCGGCGCCCAAGTAATCAGGGGTGTCGAATGGTGGTTTGTAGTTACTGGAATAGTTTGTGACGCCACCTGTGGTGTTCGGCAAGTGGGATGTTGGGCCGACGCTGCATGCAGATCCTCTGGGGCTGGTGGTGTGTTGCAGCCAAGATGGTGAAGCTCCCCACAGGAGGAGCTGTAGCCTCAGGGCAGTGTAGCTGTAGGGGCAGAGGAGAGGTGCAGGCGGTGTAGAAGCTGATACCCAGATGTAGTGGTACAGGGTGTGTTGGCGCAGGAATAATTGGAGGACACCAGGGCGTGCAGTTCCAAAGCTTTACTCACAGTCTGTAGCACACACAGATGCCTGCCTCCGTGCTTTGTCCTCTGGGTCAGGGACTCAGTCAACCTCCAGATCAGATGGAATGCTCCCTTCCAGCACTCCGCCAACATGTGCCTTTCTGAATGTTTCCTCTTAAAGTGCCTTTAAGTGTGAAGTACTCCTTGTACTGACTTACACTGGAGTGCCTCCTGACTGATGTTCCCAACAACTCTACTTGTACGGCAGACAGCTGTAGCCTGCTTCGGGAACTCCTCTCTCCTGAGTCCTGGCTCACTATTCACGTTGTTGTTGTGCCCCCAAGTCTTAGATGGGAGTAGTGCATTTACAGCCCACTACTCCACCGTCACTCCGAGGATCTGGTCCATTGGTCCATTTTCTTTCGTTGCCTCTGGCCTCTCACCACGCAACATTGAAGAGGAACGTGAGGGGATATCATCTGTTGAAGATGGCCAAATATTTGAAACCCCACTTCCAGAGGAAAGCCACTTTCATCCACATGATATACCGGGTGAAGAGGTGGAGGCTGATGGTGATGACACACGGTTGCCATCTGTCCAGTCGCCAATATCAACACCGAAGGAGGATGACATGGACGACGAGGTGGTCGATGAAGAGACCACCGATCCGACCTGGGCCGTTGGCACGCATAGCCAGCAAAGCAGCACAGAGGATGAAGGTGGATACGTAGCACCAACAAAGGCACCAAGGGGTACTGATTTGTTTGAGCAGAGTGTGAAGTGTGTCAACTGTTGCCAAGAGCAATCCCTCTGTGCCCCAAGTCAAGGCAAGGGTGCGTTCAGCTGCTGTCAGGAAATTTATTTCAAATAGTCCTTCCTTCTGAACCAAATGTTGCCATCTGTAGCATCTGCCATAGGAAGCTGAGAAGAGGCCAGGGCAAAGGCAACAAAAGCACCACCAGTATGCAAAACACATGGCAGCCAAGCACCCTAGTCGGTGGGTACCAAATCAGTGTCTGCGACTGCGGGTCAAACCACTGCCATGTCACCTGTGATACGGCCTCACCAATCTGCTGGGCAGGAAGCAGGTGATCATCATACCTCTTGCTCACAAGCTGCGGTTGCACAGACACAGGCCACAACAAGCTCATCCACTTGTTTGTCCCAGGAAAGCATCCAATTGTCCATGCCCCAGATGTATGAAAGGAGGCGTAAATACCAAGTCACGCACCCACAAGCACAAATACTTAACGCGCACATTGCCAAGTTGCTAGCCGTGGAGATGTTGCCGTTTAGGCTTGTGGGGACACAGTTTTTCCGTGATCTTTTGGCTGTGGCGGCCCCACGATACTCGGTTCCCAGCTGGCACTATTTTTCCCACTGTGCTGTCCCCGAGTTTCACCAGCACGTCTTAAACAATCTAAAGCGTGCTCTCTCTAATGCCGTAACCGGGAAGGTCCATTTTACAACAGACACATGGACAAGTACTTGTGGCCAGGGATGATACATCTCTGTCATGGCACACTGGCTGAACCTGGTGGAGGGTGGGACAAAGTCTCAAACTGGACCATCAACACATATCCTACCCACACCACGAATAGCGGGCCCAACCTCAATGAGGGTTTCCGCCTCATCATATACATCTAGTCTCCCCTTTTCCTCCTCTGCCTCGTCATTCTATGCTGAATTACCTCCACATCACTCCCAAGTTGGGAGCTGTGCAACAGCACAACAGCAAAGTGGCAAAACGCTCTGCTGAAGCTGATCTGCTTAGGTGACACACCACATACTGCAACAGAGCTTTGGCAAGGAATAAAACAACAGACCGATCAGTGGCTCTCCCCACTGCAACTCCAACCTGGTCTGGTTGTCTGCGACAATGGGCGAAACCTGGTGGCGGCTTTAAAGCTTGGGAAGCTGGAACACGTTCCATGCATGGCTCACGTGCTGAACCTGGTGGTGCAGAAATTTATAAAAACATACCCTGACTTGCCGTACCTACTTGAGAAGGTGCGCTGTAGTTGCGCCAATTTCCGCCACTCCTCAAGCGCTGTTGCCAGTCTTGCAGAGCTTCAAAAGCAATTTAATTTGCCAAACCACAGACTGATTTGCGACGTGCCAACACGTTGAAACGCAACATATCATATGTTGGCAAGGGTAAGTGAGCAGCAGAGGGCACTTTCTGAAAACCAGCTTAAACATGCCGGTCACACTGAGACTTAGCCAAGACACATAACAACTTTTGAGTGGGTGTGGATCGCTGATATTTGTGAGGTGCTTGATAACTTTGAGTACTGCACCAAGCTTGTAAGCAGTGATCAGGCTATTATCAGCGTATCCATCCCTATGCTATGTCTGCTGAAATAAATCGATGCAGAATCAAAAAATGGAATCTTTGCATGCCCAGCAGCTGGGTATAGAGCAAGATTTCACAATGGGTGATCCTACCCAGCCCAGCCAATATCATCAGGTAACATTGGGGGATGAAGAGGATGATGAAAATGAGGAGGGAGAGGACTTTTTCAGTGGTACCGAGGGGACACCTCATGCTACAGAGGGGAATCCAAACCCCAGCTTCATGTCTGTACAGCATGGGTGGGCTGAAGAGGAGGAGGTGGAGGAGGAGAGTCAGTGTGAGGAGAGGATGGGTGTTGTTCCTCCTTCAGGGGTCACAGAAAATTTGCCTCTATGCAGCTTGGCACACATGGCACACTTCATATCTGACTGTCTGTGCCAAGACCCTCGTGTAATCCACATTTTCAATAGCAACCTATACTGGTTGGCCAGCTTTCTAGACCCACGGTACAAGGACAAATTTCCTTCAATACTGTTGCAGTCAGCAAGGGGTTTCACAATGGAATCCTTCAAGAAGGTCGTTGTCGATAATTTGATGGCAACAGCACCCTCAGACAACACTGCTAGCAGAGATACCAGCTCTGTGCAACAACATGCATTAATGGGGAGAGATACGCCAAGCAGGTCCAAAAGAGGTCGTGGTAAAATGTCCACAAACTGGGCCATCTTCAATAAACCGGCTCATCACCAAGGACTAGCGGCAATAGTAGCAATGTCAAGGAGGGAGAAGTTGAACAAGATGGTCAACGACTATCTAAGTGACCATACCTGCGTCCTTCCTGACACTTCTGTACCATTTAATTACTGGATATCCAAGCTGCATAGTTGGCCCGTCCTCTCCTTCTATGTCTTGGAGGTGCTGGCCTGCACTGCTGCTAGTGTGATGTCAGAGCGTGTTTTCAGTGCCGCTGGGGCAATCATCACAGATACACACACACGGTTGACTACAGAGAATGCAGACAGGCTGACTCTGATAAAATTTAACAAGGACTGGATTTCGCAACAGTATATAAGCCCTCCAGATGACAGTATCCCAACCTAAAGTCACCCAACATGTTTTTTTTTTTAATTGGTGATCACATCCATCCCATTCCCTTCCCATGCAAGCCCCTTTTCTTCTTCTTACACATGTTTTCAAAACATGCTTCTGACACATGTACCTCATGGTCAATAAGCTAAAAACAATGTTACGTTAATTAATATTTCCCATCGGAGGCACTTGTGATGAGAGTGAGACCCTTCTTCCTTCAACAAACATGCTATCATGCCCCTTGGGCTAATTTTTGGAGACACTATTGCTATGCCTGGACACTGGGCATGGCCACCTCTATGGTAGTAGTCCGACTCCTAGCTTCATCATAATTGTTTGGCCCTTCAGACCTGCCTTGCTTCCTTCTTCAACCATGATACAGCCCCTTGGGCTAATTTTTGGAGACACTATGGCTATGCCTGGACACTGGGCACAGCCACCTCTATGATAGTAGTCCTGGCTTTATCATAATTGTTAGGCCCTTCAGACCTGCCTTGCTTCCTTCATCAACCATGATACAGCCCCTAGGGCTAATGTTTGGAAGACACTAAATCTATGCCTACACATTGGGCAGTGGCACAACAAGGACAGTAGTCCAAGCTTTATAATTGTGAATCCCTTGTGATGAAGATGATGATGATGGGTGGCTTCTTCCTGCGTTAACCTTAACACAGCCCCTACCCCTACGGCAGATTGCTCTCCTACACCACTTACACAATTAGGTGTCAGTAGATTGCCTCCATCATCACTCGCTCTTACGGTACTTCTTCTGATATATCACCGGCACTGCGTAAGTTGCGTAAGAGTCCCGCTCTTCCGGCAAAAAACCAAAGGACTTAAATTAGTGTTTGTACATTCTAGTGAAGCAGTGGTGTAAAAACAGTCGTGCAGCCCCTGACCAGGTGCCCCCATGTTATATACATTTGCCTACAGCATACATTTTTTAACATTTACACATTTTTAGCGTTTTCCTCAGCCCCCAGACCGCTTTGAAGGGTCCAGCAGACAATTACTCGCATTTTCCATTGACTATCATTGAACTTGCTATTCGTACCGAATACCCGAGTATTAGGGTATACTCGGTACGAGTATAGCGAGTCCGAATACTTCAGTACTCGCTCATCCCTAGTCATACCGTAATTAAAGGAAATGGCAATTCATACTAAACAGAAAACAAAAAATACACTGTGCAGAGGTTATATTAAGAATCATTCCATTTATAGGGGTTTATACATATAGAGCACGTAAACTAGTTAATGTCTAATATTGTATGCAAATTGCCTCTTTGGAGAAAAAGATGACTTGAACTCTATAGCGCCACCTGTTGGTAGTAGCGATACTACAAGTCACAATCAACCCTTTCACGAGTCTTGTAATATGACTTAGGATAAAAGCCAAATCAGAATCTCAATTTGCAGACACTGTGTTTCGAGCTATTGGCCCTCGTCAGTGCAAAGTATGAGAACTGATTTGGCTAGGTGAGAGGCTCGGAACAGAGGTCTAAGGGGTAAGGTTTCTCCTTGTGTCTAATATTATGCCTAATATTGATGATGGAAATATATGCTGCTGTCCTAATCACACTAACAATGCAATATACATCATATTGAACATTCAAGATAGTAAGGGTTAATATTCAAGAAACAAAGTGCTGAGTGCTTAAATCATATACATGATGCTGGAAGATACAGGAGACTGTCCCAGGTGTGTGGTGCAGACCAGATGGCTTGAATATAAGAAATAGGGCTATAATAGCATTACTACAAACCATCTGTTAGCAGACAGACCAGGGGCAGTGACACAAATATGGTTTACTAAGCAAATACCTAAGCAACACTAAGTATAGGCATACAGACAGGCATATTTACCAGAACTCCAACCTGCAACAGTGGACCCCCTTAACACACGTTTTGGCAGTTCTTCCTCAGAAGGGGTGATCTAGATTCATTCCTTAACCCCTTTACCTCCGAGGGTGGTTTGTACGTTAATGACTGGGCCAATTTTTACAATGATGACCACTGTCCATTTATGAGGTAAAAACTCAGGAACGCTACAACGGATCTTGGCAATTCTGAGATTCTTTTTTAGACATCTTGTTCTTCGATATGACTTCTGTTTATTTATGAAAAAATTGAAAATATGGCGAAAATGTTAAAAATTTTGCAATTTTCAAACTTTGAATGTTTATGCCCTTAAAACAGAGAAATATGTCACACAAACTAGTTAATAAATAACATTTTCCACATACAGTGGGGAAAAAAAGTATTTAGTCAGTCAGCAATAGTGCAAGTTCCACCACTTAAAAAGATGAGAGGCGTCTGTAATTTACATCATAGGTAGACCTCAACTATGGGAGACAAACTGAGAAAAAAAAATCCAGAAAATCACATTGTCTGTTTTTTTTTCATTTTATTTGCATATTATGGTGGAAAATAAGTATTTGGTCAGAAACAAAATTTCATCTCAATACTTTGTGATATATCCTTTGTTGGCAATGACAGAGGTCAAACGTTTTCTGTAAGTCTTCACAAGGTTGCCACACACTGTTGTTGGTATGTTGGCCCATTCCTCCATGCAGATCTCCTCTAGAGCAGTGATGTTTTTGGCTTTTCGCTTGGCAACACGGACTTTCAACTCCCTCCAAAGGTTTTCTATAGGGTTGAGATCTGGAGACTGGCTAGGCCACTCCAGGACCTTGAAATGCTTCTTACGAAGCCACTCCTTCGTTGCCCTGGCGGTGTGCTTTGGATCATTGTCATGTTGAAAGACCCAGCCACGTTTCATCTTCAATGCCCTTGCTGATGGAAGGAGGTTTGCACTCAAAATCTCACGATACATGGCCCCATTCATTCTTTCATGTACCCGGATCAGTCGTCCTGGCCCCTTTGCAGAGAAACAGCCCCAAAGCATGATGTTTCCACCACCATGCTTTACAGTAGGTATGGTGTTTGATGGATGCAACTCAGTATTCTTTTTCCTCCAAACACGACAAGTTGTGTTTCTACCAAACAGTTCCAGTTTGGTTTCATCAGACCATAGGACATTCTCCCAAAACTCCTCTGGATCATCCAAATGTTCTCTAGCAAACTTCAGACGGGCCCGGACATGTACAGGCTTAAGTAGTGGGACACGTCTGGCACTGCAGGATCTCAGTCCATGGTGGCGTAGTGTGTTACTTATGGTAGGCCTTGTTACATTGGTCCCAGCTCTCTGCAGTTCATTCACTAGGTCCCCCCGCGTGGTTCTGGGATTTTTGCTCACCGTTCTTGTGATCATTCTGACCCCACGGGGTGGGATTTTGCGTGGAGCACCAGATCGAGGGAGATTATCAGTGGTCTTGTATGTCTTCCATTTTCTAATTATTGCTCCCACAGTTGATTTCTTCACTCCAAGCTGGTTGGCTATTGCAGATTCAGTCTTCCCAGCCTGGTGCAGGGCTACAATTTTGTTTCTGGTGTCCTTTGACAGCTCTTTGGTCTTCACCATAGTGGAGTTTGGAGTCAGACTGTTTGAGGGTGTGCACAGGTGTCTTTTTATACTGATAACAAGTTTAAACAGGTGCCATTACTACAGGTAATGAGTGGAGGAAAGAGGAGACTCTTAAAGAAGAAGTTACAGGTCTGTGAGAGCCAGAAATCTTGATTGCTTGTTTCTGACCAAATACTTATTTTCCACCATAATATGCAAATAAAATGAAAAAAAACAGACAATGTGATTTTCTAGATTTTTTTTTCTCAGTTTGTCTCCCATAGTTGAGGTCTACCTATGATGTAAATTACAGACGCCTCTCATCTTTTTAAGTGGTGGAACTTGCACTATTGCTGACTGACTAAATACTTTTTTTCCCCACTGTATCTAATTTACATCATCACAATTTTGGAAACAATTTTTTTGTTAGGAAGTTATAAGGGTTAAAAGTTGACCAGCGATTTCTTATTTTTGCAACAAAATTTACAAAACTATTTTTTTAGGGACCACCTCACATTTGAAGTCACTTTGAGGGGTCTATATGGCAGAAAATACTCAAAAGTGACACCATTCTAAAAACTGCATGTTACGCGGGGCTTAGGTCAAAGAAGGCTGAAATACCCGGGGCCCCTGCGGAGTCCCTCCAACTAGGGAAAAACCTGTCTGACCATCAACTCAGGGTTTTTGCTAATGGTGCAAATGCCTGAGCCTCCAACCTTTCCTTATCTCCTGCTCAGCCCTAAGCTGAACCCTCCACCCTCCACCCAGTGAGTCGTCAAACCACCAAAGCCCACACAGTAATGACAGACAGGGAGAACTTAAACCGCACCGCGCCGCATACACACAGGACAATACCGTAATGTGAACAGGGCAAAACAAAACACAAATATAGGAAGGCGAAAAGTTAACAACAGATCATACGCCACCAGCTACGAATTTCTCTCTCCAACACCTCCTCTCCAGACCGGAACCACTTGGCATAGAACACAAGCTATAATCGGCGACGCCCATAGGCCAGCACGACTATTTAAAGACCGTGGGCGTGACCAAACATCCCACCTGATTTCCAGCTAGATTAACCCCCAATAACCTGCGTAAAATCAAACCGGCGCCACTGAGGCTATAGTGGACGGAGATGGAACTACCACTGCCTGCCGGACGCTGTGGTGTGAATAGCGTCCGACATGACACTGCACCCCTCAAGCTGATCAAAACCGCATTCAAGAAGTTTATTAACCCTTCAGGTGTGTCACAGGTGCAGAAGCAACATGGAAGGAAAAAAATGAACATTAAACTTTTTAGTCACAAAAATGATCTTTTAGCAACAATTGTTTTATTTTCACAAGGGTAAAAGGAGAAAACGGACAGATAAACTTGTTATACAAATTCTCCTGAGTACGCCGATACCTCATATTTGTGGGAAAAACACTGTTTGGGCATACGCAGGGCTCGGAAGGGAAACGTGCCTAGATGTGTGGTGAGCACTTTGAACCCCAAGTATTCACTAAAGTTTATAACGCCCGGTTGTGAAAATAAAAAATCATATTTTTTCTACAAACATGATGGTTTAGTCCCCAATTTTTTAATTTTCCTAGGGTAACAGGAGAAATTGGACCCCAAAAGCTGTTGACCAATTTATCCTGAGTATGCTGATACCCCATATATGAGGGGGAACCACTGTTTGGTCGCACAGCTGGGCTCGGAAGGGAAGGAGTGCTGTTTGACTTTGTTCAAATGAAAATTGGCTGGAATTGAGATCGGACTCCATGTCACATTTGGAAACCCTCCACAAGTGGCCCCATTTTGGAAACTAGACCCCTAAATAATTTACTTAGATGTGTGGTGAACACTTTGAACCCCCAAATGTTTCTCTAAAGTTTATAATGCCCGGGCGTGAAAAAAAAGAAATTCCACAAAAATGATTTTTAGTCCCCAATTTTGAATTTTCCCAAGGGTAACAGGAGAAATCGGACCACAAGAGTTGTTGTCCAGTGTGTCCTGAGTACGCTGATACCCAATATGTGGGGGAAACCACTGTTTGGGTGCATGTCGGGGCTCGTAAGGGAAGCAGTGATGTTTTGGAATGCAGACTTTGATGGAATGGTCTGCGGGCGTCATGTTCCATTTGCAGAGCCCCTGATGTGCCTAAATGGTAGAAACCCCCCAAGTGACCCCAGTTTGGAAATTAGACCCCTTAAGGAACTTATCTAGATGTGTGGTGAGCACTTTCAACCCCCAAGTGTTTCACTAAAGTTTATAATACCCGGGAGTGGAAATAAAATTCCTATTTTTTCCCACAAAAATAATATTTTAGTCCCCAATTTTTAATTTTATGAAGGGTAACAGGAGAAATAGGACCCCAAAAGTTGTTGCCAAATTTGTCCAATTTGTCCTGAGTACGCTGGTACCCCATATGTATGAAAAAATACTGTTTGAGCACACATAGGGGCTCAGATGGGAAGTGGTGACATTTTGGAATGCAGACTTTGATGGAATGGTCTGCAGGCATCATGTTCCATTTGCAGAACTCCTGATGTGCCTAAACAGTAAAAAAAAACCGCAGGTGACATCATTTTGGAAACTAGACCCCCATGGAACTTATCTAGATGTGCCACCTTTTTGAAACTAATCTACTATTTCCTGTAAATCTAAGTAAATTAGTAGTGCATAGAGGTGTGGTAGAATGTGAAGCAATCTTTCATACAAAGGCCAGGTTTTTCAGGGCAGGTGTCACATTGATAAATGGAGTCCTTGCGTATTCCCCTTTTATAACACACTCAGCACCTTTTTTGCGCTTTAATTTTTTTTCCAGCTTGCGGGACCACCCCTGTGAAATGCTGACCTGATACGATACGAGCACCTTCAGTTTCGGAAGTACTGGGGCCTGCTCCTTCCTGAGTGCCAAATATCAGGGTATTAACCACTACCTCCTGGAACTGAAAGTACGATGTATCAGTCATACCACTGCTGTGACCTGTCATTGGTGAGATCGATGTGAGCACCAGTCAGAGCTTTCCCTGGTGACGCTGTTGTTGCTAGGCACCGGCCTAGGATTGGAGCTCACTGCTGCTCCGATCCTACAGTAGGCAGATCAATTGCAGGTCATTGGCAGGACACAACGCGGTCACACCGCAGCTTTGCCCTGTGATTGGCGTGATAGACGATTACATCAATCACACCAATTAGCAGCTGCAGGTCTTTCCCCAGGCACCGGCCTATGATCAGTGCTCTTACAGCACTGATCCTAGGCCAGTTCTGGCAGGGAACAGCGCAGTAACACCGCGGCTGTGCCCTGCGATTGACGTGATTGATGTTATCTTCAATCGCGCCAATCCGAGAGGTTTTCCATGAGCCTGGCATTGACAGGTACCGGCCTAGGATTCAGTACATTGATACTCGATCCTAGGCTGGGACCTCACTGTTTCAGCCAATGAGAGAGGCTGCGATTGGCTGTTCAGAAATGAACACCCAATCACAGCGATCATGAAGCCAGGTTGGCGGGGACAGGCCCTGAGATGCCAGCACTATCTTCCCTGAGGTAAGATGGCGCTGGAATTTTAATACGATCACCGTGACTTCAGTCACGGTGTCGCATTAAATGGCATGATGTACTACTTCGTCCATGGGAATTAAGTCCCGGGTCACATGGATGGAATAGTACACTGGATGGCACAGAGGGTTTAAGGGGTGTAGTTTATAAAATATGCTCACTTGTGGGTGATTTTTTTTTCTTTTTTGGTACGTCAGGAGCTCAGAAAATGTGGCAAGGCAAATTTGCACTCCAAAAATCAAATCTGCTCTTTCCCTTCTGAGCCTTTCATATACCCACAAATTGGTTAGGTGATTGCTGCATTCAGGAGAAATTGCATAGAAAACTATGCAGTCCATATTTTTCTATTTCTAATTGTTAAAATAAAAAAAATAATTTTAATTCCACATTGCTGTGAAGAATCTAAATGCAAACTTGCAGAAAGCAGTTTTGAATTCTTTGAAGAGTGTGGTTTTTACAGTGGGGCATTACGTGGAAGTTTTTGGGCATACAGGCCCTCAAAATCACTTCAAATGTGCAATTGTCCCTAAAATAAAAGCTTTTATAAAATTTATTGGGAAAAAAAAGAAAATTACAGGAAAATTTTTAAGCCTTCTCGTGTCATAAAAAATAAAAGGATGCTAAAAAAATGATGTTGGTGCAAAGTACGCATATGGAAACAATATTTATTAGCTTTTTTTGTGTGTAGTGTGACTTTTTTTATCACCATACAAATTCAAGTTTTAATTGCTAATTTTTTGATCTTTTCATAAATAATCTGATATTTTCAGAAATAAATGTAAGTCATATCAACCTAAATTTACCACTATCAAAGTACAATGTGTCACGAAAGAAAAAACAATCTCAGTATCACATTTTTGCTGTGGTGGACTGTGAATACTGTCTCTTTACAATCCTTCCGTCATTTTCTTAATGAACATGACCCTACACTCAAGTACACTATGGTTTTAAATTATGTAGAATTGAGTTTTGTAGACACAAAAGTTGCCCTCACATGGCTATGTGGAAGGAAAAATGAAAAAAAATGATGTCTCTTTGAATAAGGGGAAGAAAAAAACGAAAGCGCAAAAATGAAAAATGGCTTGGCCCTTAAGGGGTTAACAACCAGCTCAAAAAATCACCAAAATAATTGCATGCTTCAGTCTAGCCTAAGGTCTCCCCTGCAGCGTATTCGCTATGTTGATTCATAGGTACTTGAGGAATAATAGGAACTTTTTAAAAAATCCGGTCAGTTTTTACAGTTATATTTGCTTTGCCTGTTTTCCAATGAGAATATATTATAAAAACAACTTAAAAGTTCCAGGTTACTTGTGATTGAAATCATAGTAGTATTGTGTAGATATCAGAATGTACATTTATGTCTTTCTTCCTTAAAATCCGCGGCAACGTTGCCACTGACAAGCTTTAAGTAGTCTTGCATCATATCTCCCTCCCTGCCTTTTAAACCCCACAGCGTAGGTAGATAATCTGCTTTTATTCTCTTCTATTAGCCAAATGTATTAGACCGATCTGTCAATAGTTACCATAACAACCACTTTCCTTGCTGGTAAATAAATACATCCAAATCACGCCGAGCTGATGAGCGATAGAAAGAAGGGAGAACAGGCAACTCACAGAACAGAAGTATCATTTCATATGTATTAAAGATGAAAGAAACAAGGTCTTATTATCTTGCTTGGAATTCTACCAGGTAACTTGCCCACTAGGATATCGATTCAAAGATGATACGGTGCCAAGTCCTCGTGTCACATTTCAGAGCACAAGCCGCTTTGGATCATAGCTCCTTGAAGAGATCTCTCCAGAATATGTAAAAAAAAGAGAAGTGGAATAATAAAATCTTTCAGCTTAATATAAAATCTGTATATACCATCAAATACGTATATGTAATGAGTGAATTATTTAACCAAAACCAATGACGAAGGGAAGCTCAAGCCCCCAGGAAGAAGCTAGATGCGAAACGCGCATTGGGGTCTATGCTATCACTCTGCTTGTATTTAACTGCATTTCTTATAAGCATTCTGGTCATGTTATATTTTTTTATCGCTTCGTGCTATTGATATGTTTGACCACTGTGTCAGTGTCAGTATATACTGTCTGTATGCGTTTATTACAATGACAATTTATGACTGGATTTGTGCTATTGCACTGTAATAATTACCTGTGGCAACAGGTTGGAAATAATTATTTTCTTCCTATATAGTTTGCACTCTTTCCAAAATGGTGTGCAGTCACTGTAGCACTCCAAATATGAAGATCCCAATTTAGTTGACATCATATTTGTGTAATTTAATTTCACCAAAGCATGCATATGTTTATATTCGTTCTGTAGGACTCTATCCTTATGTATTGAATAATGTACAAAATATATTTAGACCTTTCAAGTATTCTCCTAATATTAAAATTAGATTTTTGTAAAAGGCTTTTTATCTACTATCATGAGGTAGCAATCTTTGCACTTGTTCTCCCCTATTTTCATGATTTTTTATCTTTGTCTGTAATAGTAAAGCATGGTTTACATATGTTTATTGGGTTTGAGCTTCCCTTCTTCATTGATTTTACTAGTATAGGTCATTATTTTTGGGTCTAATTGTTTATCTAGGTCAAAATATTTAAAGGGAACCTGTCGCCAGAAATAAAGCTATTAACCTCCAGATATGGGCTTAATCTGCAGGTTAATAGCATTATTAACCTGCCCGGCGCCTGCACCTGCCAAACGCCGATGCTAGAAAATGAACTTTATACTCCCCGCATCTTCGCATTTCAGTCAAGGGGGTGGCGCCGGAGTCTGTTTAGTCACGACTTGGAGTATACAGGATGACTGCTGTAACCGTGCCCCGAGAGCTGACTGACACCAGATTTAAGACTACAGTATCTGCTTATTTTACCTAGCATTTAGTAGTACTATTACATTAACCCCTTTACCCCAAAAGGTGGTTTGCTCATTAATGACCGAGCCAATTTTTACAATTCTGACCACTGTCACTTTATGAGGTAATGACTCTGGAACTGATCCCAGTGATGCTGAGATAGTTTTTGTGACATATTGTACTTCATGATAGTAGTAACATTTCTTTGGTATGACTTGCATTTATTTGTGAAAAAAACGGAAATTTGACTAAAATTTTGAAAATTTCCCAACTTTGAATTTTCATGCCCTTAAATCACAGAGATATGTCACACAAAATAGTTAATAATTAACATTTCTCACATGTCTACTTTACATCAGCACAATTTTGGAACCACATTTTTTTTTGTTAGGAATCTATAAGGGTTAAAAAGTTGACCAGCGATTTTTCATTTTTCCAACAAAATTTACAAAACCATATTTTAGGGACCACATCACATTTGAAGGTACCTTGAGGGGTCTATATGATAGAAGATACTCAAATGTGACACCATTCTAAAAAATGGACCCCTCAAGGTGCTCAAAACCACATTCAAGAAGTTTATTAACCCTTCAGGTGCTTCACAGAAATTTTTGGAACGTGGAAAAAAATGAACATTTACCGTATATACTCGTGTATAAGCCGAGATTTTCAGCCCATTTTTGTGCTGAAAGTCCCCCTCTCAGCTTATACATGAGTCATATACCAGGGGGTCGTTGGGGGAGGGGGACCTGGGGTATCAGGTCATACTTACCCCCCTGGTGCAGTCTCTGCAGCCCCCTGCTAATCCTGGTCTCAGGCTCCTTCCTTCAGTGGTCACGTGGTACCGCTCATTAAAGCCATGAATATGAGCGTATTTATGACTTTAATGAGTGGTACCACGTGACCGATGAAGGAAGGAAGGGAGACCGGGAGAAGCAGGGGGCTGCAGAGACTGCGCCAGGAGGGGGTAAGTATATGCAATATTCACCTGTCCCCGCTCCATCGCAGCACGTTGCTCTGTCCTCTCCTCCACATCCTCTGTCTGTGATGTTCAGGTCAGAGGACGCGGTGACGTAGTTAGTGCATGCCGCGCCCTCTGCCTCAATGTCACTGACAGAGGGATGCGGCAGACAGAGCAACGCCAGCCATGGAGTAGTGATCGGTAAATATCACCAGTGTCGGGGTCCTGAGCCAGCGGTGACACCGGCAGCTCAGGACACCGGCACCAGGCCCCCAGCAACGAGAGGTGAGTATGTCATTTTTTTATTTGCAGCGGCAGCAGCAGCATATGGGGCATATTATGGGGCATATTCTATGGAGCATCTTATGGGGCACAATTATGGAGCAGCATATGGGAGTATAATCTATGGAGCAGCATATGGGGGCATAATTTACGGAGTAGCATATGGGGGCATAAACTATGGAGCATCTTATTGGGGCATAACCTAAGGAGCATCTTATGGGGCAGCATATGGGGGAATAATCTATGGAGCATTTTATGGGACATAATCTATGGAACATTTTATGGGGCATAATCTATGGAGCATCTTATGGGGCAGCATACGGGGCATAATCTATGGAATATCTTATGGGGCGATAACCTTTATGGGGCAGCATATGGGGCATATTATTCTATGGAGCATCTAATGGGGGCATTATTAACCTTTGTGCAGCATTATATGTGGCATATTTTGCATGGAGCATCTTATGAGGCCATCATGAACTGTATGGAGCATTATATGGGGCTCCTGATTCAATATGGATATTCAAAAATATTTGACCTACTGATGTCTCAATTAATTTTACTTTTATTGGTATCTATTTTTATTTTTTAAATTTACCAGTAGCTGCTGCATTTTCCATCCTAGGCTTACACGTGAGTCAATAAGTTTTCCCAGTTTTTCATGGCAAATTTAAGGGGGTCGGCTTATACACGGGTCGGCTTGTACACGAGTAAATACGGTAAATTTGTTTGCAAAAAATTTGCTTAAGATACTGATCTAGATGTGTAGGGAGCACATTGAATCCTCAGGTATTTCACAGAACTTTATAACATTGACCCGTAAAAACTAAAAAAAAAGAAAAATTCCTTACAAATATGTTTTTAGCCCAAAATATTGCATTTTCATAAGGGTAACAGGAGAAAGTGCACCATACAATTTGTAGTACTAAGTATGATGATACCCAATATGAGGGAGAATACTACTGTTTGGGCGAATGGCAGGGCTCAGGAGAGAAGGAGCGTCATTTGACTTTTTGAATGTAAAATTTCCTAGAATCATTAGTGGACGACATGTCCCATTTGGAGAGCCCCTGATGTGCCTAAACAGTGGAAACCCCCACAAGTGACCCCATTTTGGAAACTAGACCCCTAAAGGAATGTATTTATATGTGTGGTGAGCACCTTGATCCCCCAGATGCTTCACAGAAGTTTATAACGTATAAAATGTTATTTTAGCCCCAAACTTAGTATTTTTATAAAGTTAACAGGAGAAATTGCACCATACAGAAAAGAATAGTGCCAGTTCAGCATTGAAGATTATAGGAGTCCAGCATGCATGGAACCAGGAGTCGACCACTCATGTATAGCAACTGCAGGAAAAAGAGGAAATGTACCAGCTTCTGGTAAAATTTTCATAGTGATCTTCATTCCATCAAAAAACAACTAAGAATATAATGGGCAGGAACAGGAGCAAGCATCATTAGAATTTTTATATATCCAGGAGAACATTGGGCTAAAGGTTGTAAAAGAGAGTCATCCACTTCCTGCTCACATAAAGTCACATGTAGCTGATGATGATAATGGCTATAATTATGAACTGTCACAGGGTATGGAAAGTGAAGAAATGGGGACCTCGGTCTGGTTACCAAGTATAGTGAGCTGCAAGATTAATTGCTTGTAGGCTTACAGGTAATGTTAGCATCAAGCAAGGGATGATTAATAGAGAGCAATGCCTCAAGAACCTTGCTATCAAAGCAAAATAAGGAGAATTTTACAATTTCATAAAAGGAATAAAACTTTTTATATTAACATGATAAGCTGTATTTATTGCCCAACAAAGCTTTTGGAGTGGTCACCAAGGCCGTGGGGGTACTCGGCACCGGGCTGGTTCTTAACGGGATGTGTCACGGCAGCAGTGACCGAGTCCGTGGCCCTGGGCATCCAATAAAAATGATGGAAAGGGGAAATAATAGTTTATAAGGAATAATTTGTGACGCCACCTGTGGTATTCGGCAAATAAGGTGTTATCCGATGCTGTAGATTCAGTCCCCTGAGGCCGTTGTTGATGCAGCAGAGTTGGTTCAGCTTTCCACAGGCAGAGCTTGGACCCAGGGCAGTTGTATTGATATGATTTAAGATGATGGTAGTGGTGGTAGTGCAATGCAGGGTGGATGACGCAGTAAATGATTCTGAGGACACAGCAGAGTGCAGTCTTCAGACTTTTATTCACAGTTCAATTGTTACAGTCCCCAGTCGGGTTGCTGTGTCCTCCAGGCTTATGGTCCAGACAGCTCTCAGGTAGCTTGGGGTGTACGTTGCCAGGGCTCCCTTTGATGTTCCTTTCCTGGCCGTCTCACTACGCTGGCTTCCACCTCTCCTGCCCTGCGTCTTCAAACACGGTGTCCCAAGCCAGCAGACTTGGATCTTGTGGGGTGACATTGGTCAGACCCCTGGATCCTATATGTCTGCCTTTTCGGCGAATGACTGTGGGGTCGGCCGCAGCACTTAAAGATACTGCTGCCTCCGATTTCCTAGCCGAGTCCTTAGTTACTCCACTAGTTTTGGGACCAGTCCCCTAACTGCGACCTGGTCCCTCCACCGACCACGCCGGTGGATGCGGGCTCCACGGATGGATTGCTCACTATCCGTGCCCCTAAAACCTCTTCTTCCTCTCCTCCTGGACCTTTCCTTCCTTTCTTCTCTATCTTCACTCCGTCTCTCTCACTCTCTTTAGTCTGCACTCAGTTTCAATCTCCACAAGCGACTCCTTCTCTCTCTCTCCTGACTGATTTCTCTCCTCTCACACCAATCTCTCTGACTGACTGACTCTTTCCTGAACAATCTATTTCCCTCAGTACCTACTCCTCCCACCAAATGGCACTCCCTTAAGCTCTGCCCCTTCTCTACTTTCTCCACACACACCCTCTACTTAACTCCCCCCTGGCCAGATGGAGACTAGTGTTGGGTGCTGGTGTGTGATTCCTGGCAGTGCCCCTTCCTTACCTGAGAGCAGAGTACCACACCTCTGGATGAAGTTCAGCACCTTGTGGTGACTGGAACCACAGGGGCACCACACTTTCACTGAGCAGAAGCCTGTGTACCTCATGTCTGAATAGGAGACCACTCACCACTCCCCAATGAGTCAGCGGTCTTCGCCTGTGCCAGCAATACCATTACAAGAGGTAGCACCATCTAAACAACTAGGTCCAGTCATGTTAATCAGTGAAGTGTCCCAAAAATTACCAAATGGCACTTCCAGGCAATGAATACAGAATAAGGGGGCAGTAATTAACCAACCACCAAAATGAAGCGAACCATGAATATCTTAAAAATTAATATTTATTGAAAAAATGAAAACAATATATAAAAAAGCCACATATCCATTATACACATAAATGTACCCCAAAGGGTGAACACTAACAGACCAGAATTACAGAGCAATATTACGTTAAATTCAGGAAGTAATCCAACATTTTACTCTAAGCCAGTCACACATGAAATGTAATAAGAATACCTATTTTTGAAATCACAATGAGAAATATCCTTAATTAAATAAGTGCACAAAGCATCTATTCTTTTGATTTCCCAATAATGATGATATGTATATGTTCATAAACAACCCAAGCATGACCCCTTATTTCAAAGATGATTCAGGCAAATAGGAAACATAACCCATTCCCAGATAGGATCCATATCAAAAAGCATGGATAACATTACCTGTTAGAAATAATCGAAGCAATGGTGCCCATGGTCTGCTAGTGACCCCCTGTGCACCGGCATGCATTTCACCCTTCTGCTTCTTCCCCCATTGCTTCTGTACTGTTGCTGTCACTGCCAAAAAAAAATCTCCTGCCTGTCCTTTGTATTCTATATCTATACTATACTGCAGCTGCCAGCGATACTGGTGCTGGCCCTGCACAGCTGATCATTTCCTTGCCTGTCCCATCATATTTTATACTGATCTGTTGCTGACATTGTCAATAGGTGAATTTCCTACCTGTCTATTGAGTTCTATAACTATTATGTACTTCTGCTGAAAAGAGTATCCTTCATAATGTAATTAACCCCTTCATGACGCAGCCCTTTTTCTTTTTTTTGTATTTCTGTTTTTCACTTCTTCCCAAAGCCATAACTTTTTTATTTTTCCATCAATATGGCCAAGTGAGGGCTTTTTTGAGGGACAAATTGTAATTTTGAAAGGCACCATTGGTTTTACCATATTGTGTACTCAAAAACAGTAAAAAATTCCAAGTGTGATGAAATTGGAAAAAAAAGTGCAGTTCTACAACTGTTTTTCGGATTTTTTTACCATGTTCACCAAATGCTAAAACCAAATGCCATTATGATTCTCCGGGTCATTATGAGTTCATAGACACCAAACATGTCTAGGTTCTTTTTTATTTTAAGTGGTGAAAAGAAAATCCAAAGTTTGTTAAAAAAAATTGCGTAATTTTTCGATATCCTTAGCGTTTCCATTTTTGTGATCTCGTGTTGGATGATGGCTTATTTTTTGCGTGCCAAGCACTTTTTGGTGCAGATACGATCTTTTGATTGCCCGTTATTGCATTTTAATGCAATTTCGCGGCGACCAAAAAGACGTAATTTTGACGTCTTTTGACTTTTTTCTCTCTACACTGTTTAGCGATCAGGTTATTCCTTTTTTTTATTGATAGATGGGGAGATTCTGAACTCGGCGATTTCAAATAAGTGTATGTTTGATTTTTTTCATTTTATTTTGAATGGTGCGAAAGGTGGTGTGATTTGAACTTTTATTTTTTTCTATATTTTTTAAAAATTTTTAAAACTTTTTTTTTTACTTTTAGCATGCTTCAGTACTCTCCACAGGGAAATAAAAGCTGCCATAACCTGATCGGCTCTGCTACATACAGGCAATAATCAGATCACCTGTATGTATCAGAATTGCTAACTTGCTATGAGCGCCGATCACCAGGCAGCGCTCAAAGCAATCCAGCAGTGACAACCATAGAGGTCTACAGGAGACCTCTGGTTGTTATGCCAATTCACTGGTGACCCGCGATCACGTGACATCGGTCACCGGTGGGCGTTTTTCCTGCCCGATGTCCGGAAGCACGAGTTAAATGTCGCTGTCAGAGTTTGACAGTGGCATTTAACGGGTTAACAGCCGTGGGTGGATTGTGATTCCGGGCACATGTTAGCTGTTCAAAACAGCTGACATGTCCCAGGAAAGATGTGGACTCACCACCGGAGCCCACATCAAAGGGGGGGGAAACAACATATCCTGTACATGTAGGGTGCATGTCACGAAGGGGTTAAAGAAACATGATGTTAGGGCTGGTGGAACGCACCAAATAATAAAAGATGGAAATGAGGTGCGCTCACAGCCCGGGTCCACAGTGCAGAGATGGTAGACTGCTGCTTGGTAATGGTGGATGGAAACTGGCGGTATAGCAAACATACGCGGGTTAACTTCACTCGTTGAATAGGAGGCGGACCCTGTTGCTTCACAGGGCCACGATACCGCAGAGTGAACGCTAGTGTTTTGGTCACAGTACCCTGCCCCAAGGACATGGGGTTAGAGTCCCTCTAGACCCACTAGCGTTCCACGCCACAAATGCGACGCCTAGGAGAGACCCTTACTGAACGCTGTGCCCTGTAACAGTCACAGGGTGCAGCTGATATACCAATGTGACAAATACCACACAAAGTACATATAGCACAGCTCTGGCGGACGCCACTAACCAGCTTTGGTCTGGAAAGCGCATTATGGCGCACGGTGCCATTCTGACTGTAGTTGCTGAACATGCGATACCATAGTACCTAATGTAGCGTGGCACAGACTGGCGCTAACATGCGATAGGAGCTGGGAGCACTGCGGTGCTAGGCAGTGTCACTACTTGGCGCTGACAAGAAACTCTACACCCTACTAACATGCGTATCAGAGGGAAGGGCTTACATAATGAGTCAGTCAGTGTTTCACAAGCATCCATCATCACACATACACTACAAATTTCAGACTATATTAGCGCACGGCCGTGCAGTCGTGCTATCCTTTTATAGGCGCAGCCTTCCAGGACCTTCCCGATGGTCCAATCTGAGCTGCAATAGGACCTGAGCATGTGACCTCCGACCACCAATGAGTGGTCCTCTCACGGGCATGCTCAGAAGGAGAAAAGCAGGAATTAGTCCCAGGAGTGTCTGCTCGCTGCTGACTCATGCTTGGTGCTATAGCTGAGCCGGGAGAAGCAACCAGACGCCTAGCATTAACCTGGGCAAGTCGCTGGGACCGACGTCTCTGCTGAGCAGGAACTTCTGTGGCTGCAGAAGAATGGGAGACCGCAGAGGTCATGGCTTGAGATGCCTAACATTACCCCCTTCCTAGGGCCCTCGCTTGGGCCTCGCCTTGCTCAAAAACGTCATTGAGCTGAGGAGCACGGATGTGTTCCACAGGTTCCCATGTCCTGTCCTCTGGACCATGATCCTTCCAGTCCATCAGGTAGTACTTTTTACCTCATACCATCTTGCACCCAACAATGGCGTTCACCTCATAATCGTTCGTAGACAAGCCCGATGTCCCGGCAGATGTCTCGGAAAACCAGGACATGTGAACGGGTTTTAGGAGGGACACATGAAAGGTGTCGGTGATACTGAGGTGTGGAGGAAGAGCCAGGTGGTATATAACAGGGATAACCTACTCTAGGACCTTGAAGGGACCAATAAAGCGAGGTGCGAACTTAGTAGACTCAACTCGCAGCCTGAAATTATGGGCGGAGAGCCACACTAGGTCGCCAGGAGCAAAAGTCGGAGCGGAGCTCATCGGCGGAAACCCTCATCCTCTCCTTGGAGGCTGCCACCCTAGAGTCAGTGGAAGACACAGGCATTGGCACAGGAACCCACGGATGCTGGCAGTAATTGAGGAGGAATGGGGTTTGTCCAGTGGAATCAGCTACAGCATTGTTTAGCGCAAACTCCGCCCACGGTATAAAGGATGCCCAGTCATCCTGCCTGGCTGAAACAAAATGCCACAAATACGTGACTAGGGTCTGGTTGACCCCCTCTACCAACCCATTTGTCTCGGGGTGGTAAGCTGAAGAGAGATTCAGCTTAATGCTGAGCAGACGACAAAGCTCTCTCCAGAAGCGAGACGCAAACTGGGGACCCCGCTGACGATTTTGTCAGGCATGCCATGTAGGCAGAACACATGCTTTAAAAGCAACGCTGCCAAGGCCCACGGCCCGCGCAGAAAGCACCCGAGGAAGAGGCATCAAATGCACCATTTTGGAAAAATGGTCGGAGACTTCCAAGATAAAGGTGCAGCCACGAGACTTGTGTAAGCCCACCACGAAGTCCATCCCAACCATCTCCCAGGGCCTTTCTGCCACCAGCAGAGGGTAAAGCAGCCCAGCAGGCTGTTGTTGAGGAGATCGATTCTGGGCGCAGGAGACACACGCCCGAATATAATCTCCAACGTCACGGACCATATGCGGTCACCAGTACGTCCTCGCCAGGAGCTCAGATGTCCTCTTGGTCCCAAAATGTCCACCCACACTGGACGAGTGAGCCCAAGAGAGAACCTCTGGTCAAAAATTAGGTGGAACAAAGGTCTTGCCCAGGGACACAGATTCTAGCGACACCAGGGCCATAGTTCTCAGGCTCTCTGAAGGGACAATTAACCGAGGCTCCTCCTCCTCCTCAGATGACACTACGGAGCGGGAGAGAGCATCAGCGTGAATGTTCTCCCCGGAGAGAAAATGTAGGGTGAAATAGAATCTGGAGAAGAACAGGGACCATCTGGCTTGGCGAGAATTTAGTCGCTGGGCGGCTTGTAAATACACTAAATTTTTGTGGTCAGTGTAATAATAATAATAATAATAATAATCTTTATTTATATAGCGCCAACATATTCCACAGCGCTTTACAGTTTAACAGTTTCAAAACACAAGTCATAAGTAACAACGTTAACAATACAGTAATTAAAGTAAAATAAGATGACCCTGCTCGTGAGAGCTTACAATTTACAATGAGGTGGGGGGAGATACAAAGTACAGGTGTGTATTTAAAATGATGTAATTACAATGATGGTCCAGCCATCTTGAGAAGGTGGGGACAGAGATAGTGAGTGGGCTACATACTCACACTTGCACATAAAATGACTGATTAGTGAACGTGATAGGCTGCTCTAAATAGATGTGTTTTGAGAGAGCGCCTAAAGCTGTGCAAAGTGTGGATAGTCCTAATTTCTTGTGGTAGAGAATTCCAGAGGATTGGCGCAGCACGGGAAAAGTCTTGGAGTCTGGAGTGGGAGGTGCGGATTAGTGCAGAGGTTAGTCGAAAGTCTTTTGCAGAGCGCAGCGGTCGGCTAGGCCGATAGACAGAAATGAGGGAGGAGATGTAGGGGGATGCTACAATGTGGAGCTTTGTGGGTGAGAACAAGTCCTTTGAATTGGACTCTATAATGAATGGGCAGCCAATGTAAGGACTGGCGAAGAGTGGACGCATCTGAGTACCGATTAGCCAGGTAGATGACCCTGGCTGCTGCATTAAGTATGGACTGGAGAGGGGAAAGTCGAGTAGCAGGGAGGCCAATTAATAGAGCATTGCAGTAATCCAGGCGGGAGTGGATCAATGCTACAGTGAGGGTTTTTGTTGTTTCCATGGTGAGAAAAGGGCGAATTCTGGAGATGTTCTTTAGGTGTAGGCGGCAAGAGCGGGTAAGACATTGTATATGGGATGTGAAGGAGAGGTTGGTGACAAACATAACACCCAGTCAGCATGCCTGCTGCCGGGGTATTATTATGGTGCCACCCATGGAGAGGGAAATGTCAGATTTAGGGAAGTTAGTAGATGGCGGGAGCAGAAGAAGTTAAGTTTTTGAGAGGTTAAGTTTCAGATAGAGAGCGGACATGACGTTGGAGACTGCGGACAGACAGTCACTGGCGTTCTGTAGTACAGCGGGGGTAAGGTCGGGGGATGACATATATAGTTGTGTATCATCAGCATAAAGATGGTACTGAAAGTCAAATCTGCTGATGGTCTGTCCAATTGGGGCTGTGTAGAGAGAGAGAAGAGAAGGGGGCCAAGGACTGAGCCCTGAGGTACCCCGACAGCGAGAGGAAGAGGAGATGATGTGGAGCCAGCGAACAAAACACTGAAGGAGCGGTCAGAGAGATAGGAAGAGAACCAGGAGAAAGCAGTGTCCTTAATGCCTAGTGACTGGAGCCTATGGAGTAGGAGACGGTGGTCAACAGTGTCGAAAGCTGCAGAAAGGTGGAGAAGAATGAGCAGAGTGTGTTCACCGTTACAGTTTGCTCTCAGAAGGTCATTGGTCACTTTGATGAGTGCAGTTTCAGCTGAATGTAGGGGTTGGAAGCCAGACTGTGAAGGGTCTAGGAGGGAGTGAGTAACGGTAAGGCGGCAGTAGACTAGGCGCTCCAAGAGTTTAGAGATGAAGGGGAGATTGGAGACTGGTCTGTAGTTGTTTGTGCAGGATGGGTCGAGAGCAGGTTTCTTTAATAATGGAGTAATGATAGCGTGTTTGAAGGAGGATGGTAAAATGCCTGAGGAGAGGGAGAGATTAAAGATTGTAGTTAGGTGAGTTGTGATGACTGGAGAAACAGACTGGAGGAGTTGTGAGGGAATGGGGTCGGTAGTGCATCTAGTTGTGCGAGAAGAAGAGAGGAGTCTGGAGATTTCTTCTTCTGTGATGGGATCAAATGTGGAAAGTGAGCCAGGGGAGATGCAGGAAGGGATGTGAGTCACAGCACTTGGTGGTTGGGAGAGGATTTCCTGATGGATATTATCTATTTTCTCTATAAAATGGGAGGCCAAGTCATTTGCACAAATGTCCGAGATAGGAGCTTGTGCTTTTGGCCTGAGGAGGGAGTGAAAGGTGTCAAAAAGTTTCTTGGGGTTGTTGGCTAGTGAGGAGATCAGGGTGGTGAAGTAGGTCTGCTTGGGGAGGTGAAGGGCAGAGTTGTAGGTTCTTAGCATAAATTTGAAGTGGATGAAGTCTTCTGGTGTGCGGGCTTTTCTCCATCGGCGTTCAGCACTCCTAGAGCATCTTTGGAGAAATTGAGTTTGCAATGTGAGCCAGGGCTGTTTTACTCTGTGTTTGGAGGTTCTGAGGGTGAGGGGCGCTACCTGGTCAAGGGTGGTTGTAAGAGTGTTGTTGTAGTGATGAACAGCCAGATCAGGACAGGAAAAAGAGGAGATTGGGGACAGGGAAGATTGTAGGGAGTCTGAAAGTGTTTGAGGGTTAATGGCTTGTAGATTTCTGAATGTGTGATAAGTAGGAGTGTGCTGGGGTGGGCGAGGATTTGTGAGCATGAAGGAGAGAATGTTGTGGTCAGAGAGGGAAAGCGGAGAGTTATTTAAGTAGGACATTGAGCAAAGCCGGACAAAGACCAGGACAAGGGTGTTACCGTCTTTGTGTGTCACAGAGGATGAGAACTGTGAGAGGCCGAGAGAGGTGGTTAGTGATAGAAGCTGGGATGCAGATGTGGAAGTAGGGCTGTTAATGGGGATGTTGAAGTCTCCCAGGATAAGAGTTGGTAGTTCTGAGGACATGAAGTGCAGCAGCCAGGCTGAAAAGTGGTCAAGGAAGTGGGTGGGTGAGCCTGGAGGCCGGTATATGACCGCTACTCTGAGGGAGAGGGGACGGAAGAGCCTGATGTAGACTTGGAAGGGGTAACGGGCCCCCTCCAGGAGATGTCTCCATTCAGAAAAGGCCAATTTCATGGCCAGCAACTCCCTGTCCCCAATGGAACAGTTCCTCTCTGCCGGTGAGAAGGTCTTAGAAAAGAAGAAGCAAGGGTGCTTCCGACCTTGAGCGTCCTTCTGGAACTGGACCACTCCAGCATCGACGGGCGAGGCATCCACCTCTAAAATAAATGGTTTATCGACATCGGGGTGATGTAAAATGGGAGCGCTGGCAAAATGAGACTTAATAGAGAGGAAGACCTTGGAGACCTCCTCTGACCACAATTTAGGATTTGCTCCCTTCTTGGTGGAGGCAACCAAGGGAGCTACCAAGGTTGAGAAGTGGGGAATGAATTGGAGGTTATAGTTAATAAATCCCATAAAGCGCTGCACAGCGTTGAGGGAATGAGGTTCCTGCCAATCCATAACCACCTGTAGCTTGGCAGGATCCATGGCCAATCCCTGGGCAGAGATGATATAGCACAGGAATGGCAAGGACTCCTGCTCAAACACACACTTCTCCAACTTGGCGCAGAGTGAGTTGACCCGTAGGAGATCGAAGACTTTGCAAACATCTCTCCGGTGGGAGTCAATATCTGGAGAGTAGATGAGGATATCATCCAGATAGACTACAACTGAGGTGGTGAGCATATCCCTGAAGATGTCATTCACAAAGTCTTGGAAGACGGCCATAGCATTACAGAGCACGAAGGGCATCATTAGATATTCATAGTGCCCATCCCTGGTGTTAAATGCCATCTTCCATTCGTCCCCCTCACGGATGCGAATCAGGTTGTAAGCACCCCGCAGATCTAGTTTGGTAAAGACCCTAGCTCCCCACAACCTATCGAAAAGCTCCGATATCAGGGGCAAAGGGTACTTGTTCTTAACGGTGATGGCGTTAAGATCCCTGTAATCTATGCATGGACATAGTTCTCCATTCTTCTTCTGCACAAAGAAAAACTCCTCCCCTGCAGGTGACACTGACTTCCTAATAAAGCCTCTTGCCAGATTCTCCGGGATGTACTGAGACATTGCCTCCATCTCTGGGAGAAAGAGTGGATAAACTCAACCCCGTGGAGGCTCATCACCAGCCAAAAGGTCGATAGGACAGTCATAAGGGTGATGAGGCGGAAGGGTCTCCGCCGCCTTCTTGGAGAACATGTCCGCATAGGGCCAATAGTGTTTGGGGAGAGAGGAGAGATCCACGGGTACCTCAGTACTAGCAACCTGAACACACTCCCTTTGACATCTACCAGCACAGGATTTGCTCCATCCCAGAATTCTCCCTGAGAACCACTCTATATGAAGGGAATGATACCATAGCCACGGCATCCCTAAGAGGACCTCGTCAATTCCTTCGGGAATGACTAGCAGGGAGATGATCTCCTGATGGGAAGGAAACTTGGATAAAGTAAAAGTTATGGTCTGATGGGTTATCTGCGGTGGTAGTGTCGACCAATTTATCACCCGTATCGTCACTGGCTTGGCAAGCGTAACAAGAGGAATTGAGTGCCATAGAGCGAAGACATAAAACATAAAGCTGCCCTCCGCCCCAGAATCTATGCAAAGTTCTACCACATGGGTGGATGGACCAATATAATTTGTCCCTTTAAAGGTCAGCTTGGAAGAAGGCGCCGTTGCGTTTAGTGAACCAGCTCCCAAGATCACCAAATGGACGCTCTCCCAGTCGCCGAGGACATCTGGAGGTGAGATGTCCTGACTGCCTGTAGACATGATAGACCATGCATGCACGAGCGGTCTGGGACTTGAATCTCACTTGAGACGTCTCCATGGCCTCATGTGGCTCGGACGCCTGGACCGGAGGTTCCAGAGGTTTGGCGAAGGTGGGTGCCAGCCGAAAACCTCTGCCTACACTGTGCACGCTCCAACCTTCACTCATGAAAACAGAGGTCGATGAGGTTAGAAACTGTAATTAATTCTTCCAGTGTGGCGGGAATCTCCTTAGTGGCCAGGGCGTCATTCACATGGTCAGCCAGCCCTCTCCAAAATACCGGGATGAGAGCTTTATCTGGCCACTCCAGCTCAGAAGCTAGAGTCCAGAAGTGGATGGCAAAGTGACTGACCATGGACAAGCCCTGAGCTGAAGCCAACAATTGGAGCGCCGTATCATGAGTAACCTGGGGTCCCAAAAAAACCTGCTTCAGAGTGCTCAGGAACCGCGGAGCACTCTGAACCACATGATCGTTGCACTCCCAGAGTGGCATGGCCCACTCCAATGCCCTGTCCAACAGGAGGGATATTATGAACCCCACCTTAGCTCGCTCTGAGGGAAAACATGCAGCCAGAAGCTCCAGGTGTATAGCACACTGGCTCACAAATCCCCTACAAAACTTAGACTCACAAGAAAATTTATCTGGCAGCGGGAGGCGGGATAATGTCGGAACAGGGGTGGCAGTGGACAAGCTAGTTGCCGCCAGGTTAGCGGCCTGAACTGCTACTGCGGTAACATCCACTGCTGAGGTTGTGCGCTCAAGACCTGCCAACCTGCCTTCCAGCTGCTGGATGTACCGCTGCAGTCGCTGTTCATCTGCCATTCCTAGCCAGACCCTGCTGCTACTATAATGTTAGGGCTGGCGGAACACACCAAATAATAAAAGATGGAAATGAGGTGCGTTCGCAGCCCGGGATCCACAGTGCAGAGATGGTAGACTGCTGCTCGGTAATGGTGGACAGAAATTGGCGGTATAGCAAACACATGTGGGTTAACGGCAGACCCTGTTTCTTCACAGGGCCGTGATACCGCAGAGTGAACGCTAGAGTTTTGGTCACAAGATCCTGCCCCAAGGACACGGGGTTAGAGTCCCTCTAGACCCACTAGCATTCCACGCCACAACTGCAATGCCAAGGAGAGACCCTTACTGAATGCTGTGTCCTGTTAACAGTCACAGGGTGCAGCTGATAGACAAATACCGCACAAAGTACATACAGCACAGCTCTGGCGGACACCACTAACCAGCCAAAGCTTTGGTCTGGAAAGCGCATTAATGGTGCACGGCGCTGCCCTGACTGTAGTTGCTGAACATGCGGTACCATAGTACCTAATGTAGCGTGACGCACACTGGCGCTAACATGCGATAGGAGCTAGGAGCACTGCGGCGCTAGGCAGTGTCACTACTTGGCGCTGACAAGAAACTCCCTACTAACATGCGTATCAGAGGGAAGGGGTTTCATAATGAGTCAGTCAGTGTTTCACAAGCATCCATCATCACACATACATTATAAATTTCAGACTATACTAGAGCACGGCCGTGCGGTCGTGCTATCCTTTTATAGGCGCAGCCTTACGGGACCTTCCCGATGGTCCAATCAAAGCTGCAACAGGACCTGAGCATGTGACCTCTGACCACCAATGAGCGGTCGTTCCATGGGCATGCTCAGAAGGAGAAAAGCAGGACTTAGTCCCAGGAGTGTCTGCTCACTGCTGGCTCACAACCTCCCAATCTAAGAAACATCATTATCCGAAGTTTAATGCCCTCAGATTCACCAAGAGGAACATATCCTTGCAATGGGAGAAGATGCAAAACCTGCATTCATATAGAGACCAAAGACAAAATCCAAATTCCCAACACACAGCAGGACTATAAGATCCCAGGGACATTCACATGTTCCTCTTCCAATGTGGTGTATTTAATTCTAGATCAATTATCTAGATCAAGATCTTTGAACAAATTATTAAACAACATGTATGTCAGTACCTGGATAAGAATGAAGTGATTAAACAGAGTCAGCATGGGTTTGTAACTAATAAGTCATGTCAGACTAACTTAATTTCCTTCTATGACGGAATCACTGATTGGGTGGATGAAGGAAATGCTGTAGATATAGTATATCTTGACTTCAGCAAAGCATTTGACAAAGTATCTCATACAATCCTTATTGAAAAAATGACTAAGTATGGAATGGACAAGGCAACTGTTAGGTGGATTCATAACTGGCTTAGTGATCGGACCCAAAGAGTGGTCGTAAATGGCTGCACATCTAGTTGGAAGAATGTCTCAAGTGGGGTACCACATGGCTCTGTCCTGGGCCCTGTATTGTTCAACATCTTTATCAACGATTTAGATGAAGGAATTGAGGGTAAACTGATTAAATTTGCTGATGACACAAAGCTAGGAGGGATAGCTAATACTAGAGAAGAGAGAGAGAGGATTCAAAAAGATTTAAATAAACTGGAGAAGTGGGCAGTAACTAACAGAATGGTTTTTAACAGGGAGAAATGCAAAGTACTACATCTGGGCAATAAAAATGAAAAAAGCATATATAGAATGGGAGGAATAGGGCTAAGTGACAGCACATGTGAAAAAGACTTGGGTATACTAATAGATCACAGACTGAATATGAGTCAACAGTGTGATGCAGCAGCAAAAAAGGCAAATGCAATTCTAGGATGTATTAACAGAAGCATACAATCTATACTACGTGAAGTCATTATTTCCCTCTACTCCTTTTTGGTCAGACCTCATCTGGAATATTGTGTCCAGTTTTGGGCACCACATTTTAAAAAAGACATCAACAAACTGGAGCAAGTTCAGAAAAGAGCAACCAGAATGGTGACCGGTCTGCAAACCCTGTCTTATGAGGAAAGGTTGCAGGATTTGGGATTGTTTAGTTTGCAAAAGAGTAGACTGAGAGGAGACTTAATAGCTGTCTACAAATATCTAAAGGGCTGTCACATTGTAGAAGGATCAACTTTATTCTCATTTGCACAAGGAAAGACTAGAAGCAATGGGATGAAACTAAATGGGAGGAGACACAGATTAGGTATTAGAAAAAACTTTTTGACAGTTAGAGTGATCAATGAGTGGAACAAGCTGCCACGAGAAGTGGTGAGTTCTCCTTCAATGTAAGTCTTCAAACAGAGGCCGGACAGACATCTGACTGGGATGATTTAGCGAATCCTGCTTTGAGCAGGGGGTTGGACCAGATGGCCCAGGAGGTCCTTTCCAACTCTACGATTCTATGATTCTATGTCCTGTGCGTGGCCTCTATGTTGGAGAAACAGGACAGAGACTGAGAGCAAGGATGAGGTCTCATCGTCATACAATTACAGACAAAAAAACCCCATTTACCTGTGGCTAAACATTTCTGTCATCCAGGACACAACATAGGCAATATGAAAGTTGTCATTTTAAAAGGCAATTTTAAATCACAGAGACATCAGAGAGTGTGGGAACACAAATTCATTACAATCTTTGATTCTATTCACACAGGACTTAATTTGTCAGAAGGTTTTATGATCCATTACCATATCGGAGCTATCTCCTCCAAGTAGCCCTTTGATCTCACAGAACTTTTCACACTACCTATCTAATCTTACCTAATTAAGGATTCTCTTATCAAGCTCATTGTTTGTTTATTGAAATGTTGTGCTTATATAAATAAGGTTACTTCAAATATTTTGTCATATCAGCCTGATGAAGGGAAGTAAGGCTAGTTTCACACTTGCTTTTTTTTGCAGCGCGTTTTTCCCGCAAAAAAACGCATTGAAAAAACGCATACAAAAGCATACAACTGCTGCGTTTTTTTCAAGCATTTTTATGAGCATGCATGAAAAAAACGCAGCGTTTTTATGCGTTTGTATGCGTTTTTAGTGCGTTTTTACCGCGTTTGCGTTTTTTTCCAACATTTTTAGGTGGCCCCTCACACTACCCAAACCATGACTTTACTAACCCTAACCCTGACCCTAACCCTAACCCTAACCCTGACCCTAACCCTTAACCAAACCATACTTAACCCTAATCCTGACCCTAACCCTGACCCTAATCCTTAACAAAACCATACTCAACCCTAACCCTGACCCTAACCCTAACCCTGACCCTAACCCTAACCCTAACCCTAACCCTGACCCTAACCCTAACCCTAACCCTAACCCTGACCCTAACCCTTAACAAAACCATACTTAACCCTAACCCTGACCCTAACCCTAACCCTGACCCTAACCCTAACCCTGACCCTAACTCTAACCCTAACCCTGACCCTAACCCTAACCCTAACCCTGACCCTAACCCTTAACAAAACCATACTTAACCCTAATCCTGACCCTAACCCTGACCCTAACCCTTAACCAAACCATACTTAACCCTAACCCTGACCCAAACCCCAACCCTAACCCTGACCCTGACCCTAACCCTAACCCTAAAACCCCTTAACTAACCCTAACTCTAACCCAAACCCCTAAATTCCTTGTTTAAAAAAAAAAAACGCATATGCAAAAAAACGCATACATGAGCATGCCAGTGCGCACATATGCGCATCCATAGGCTATAATGGCCATTTTTAGCGCAAAACGTGCGCATATGTGCGCATGCGCTTTTTTGCAGGGCCAAAAAATGCAACATGCTGCGTCTGGAAAATACAAACGCACACCCCAAAAAAACGCAGCGCATGAAAATCGCATACATGCGCTTACAAGCGCGCAGGTATGCGCACCCATGTTAAATATAGGGGAAAAAACGCATGCGCACATGTGCGTTTTTTTCCAGCGCTAAAAAACGCAAATGTGAAACCAGCCTAAGCAGTCCCGAAAGCTTGCTTTGCGACAACATTCACTATTATTTGTTAGCCATTAAAAGGTATCATACCCACAAGATTCCTATTTTGTTTCTCTCACTGAGAGCACTTTATATATCCATTGATTGTGTAATGGCCACAGTTGAGTATTTCTATACAGCTTATTTTCTTTAGTACATATTTAGAATATGAGGTATACATTCAAAATGGAAATTGTTCCATAGTACCCGGCAGCGGCCCATATAGATCAAATGGAGTTGTGCAATGAAGCTCTGTTCAATGTGTTTAGATTCATCCAGTGCTAGAGCTTAAAAGGGCTAATCCGTGCATGTTTCGGATCCCCTCTGATCTAATATTGATCAACTATCCATCAATATCTTCTAACTGGATAACACCTTCAGGCTGTCACTTGAGCTGAGATTTATTTTTCCCTGTTTTCTAAATGAGGATGAAGATTATATTTATCACAGTAAGAGTGAACTCACATGAAGTACACTCATAATGAAACAATTCTCTACAACTATTCCACCCGAGGTCTTCAAGTGATTTAATAAATACTCTCAGTCTTGGGTGTGCAGTGTTGCTTAATGAATAATACGTAGACATAGAAACTTTTTTTTTATTTAATGGGATGTGTAGGGCATTTATTCATTAGCCACCTCAAAATCCAATAATGTCTTTAGCCTCTCATTAGGTGAAGGTTGCTTTGGAGCTACAGACATTCTTATAAAATGTATCATGTATTATCAGGGCCAGTTCTCTTATTTTCCTATGACAATTTTTCTACTTGAAAACAATTAGCTTCAAAGTTTATTACATCTCATCACAAAATTTCATATAAAGTGTGTCTTTTTACAACATTTACAAGGACACCAATGTACCATTAATATATCTGGACAGCCTCTGATCAATTGCATAAGTAAACTCAAATGGTTAGGCTCATCCGTTACTCATAACAAAGGTAACTGTATTTTACAGACAATAAGATGCACTTTTTTCCTCCAAAATTGTGGAGGAAAATGGAGGTGCATCTTATAGTCTGAATATACCGGCTGTGGTGGGGAGGTAAGGAGGTGGGGGAGTGGTTTCAGCAGAGCAGTGGGTCACAGAGGCAGGAGCCGGCTGCTGCGGTTAACCTTTGTCCGCTGCTCAAGAGAAATGAGTATTCATTGCATTCCATGCCCATTGGCATGGAGGACAATGAATATTCATTTCTCTTTAATGGCATCCTGGTATGATGGACCCTCATCCCGGTCCTGGTATGCATGGTCCCATCTTTTACTTATCCTGGTATTATTGATCCCCACCCTCATCCTGGAATGAATGGCCAGATCAGAAAATATTAAAAAAACAAACGATTACACTTACCTTCCCGGCAGCGACGTTATGCGCTGCTTGCAAGCCGAAAGGGTAGCTGCCGGAATACTCAGTGCTCTGCATGCTGGGACTGTCCTTCCAGAGAGCAATGAGTATGCATTGCTCTCTAGCCAGCACAGTGTCAGCCTGAGCCTTTTTGCTGCTGCCAGGGGGTCACATGTCCCCATACTTAAGAGAAATGAATATTCACCCCATCCATGAAAATTCATTTCTCTTAAGTATCGGCACACGTGACCACTGGCAGCAGCAGGAAGGCTCCGGCTGACACTATGCTCACTATATAGCAGTGAATACTCCCAAGGGCTTCACAGAAGTTTATAACGTACAGCCGTACAATTAAAAAATCATATTTTTTCCACAAAAATGATCTTTTCACCCTCAATTTTTATTTTTCCAAGGGTAACAGGACCCCAAAAGTTGTTGTGCAATTTGTCCTGAGTACGCTGATACCCCACATGTGGATGTAAACGACTATTTGGTCGCATGACAGAGCTCAGAAGGGAAGCAGCGCCATTTGACTTTTTGGCTGGAATTGGGATTGAACGCCATGCCGCGTTTGGAAAGCCCCTGCTGTGCCTAAACAGTGGAAACCCCCCACAAGTGACACCATTTTGGAAACTAGACTCCCCAAGGAACTTATCTAGATGTGTGGTGAGCACTTTGAACCCCGAAGGGCTTCACAGAAGTTTATAACGCCTGGGCGTGAAAATAAAAAAAATATATTTTTTCCACAAACGATCTTTTAGACCCCAATTTTTTTATTTTTCCAAGAGTAACAGGAGAAATTGGACCACAAAAGTTGCTGTTCAATTTGACTTGAGTACGCTGATAACCCATATGTGGGAGAAAACTACTGTATGGAGACACGTCGGGGCTCGGAAGGGAAGTAGTGATGCAGACTTTGATGGAATGGTCTGTGGGTGTCATATCGTGTTTGGAGAGCCTCTGATGTGGCTAAACTGTTGAAACTCCCCACAAGTGACCACATTTTGGAAGCTAAACCCCCCATGGAACTTATCTAGATGTGTTGAGCATTTTGAATCCCCAAGTGCTTCACAGAAGTTTATAACGCCCGGGTGTGAAGATAAAAAAATATTTTTTTCCACAAAAATGATATTTTTGCCCCCAATTTTTTATATTCCTAATGGTAACAGGAGAAACTGGACCTCAAAAGTTGTTTGTAATTTGCCCAGAGTAGGCTGCTACCCTATATGTGGGGGTAAAACACTGTTTGGGCGCATGGCAGAGCTTGGAAGGGAAGTGTAACCCCCCAATTATAACTCCAACCCTAACCCCAACACACCCCTAACCCTAAACTCAGCCCTAGCCCTAACTCTAATGGGAAAATGGAAATAAATACATTTTTCAATTTTATTATTTTTCCCTAACTAAAGGGGGTGATAAAGGGAGGTTTGATTTACTATTTATAGCGGGTTTTTATGTTTGGCAACTGTCATATGCTAAAAGACGCTTTTTATTGTAAAAAGAGTTTTTGCATCACAACATTTTGAGAGCTATAATTTTTCTGTATTTTGACGCACTGAGTCATGTGAGGTCTTTTTTTTTGCATGACGAGTTGTCGTTTTTATTGGTACCATTTTTGGGCATGTCACATTTTTTGATCGCTTTTTATTCTGATTTTTGGGCCGCAGAATGAACAAAAACAAGCATTTCAACAATTTCTTTTGGGGGGTGCGTTTACACCATTCTGCGTGTGGTAAAATTAATAAGACGTTTTATTCTTCGGGTCAGTACGATTACAGTGATACCTAATTTTTGTCTTTTTTTATGTTTTGGCACTTTTATGCAATGAAAACAATTTTATATAAAAAATAATTATTTTTGCATCGCTTTATTCTGCGAGCTATAACTTTTTTATTTTTTCGCTGATGATGCCGTGTGGCAGCTTGTTTTTTGCGGGACAAGTTTTTAGCGGTACCATGAATATTTATATCTATCTTTTTGATCGCACTTTATTGCACTTTTTGTTCGGCGGTATGATAATAAAGCATTATTTTTGCTTTGTTTTTTATTTTTATTTTTTAAGAGGTTCGCTAAAGGGGTAAACTAATGGGACAGTTTATAGGGCAGGTCGTTACGGATGCAGCAATACTAAATTTGTGTACTTTTATTGTTTATTTTATTTCCAAAAAATGAATTTATTATGGAATTTTTTTTTTTTTATTTATTTAGCAATTTTTCATAAATTATTTTTACACTTTTTTTAACTTTATTACATTGTCCCAGGGGGGACATCACTGTCATTTGACAGATCGCTGATCTGTCACATCACAGATCGCTGTGACAGATCAGCGATCTGACACAGGTGCTGCACAGGCTTCCTCATGCCTGCGCTTTGCAGGCACTGAAGAAGCTGGCTCCTTGCAGGCCCCCGAAGGTCCCCACTACCATATTGGATCCGGAGACCTGCAGGGAAGGAGACTCCTGGAGCAGCGCTGCACATCGCTCCCTGCCGGTGCTTCCCTAAACCCCCGGTACACTGTGATTGTGTTTGATCGCAGTGTGCTAGGGGTTAACGTGTCGGGGCAGTCCATGACTGCCCCTGACACATAGTGCCGGGTGTCAGCTGTGATAATCAGCTGACACCCGGCCGCGATCAGCGGTGCTCACCCCGTGAGCGCCGCTGATCGGTATGACGTACTATCCCGTCCTTGGGAGTTAAGTCCCAGGGCAAATGGACGGGATAGTACGTCATATGGCAGAAAGGGGTTAATATGTCAAATAGGGGTCCATCTTACAGTACAATTTCAGCTTCCCAGGGGGATCAGCAGTGCTGGTGGACTGGGGTCACAGGGGGTGTTCGGTGGTCCAACGATATGACTCCCATCATAGGCTGGTGCGGCAGGTGCGGTGGCCTCCAGGAAATCCCATCAAAGGCTGATGCAGCAGGTTCGGTGGAGTTCTTTGTGGTGCGGAGGGCTCCCCCCGGCATCTTGTGAAAGCCTGGAGGACCCGCATATCCATTGCTGCTATGCAGTGAACTCTGGAATAAAGTCCGCTGGGGGCGGCACATGCTCAGATTGAGATCTCAGCGACGAGATCTCGCCCCGAGATCTGAGAGATGCAGCAATGGATAAGCTGGGCCTCTGGCCTTTCACAAGATGCCGGCAGAGCCCCCCCACATCATAGAGCACCACCACCGAACCTGCCACACCTGCTGCGCGAGCCACACCAGCCTCGGAAGGGAGTGTGATCATCGCCCGGCAGCGTCGGACCGCCGCTGAATCGCCTGACTCCGGCTGCCACCACAGCGTTTGTAAGTATATTCTGAATATGAAGCACCTCCCATATTCCCCCAAAATTCTTTGGGAGAAAAGTACAACTTATAGTAAGAAAAATATGGTTTTCAAGTGTTTATTTTTATTAATGTTGATGTTATGGCTTACAGCAAGTGAAAACCTAACAGTCATTAACTCAGTAAACTAGAATACTTTAAAACACCAGCTTGAAAAATGATTTTAACATCCGAAATGTTGGCCAACTGAAATGTATGTTCTCCTTTCACATCAATTACTGCATCAGTGCGGCGTGGCATGGATGCAATCAGCCTGTGATACTGCTGAGGTGTTATGAAAGCCCAGTTTGCTTTGATAGCAGCCTTTTGCATTGTTGGGTCTGGTGTCGCTCATCTTCCTCTTGACAATACCCCATAGATTCTCTATGGGGTTAAGGTCAGGCAAGTTTGCTGACCAATCAAGCACAGTGATACTGTTGTTTTCAAACCAGGTCTTGGTACTTTTGGCAGTGTGGACAGGTGTCAAGTCCTACTGGAGAATGAAATTTCCATCTCCAAAAACTATGTTGGCAGAGGGAAGCATGAAGTGCGCTTAAATTTCCTAGTAGACGGCTGCACTGGCTTTGATCTTGATAAAACACAGTGGACTAAAGGGGGTTTTACACTAAGCGATATCGCTAGCAATATCGCTAAAACGCCACTGGTTTTGTGACGTTATAGCGATATTGCTAGCGATATCGCTATGTGTGATACTTACCAACGACCGGCTCCCCCGCTGCTCATCGCTGATCGCGCGAGAATGTCCGGCTCCATTTCTCGTCGGGCGCTTCCTGCTGAGACTTCCTGCTGTGACGACGAGCGACGCTGGACGCGGGCGGGAGGACGCAGGATCGCTGTGTGTGAATGGTAAGTATCGTGCGCTGCGTCGCTGCTGCATCGCTGTGAGATCTTTCTGTATGAAAGCTCACTAGCGATCATTTAGCGATGCACCAGCGATCCTGACCGGGTCGGATCGCTGGTTGGATCGCTGGTGCATCGCTAAATGTAAAAGGGCCTTTACACCAGCAGATGACATGACTCCCCAAACCATCACTGATTGTGGAAATTTCACACTAGACCTCGAGCAGCTTGGATTGTGTGCCTCTCCACACTTATTCCAGATTCTGGGACCTTGATTTACAAATGAGATGAAAAATGTACTTTCCTTGTGGAGTGTGTCAATGACTGCCTTCTGGACAACTGTCACATCAGCATTTTTTCCTATGATTGTGAGAAGCACCTACTGTATATATTTGCTTTGATGGACTTTTACATTTCAGAAAATTTTCAGCCAGCAGCCTCCATTTTGCGTGAAAGTGAATTACAAAAAATCTTGAATACATTTTGTTGAAGATGGATTTTTGTAAAATTCTTGTTCTTGTAGAAGTTAATTCAACTCAAATTTACTTGCTCAAATCTAGTAGCTATCACTCAAAAAAGTAAATATTGTAACTTGTTATGGAAAGTTGGTTAGGATAAATCTATCCCTGTGTGTGCTACGGCCTGTCCCAATTAGACAGTATTTTTGAGCGCTCAAGAATCAAGAATGAGACTGTACACCAAAGTGACAGAATAACATTCCATCAATACTGATGCTTTATTTGTTCATACATGGTTTTATAACTGTGTATAGAAAGGGGTGGTTAGTTAATTAACATAAGGTCAAGCTTCTATGTTATTGGCTGTTTGAGTATATGGAGAATTCTAGTTAAGACATAACAAAAAGACTGATTTAGCAATATATGATTAACTGTCGCCTTTTTCCTTCTATTAAGCAAAAATCGATACATCAGTTTGGACATCTGGTGTTGGTTCCTGTTTTGATGTCTGGAACATACCAAGAAATTGTCTGGTTTGCACTGGCCTAGTTCATGAGGTTATTAGGTCATGCTAAGCAATTGATTATAGGGTACATTTTAGCTGTAAATATGTATATGAGTAGACAAAAATAATACAGCAGCACATGTGCATGAATCTAGGCCATGTGACAGCACAGAAATACATTAAAACCATTCAATTTGCATAATAATCCTCAAAAATATTTTTTTCAAAAAAAATTTTTAAAACTTACAGTAAGATGAAAATGAAGGTTCTTAGTGCACAAATTGGCCAATTCATGTAACCCATCAACCACGGCAAGGTGACCTCCCCTGATGGGTCCCTGCTCTACCGTACATAAGCCACTTCTGGGCCACCAGCCTACAATTTTGGACAAACATGTCACTACTGGGCTAAGCCAACATTTTATGGGCAGGTAGAGCTGATTACCAGGGGTAGATTGTTATCCCTGTCCCAGGGGATGTATCTTTAACCATGAGTGGGTACTTAGACTTCCAGTTTTCGCAGGATGTGGAATCAGAGGAGTTAGTGTATATACTGAGGAAACAGGCCTTTTGGGACTCTGGGATGTTAAGTGGAGTGGCACCTCGGTGGGGTCTGGCACCAGCACATGTAAAACAGCCGCTCCCATTGTGCTGTTGGGCCGTATACTTCACCCATTCTAGCCAGTAGTTGGCTTCAGCAAACCCTGTCTCCACTGCTAGTCTCATGTTACTGGGGGTCTGTTTGGGTTCCTTGGGTTTGTCAGCTATGTTTGCCAGCCTGAATTTTCCCGAGTAATGTACAGGAGAACGATGCTCATCTGTCGACCAGGTACTACTTAGTATATATATATATATATATATATATATACCTGCATCGTCTGGCGAGGGATTTTTAATGCTAAGTATGAGCCTATTACATTTACCCTTGGTGTAGCACCCTCTCACAAAAGTTTGCTTTGTAAGGCGCATGTGGTCAATTAGTGATTTGACATTTCTATCTTTCCTGTCCAGGGCTGACTGAGGTTTGTATCCCCAACTCTCTCCAGTATTCCATGCTGCAGCTCCCCAGTAATTACAGTTGTCTCCTCAATAGTTATCCACAACACAAATATGCTGGCTCCCACCTCCCAATCTCTCCAGTAATGTGGGTGAGCAGTGTACTATATCACAGTAATCAAATAGGTATGTAATTATGTGGGCTGATGTGTCAAACCAGAAAACAGTATAAGCCCCATCTTTGGTGATGTCTCCCAGATGTGGTGCTCCCACCCCCAGCATCTGTATCACACAGAGAATATACAGAATCATTCTGGCTTAGGTGTATCTTCCGGTACAGGAGCTGTCTTTCAGTGCGATGCGTGAATTCAAGTGGGCTTCCCCTCTAGTTTCACAATGGTTGGTGTCGTCAGCAGCACTTGGAAGGAACCATCAAATCTGGGATCGAGTGTTCTCCTCACAAACTTCTTCACCAACACCCAGTCACCTGGCTTCAAGGAGTGCATACTGGATACTGATCATGGATCTGGCAATGAAGAGAAAACTCGAGAATGGACATTAGCAAGCATTTTGGTCAATTCAATTACATAAGCAGACAAGGTATCAAATTGCTTAGTCAACTGCTGCGAGAAGAATATGCCCAACCTAGGACTAGACCCAAACAGAATCTCAAATGGTGTCAGCGTTTTGGGGCCTCTGGGAGTGTGCCTCACACTAAAGAGAGCAATTGGGAGTGTCTCATGCCATGGTTTGTTTGTCTCTTGGGTAACTTTCAACATCCTGTTCTTAAGTGTCCCGTTCAGTCTTTCTACCTTTCCGCTGCTCTGGGGGTGGTAGGGAGTGTGTGGGCATAAATCTTACCCTACTGCTGACCAGATTTCTTGTGTCAGGTTTGTGGTGGATGCGGGTCCTTGATCACTTTCAATCACTTCTAGAACCCCGTATCTGCACACTATTTCTGAGAGCAGCTTCTTTTCAGTAGTCTTCACCCACTGGTTCCTCACTGTGAAAGCTTCTGGCCATCCTGAGAACACATCCATGAGCACTAGGGCATATTCAAATCCTCCACTTGGCAGCATCTGGTTGTGGTCAATCTGGATCCTCTGGAAGGGGTATAGTGGTCTGGCCAGATGATGTGGGGGAAGCTCCTCCACTCGTCCATGGTTGCATTAGCCGCAGATCAAACAGCTGCTGGTAAATTTGTCTGTTAGGGTGGAAATCCCTGGAGTGAACCAGTAAGCATTGATCAGATCATTCATCTGTGTCTTCAATCTGTGCATGGGCCCATGTGCTCATTGAATCACCATTGGATACACGCTTCGAGGTAGACAGGGTTTGGAGTCCATTGCGTATACCCTTCCTTCTTCGTGTGTTGCTCCCTTCTACATCCAGCTTTCCTTCTCCTCCTTCGAGGCCTGGTCCTGCAACTTCTTGAACAGATCCCAAGACGTCATCTTGTCAGGTTTCTTGTCTTCAGTCATCATTTAGTAGCCGTCTGGCAGCTCTATGACCTCTCCTACTTCTCCATATTTTCTTCCTTTGGCAGCTTCTTTGGCTGCCATGTCTGCCATGTTATTGCTCCGTGCCTCTACTGTGTTCAGTTTGATCTTTAACACTGCCACCACTTTTGGAAGTTGGAGTGCATCCAGCAGGTCCCTGATGGCTCCATGATGCTTCACGGTTATCCCACTAACTGTGATGAAGTCCCTCGCAGCCCAGATGGATCCAAAGTTGTGTGCTATGCCATGCGAGTACCTGGAATCGGTATATATGTTTGCAAGTTTTGTCTTTCGCAATCTGGCAGGCCTTCGTCAGCGCTATCAGTTCCGCTTCTTGGGCTGACAAGCTATGCGACAGACTTCTGGACCATAGGATTTCTTGATTGCTGGTCACTGCACATCTCGTGTGGAATCTTCCTTCATCATCTATAAAAATCTGGAGCCATCTACATAGAGAATCAACACTGGATTGGTCAGTGGCTCATCCACTACATTGGGTAATCCTGTTGTTTCCTGTTGCATGATGCTGAAACAATTACGGTCGTCAGTCCAAAGCAAATACAGATACTTGTGAAAAGTATCCTGCAGATATTGTTCTGAAGAGTCCTTGTTGGCTTCCCCCTTGGGAGTGGGAGTAGAGTGGTTTGGTTGAGAATGGTGCATCTGGAAATGGTGACATTGTCAGGCAAAAGCAGAGAGCACTGGAGGCGAAGATGCCTGGCGGTGGAGAGATATTTTGGCTGGGTTTGATTGAGAGTTGCTGAGATGTCGTGCGGAGCCAGGATCTTCAGTGGATGTCTAAGAATGATGTCAGCAGTCTTGTCCAGGAGGGCATGTGCTGCAAAAACTGCCCTCATGCAGGAGGGGGCCCCCCTTGCAACTGGATCCAGGCGGGCTGAGAAGTAGCCTAGAGGTCTCTGTTTTCCTCCATGGATCTGTGTTAGGACACCAGTAGAATGACCTTCTTTTTCCATCAGATAAAGACGGAATGACTTCTCGTAGTTAGGGAGGCCTAGTGCTGGTGCGGAGACTATGGAGTCTTTCAATTTCCTGAATGAGATGAAGGCCGCATCTGACAGGAGGAATGGGGTTGCATTGATGCAATCGTACAGAGGCTGCATTAAGACTGAGGCATCAGAGATCCAAGTTCTGCAATACAAAACTAGACCAAGGAAAGCCTTCAGCATCTTTGGAGTTGTTGGGGGAGCCATCTGCTGCACAGTGGCCTTCTGGTCACCTGTCAGGTGTTTTGTTTGGTGAGCAATACAGTGTCCCAGGAACGTACCTCGCTTCTGACACCACTGGACTTTGTTTTTCGAGACCTTGCATTGCTGCTCCACCAGGTATAGTAGGAGAGACAAAGAATGAGCTGCACAGGTATCAACATCAGCTGCACACAGCAGCAAGTTGTCCACGTATTGTAGAAGAGCAACTTCTGCATCGTCTGGGATCTAGTTAGCAAGGATGGAAGACATTGCTTTGGTGAACTGCGAAGGGCTATTTTGAGCAACCTGGGGCATCACTGTCCATGTGTATTGCACCCCTTGGTGCATGAAGGCAAACAGGAACTGGTCATCCGGATGAAGGGGAACACTGAAGAAAGCTTTGGCCAGGTCGATCAAAAAATTCCTGTGAAGCACCTGAAGGGTTAATAAACTTCTTGAATGTGGTTTTGAGCACCTTGAGGGGTGCAGTTTTTACAATGGTATCACTTTTCAGTATTTTCTATCATATAGACCCATCAACGTGACTTCAAATGCGATGTGGTCTCTAAAAAAAATGGTGTTGTAAAAATGAGAAATCCTGGTTAACTTTTAACCATTATAACTTCCTAACAAAAAAAGTTTTGTTCCAAAATTGTGCTGATGTAAAGTAGACATGTGGAAAATGTTACTTATTAAGTATTTTGTGTGCCATATCTCTGTGATTTAAGGACATGAAAATTTAAATTTGAAAAATTGCTAAATTTTCAAAGTTTTCACCAAATTTCCGCTTTCTTCACAAATATACACAACTTATATCAAAGAAATTTTACCACTGACATGAAGTACAATATGTCACGAGAAAACATGGTCAGAATCACCAGGATTCATGGCAGTGTTCTAGAGTTATTACCTCTATAAAGGGACAGTGGTCAGAATTGTAAAAATTGGCCTTGTCATTAACGTGCAAACCACCCTTGAGGGTAAAGGGGTTAATAGGACAATGAAGATCAGTTGGTGTTACAATTCCTTTCTGAGAGAAAACATGCAAAATAGGAATTTAAAAGTTCAGCCTTCTCAAAATCCATTCTTACTATTTCATCATTTTCATCCTGTAAAAATCCTATAGCATCTTTGACTTTTCTTTAACTTTTGACAAATTCCTTTTTATTGCTTTTAACGTCTCTTGCAAGCCTTAATTCATTGTCAGCTTTAATAATCTGATTTTTGCCCTGCAGGTTCTGCAGACAGCATTATATTCTTCTTTAGATAAGCCTCCCTCTTTCCATTAATAATGGAAAGAAGTGTATTCTCTATAGGGTATTTTCAAACATGATCTATTAGGTCTACTCAAGGACTGGAGAAACACTGATCTACTGAGTCTAGAGAGATATAGAGAGCAAGAGGGACCTGATATGATGTGCATTTAGAGGAGCTGGCCTTGTTCTAAAGGCTAATGTAGACTTTTTTTTAGCATGGAGCACCGGATACATCAATCTGATTGTTGTGTTTTATTAAAGATTCACTTGCTCGTCATTTCAGCCTCTGGGATCAATGTTTCTACTCAGTGACAGTAAGCAGAGGAAGACGTGCATGCTAGATCTTAAGCATACATAAGGCCACATCCAAGATTAGTGATCAGGAAAAGCAATCATTCTATTACTCTTGTTAGTGTCTCAGGGGCCTCAAGCCATTGTTCTCCCAGCCAATAGTCCAATTGTGTTTATGGGGATAGTAGACCTAGCTGAGCTGTCACCACAAGGGCCTTCCATACCTCCACCAATGCACAGTAAGCTTTGTGGGGAGGGTGTGAACACTTCTGCACATTCAGTGGGCTGATCCCAGGACAGAAAGAACAAGAAGCCACATGTTTAGTGAGTGAGTTGTTGCAGTGATGCCTTGGAGCGAGGATGTGTTGCTGATGTCCTGGTGCCAATGCATGGATGGCTTATGGAGATTGGCGATCGGTTGCTGATTGAAGCTGGTTACATGTGCTTTGGTCATGGGATCTGTTGTCAGGATTTGAGGAACTATCTTATGAATTGTTGCTGCTGGCTGGACCCGGTATACATGTGCTATGGTCGTGTTATCAGCTGTCTGGAGGAGCATGGATTGTGACTACAGATTTTACTAGTGGAGATACAAAACCTATGGGCTAGCCAAAAGTTGCAAGACAGTGGGTATCATCTGGTACAGGGAGAGTGGAACTACTATCTTGTGAACTGAGGTGTATATCATTGTGGCCATCTACCCAGAATTGCTGTAAGACAATAGAAGTAAGAAATAAAAAACAATTGCATCATTAACCTGTCTTAAGTTATTATTACAACCCCCAACCTCAGATCTTAACATGCATTTTAGGAAAATAATTTATAGCATTAAGATTTCTAACCATTTCACATAACAAGTCTTTTCAAGGGAACCAAAACTGTAAGAAAAATAAACATGAGGGCATCGTATGTAGCGTGTAATGGAATGCTCTGCGATTATACAAATAGTATAAAACAAAATCTTTAGCAATTATTTTATAAAACAAATTGCAATATTTAAATGTTTTCATAACATTTGAATAATTACACTCTACAGAGTATTATTTATTGTATAGTTATTTCTTATTCACGTCTATTTTTACATTTTTCCGTAGAACAAAATCTTATAGAATTTTTCATGACTTTTTTCAAGTCTTTGGAAGCAATAATCTATTACTGTAATCTAATGCTTAATGTGGATAGAAATTTCGGTATTCAATCACCTTATGAATGCTGAAAAATACCCAAGATATTACACAATGTACCAGTTTGCCTAGAGTGTTCCTTAAATTTAATGCCTTTATTAACTGCAAAATGTAAATATTCAGATGGTGGACTAATTCTAATTATATATATTGAAAAGTTAATCATCTTCATTGCAATTTAATGTCTGAATCATCTAAGCTAAAAAATCTATACAAATCATGGGAATAAATTGGATTTTTATTACCTGATAAATTATAATCAAAAGTGTTTTTACCTTTAACAGTGTAAAGAATGGAATCACTCATTTGTTTTATATGTTTATCAAAAATTGTGCAAGTGAATATAAAACCATAATTTGCTTTTCTAGAGTCCCATAAACCTGTGAAATCAATACAACCTGAGGCAGTTGGCATTTATTTGTCCAGTTATTTGTGTGAAATGGTAAAGGTTTGACAGAAGTGGCTGTGATAAATTTACCTAAGCGACTTTGAACATCTTGAGAAAGCAAGGTTATTTTCCAGAAAGTAACTGCTTCAGTCTTAAAAAATCTGATAATGAGTGTCCATTTTTATTAGCTTTCATGGTAATAAAACCTGCTGGGCATCAGCAGGAAAAGTGCCAAAGAACAAGTACACTGGTATATGTAACATTTCATTTTTGTTAGAATTACAAAGAAAACTAGAAGAAAAGATCAAAAATATGTAGTTGTTTCATTTATACAAAATTTTAAAAGCAATGTATAGATCAAAACATGCTAGTGCATCAAATAAATCAATTTGTCTTTAAGCCCCACGTCAATAAACCAAGGGATTAATGTATTATAAAACAGGGAGAGCCTAAAACTACTGTACTGTGAAAAAGTTTTAGACAGATGTGGAAAAACTGTTGCAAAGTAAGAGTGCTTTAAAAATAGAAGCGCTAATAATTTTTTTCTATCAATTGACAAAATGTAAAGTAAAAGAGAAATCTAATGCCAAGCATAATTTGTCATGATGACCCACCATTTGCCTTAAAAATGGCATCAATTTTCTAGGTACACTTGCATAAAGCCAGAAATTTTGTAGGTTTGTCACACAGAGGAACAACCAAAACTGAGAATAGCAACAAGATACAATGTAGCGACCACTACTTTTAACTGCATTGGTGTTTATAGCATGCCAATACATTTAAACTCTGTAGCAGAGTTGGGAAACATGGTCTCCCTGTACTATCACATTTTGCTCTGTAGGCCCAGGTGGCTTTAGGACTGTAGACTGTAGAATGGCAGGGTGATGGGCTAGATAAGACTGTGTTGGAGTGTCATGATGACATTATTACACTGAGACACTGTAGTCCTGTGGGTGACCTAATGCAATGACATCACCAAATTAGTCTTCTGGCAACCTGTTGCTTTCTGCCGGTGAACTCACCAAGATTCAGGCTTAGGTGAGGGTATAAACTTTATTTTGTGTTTTAATACTACTCATAGGAAGACTGTGGGGCATCACACAATGTGAGGACAACTGTGAGGGACATCATACTGTGTGACGTCTACTTGGGGGCCATCATACTTTATATAAGTGGGCTTTAAAGGCTATCATACTGCTATCATACTGTGAATCAGTAGCTATGTGAATATCATACATTGAATAGAGTAGTTGTGGGCCCATCATGCTATGTATGGGGTAGCTTTGTGGTTATTATACTGTGTATAGGGGGTTTTGAGTCCATCATACTTTGTATAAGGTTTCTGTACATGGGGCACATTATTACTCTGAATGGGGGATGCAGGAGACATTTTTACTGTACATGGGTGATGCAGGGGACATTTTTACTGTACATGTGGGAACATAAGAGACATTATGAAACAAATGGAAACGGAGGCACAGATGTTGCAGTGCACATTCGTTTATTGCAATTTTGGTGGAACCAAGGGACTACTGACCGGGGGGCACTGAAGGGGGCATGATTATGCAAGCTGAAGACACCCGTAATAAGACCCCTCAAGCAGGATCAGATTGGAATGCACAGAAGACGCAGGTGCAACTATTATCGTCTGTATGTGAGGAACTATCTTAAGGACTTTTGCCTACTGGAACTTGATACACATGCTATGTTTGTGATATCTATCATCTGGATGTGAGGAGCTAACTTAACCCCTTACCTACATTGGATGTACTATTCCATCCATGTGACCTGGGACCTAAGTCCCAAGGATGGAATAGTACGTGCAACGTGATCAGCGGTGCTCACGAGGGAGCGCCGCTGATCGGGGCCGGGTGTCAGCTGATTATCACAGCTGACACCCGGCACTATTTGTCAGGGGTGGTCATGGACCGCCCAAGGCACATTCTCTACCCCCTACTTTGGGGCGATTTTTTCTGTCTATTCAAGTAATAGAGAAATATTTGCTACATCTTTTCCACACTCTCTGCAGTTTTGGGTCTAATGATTTTGCTATGCAATCCAAGTACATTTAGATAGTGGTCTATTGTGCACCATTTCATTTTTGTCATTGCAGGTTTGTACAAAGCATTTGTTATGTGGGGTCTGTGCAGGGGTTTTACCCTTATGGGTTATGGTTCTAAAATGATTGCATCCTTGCAGTTTTAATTGTTTTTAATGTTTGCATTGTGTGTTTTGGTGCTATAATAACGGTCTATTATATACAATTTTTTTGGTGATCCCTGAAAAGTACATGCCTCTTTCTCTGTATCTAGTTCAATGGCTTTCTCGCATGTAACAGGCAATCCCGTGCAGTGGTGCCCTCTATTGCTGGTGTATACATTGATGCTGGGGTTCTCTTCCCCTTTTCTGGAGGCAACACACTGCTTTTATTATATTATATAATTGTGGTATTTCACTATCTATGAGTATGGATTTATCAGCCAGGAAGACAGCTTGGAGCCAGAGGGCTCAAGGAATTTTTGACATGGGTAGTAGTAGCCCAGCTGAAGCAGCTAACAAAGATGAGGGTTTTACTTTACACAAATCCCTTACCAAAGTATGGTGGAACATAAGGAGCCTGGAGGACTATAAGGTTACAGGCCTGGTGCCACGTGGTTTGAGGGTGCAAATCTTCCCTGCTTGGGAGGTTGACGAGTCATTTCAGAACATGTGGGAGGCTGGTTTAGTGAAATGTTCCCTCACTCTGATGGATATGCTGATAGCATATGATCAGACCCTATTAGCCAAGTTAAAGGAGGACATTAAACTCAAGGAAAATAAACTTTTGACATTCGCCCCCCCCATGGTTACTTCTTTCAAGCAGCATCTTAAAACAGTAATCAACAAATTTGAAAAGGAGATTATTGACAAAACTGACTTTAACAACGGCCACGATTTTAAATGGAGACATCGGGGCAATAAGCGGGCAGTCTCCTTCCAATCGAATATCCACAAAGAAACTAATTCCAGATATGATCAATCCTCCAGTGATTTTTTATCATCAGATCAAAGCGATCTAGAAGGAGCTGTAGGAGGGGCAGACGTAAGACTAGGAGGCACAAGGAAAAGGAACAGGGGCTACAAACAGACGTCCCCAGTCTACAAACGGGAAACACGTTACAACTATAGGAAACAGTGACCACCCTTCCCTTCCCGTCTGAACTGAAAAATCTTCATGATACAGGTAATTTACAGATTATCAATTTGACGTCCCACAACCTCACTATGGCAGAAAAATCTGTTCTAGAATGAGGGTTAACTTTTGCCTCCATGAATACCTTGGACAAATTTACCCTTGTGAAAGATGTACAGTATATTTGTTTTGTCGCCAACTTACATTTAAACTGTTATATCATCATCCCTCCTCAGCTGATAACCTTCCGAATGATGAAAGACAAGCCCTCAGAGATCTGATGGACCTCCTTCATGAGAACGAGACCACTTCCTCCAGAAGAAAATTCACTGGTCGCCTCCCTTCTCAAGCCACACCTTCATTCTCCCTCTTTCCAGTGGTTCACATTTTCTTTCTAAATGTATGCCGGGACATTCAAAATCTCTCTCTGGATGATAAAAGAAACCAGAACCTGAGTAAGGCTGAGTATAAAGCACTCTTTGATTTACATAACAACAAAGAGTTTTTGGTACGGGAAGCGGACAAGGGGGGCAATATAGTTCTGTGGCCTAATTCCCTTTATCTGCAGAAGGTAATGCGTCAATTGCAAGTTACTTCTTGCTATACTCGTCTTTCAGCAGATCCCACTGAAGTGTTCAAAGAAAGACTGGATCGTTTAATTGGACAAGCCATGTGACATGGTATCATCAACAAAAAGGAGGCTGAATTTTTGACCACTGATGACCCGGTAGTACCTACTTTCTACCTTCTTCCAAAGGTACATAAATCCTTGGTAAATCCACCAGGCAGGACCATAGTCTCCGGCATAGGGGGGCTATTTGAAAAACCTTGCATCTATCTTGTCTTCTTTCTACAGCCTCTGGCTACTACTTTGCAATCTTATATGCGGGACTTGACGCATCTTATTCAAATAGTAAGTGACCTTTGTGTACCACCACATACTCTGTTGGTTACACTTGACGTCGAGTCCCTGTATACAAGTATTAGCCATGACCTTGGTCTGGAGGCTATTGCATACTATCTTGAACAGAACCCTTTGGGTGATAGAGATCATGACCAGTTCCTTCTTGACTTGCTGTTCTTCATTCTTGACAAAAATTTCTTTGTCTTCGACAGAAATTTTTACAGACAGATCATGGGGACCGCCATTGGAGCACGATGTGCTCCCTCTTATGCTAACCTATTTTTGGGGTGGTGGGAGGAGCTGGTTGTATATCAACATAAGGATTTCAAGTTACATTGTTTTCAATGGCTACGGTATATTGACGATGTTGTACTGTTTTGGAAAGGCTCAGGAGAAAGCTGCAGGGAATTTATCAGGGAGCTGAACAGCAACTCGTTCAACATTAGGTTAACATCAAATATCTCCTGCACTATGGTTGAATTTCTGGATCTTAGGCTTACCTTGGAAGGTTTGTGTATTTCCACCAACCTATACCGTAAGCCAACAGCTACCAACAGTCTTTTACATTATACCAGTTTCCACCCTAAACACCTCAAAAACCGTATCCCCACAGGTCAATTTCTCCGACTAAAATGGAACTGTAACAACCTACCAGACTTTTTGTTGGAAGCAAGATCAATGACGGACTGTTTCAGATGTCGAGGCTATCCAAAAAAGGTTATCTCCGCCTCATATCAAAGAGCAAGAACAAGTACACGCTCAGACTTGTTGCAGAGAAAGCCATGTGAGTCTCCTAGACCGTTAGGTATAGTTACCACTTTTAATAACCAGTGGCAGGACATTCGCAAAATTTTGGACCAGAGTTGGGGAATTTTATTGAGTGAACCAAAATTGGCTCCTCATATCTCTACTTCCCCCCAACTTGATAGCACGACGTGCTCGCAATTTGAAAGAATGGCTATGTCATAGCCACTATGTACGTCCAACGGTCAGATTAAACGGGGGATTTAGGGTATGTGGCACCTGCCCATGTGGGGATTGTAATGTCTGCCAGCACATGGTTGCTCAGGATGATCTTTCACTTTCCATTTTTTCTTTTCAGATCACACCTAGAAGGACATTTTTTAACTGTAAGACACGCAATTTGGTCTACGCTCTTATTTGTAACTGTCCGAAAGTTTATGTAGGACAGGCAAATTTCGAAGGAGGTTACAGCAACATCTCTCCAATATCTCCACAGCAAGGAGGGATCGTGAAAAAGGTAAAAGCGTTTCTTCAGTATCAGCACACTTTTTAGATGTGCATCAGGGACGAATAACAGGACTGAAGGTGATGGGCCTTTAAGAGGTGCCACCAACATCAGAAGGGGCGATATTGCCCTGAAACTACTTAGATGTGAATCCAAGTGGATCCACAACCTTGGCAGCCTCACCCCTAATGGACTGAATGAAAAACTACTCTTCACCGGGTTCTATAAGCAACTCTGATCCTTCCCTCCTTGCTGACCTTCTTGAAAGGGATCTTTTTGGGATTTAAAATATCTTAATATGTACTTGTTTCTTGTTCTTTTAACAGCCAAATTTCTTCTTTCAACTTCTGGCTACAGAGGATACTACGTTCTCCCCCTTTCATCCTCCCCTTCTTTGGTTTCTGGCATACGAAGATATGTGATCCAACCGCTTGGACATTATATACCAATGGCATTTTGGAAGGTCTTATACCTGGCCTAATTAGCTACAAATATTTCTGGCCATGGAACATCTCATAGCCATTTTTGCTGGAAGATTGTTATATTGGAACCACTCATCTGATACTTTGACCTGATGGACTTTCTTTATATATGACAACCTTTTGGCTCATTGTCATCTATTGGACAATATTTACTCATGTCAAGATTGGAAACTTTTACATCCGGCTAAATGAGCCAGGGTCCTTTGGATCCTAGGCATTTAATCCATTTTAACTTCCTTTTTTCTGGGAGGTTATTATTTAAAGATTTGATTTGCTGCAATTATTGTTATGGCTGCCCTGACCACTAAGACCACTTCCATGTTTAGTCAATTGTTTATGTTATTGGGACTACCCATTCCCTATTCTACTGTGTACTTGTAATTCTCATTGTGTTACAAAACTAACTTCTCATTATTCCGTTAGGTATTTAGAATAAATAAACTTTTCTTTACCTATGGCCCCCTCCCCGCCTTTTTTTTCTTATTTTTTGTTTATTTTTTTCTTCTTATATCTTTCATTTTATATTTGCCTATTATATACATATTTTTTATTTTTTGCTATTTTTTGCATTTTTCCTTTTTTTCTTTTTCCAAAAAAATTTTTGTATTATTTTTTCTTTTATTTTTTATGTATTTTTTATTTTTTTGGGGTTCTCCCCAGGTTCTACTTAGGGGCCTTAGCTAGTTAGACACACCAGTGCTTTTTGAAGCCTCAAACTACTTTCATATTAAGCATTAGGATTGGGTAAAACAATATTAAAAATGAAAAGTAAAGAGAAATAATTAAAAGATTTATATCCTCAAACATGCAGATGAACTTGGTTCTATCTGTATTATAAAAAAAACATGTTTTTTTTTATCACACCATTAAGGTGGGTTCTTTTTGTCTTTAGGATTGGTCTCTTTGTTCATGATAAACTAGGCAGCTTTTTCTTTTTGTGTACATGGCTACTTTGGTGGGTGTACTTTGATTGGCGCAAGCGCAGTGTGTCATCTTGCCTTCATTTCTGATGGTTTGTTTCCAGCATATTAGCACAGACCCTGTTGTTGTGCTGGGCTCGCGCTGACCGGCACATGCGCTGTAGCTATTTCAGTAGCCATCTTGGTACACCATCTCTGGTACTACACCTGGCCACACTGCGATTGAACAAACATTCCTCCCTACTTCCGGTGTCTGAGCACCGACATAGACGCCTGCTTCCCTATGCGCTTCTGGCTTCCACCTGATCCCTATTTGCCGTCATCTGAATAAGGTATTTATACTGCACCCACTCACACTTTGTTCACTGCTCCTGATGAAGCCAGTTTTACTAGCGTAACGCGTCGGGCGACTCCTCTGTGCCTTTGCCTCACCCCACGCCCTCTAATTCCCACTGCATGAGCGGCCTTGCTTCATCCTCACCCATGCTGGCATTTGCCTTTTGATGCAGGTTGTATGTGGCGGTTCTCTACCCCCTACTTTGGGGCGATATTTTCTGTCTATTCAAGTAATAGAGAAATATTTGCTACATCTTTTCCACACTCTCTGCAGTTTTGGGTCTAATGATTTGGCTATGCAATCCAAGTACATTTAGATAGTGGTCTATTGTGCACCATCTCATTTTTGTCATTTCATATTTGTACAAAGCATTTGTTATGTGGGGTCTGTGCAGGGGTTTTACCCTTATGGGTTATGGTTCTAATATGATTGCATCCTTGCAGTTTTAATTGTTTTTAATGTTTGCATTGTGTGTTTTGATGCTGTAATAAAGGTCTATTGTATACAATTTTCTGGTGATCCCTGAAATGTACATGCCTCTTTCTCTGTATCTAGTTCTAGGAATAGTACGTCCAACGCGATCAGCGGTGCTCACGGAGGGAGCGTCGCTGATCGCGGCCGGGTGTCAGCTGATTATTACAGCTGACACCTGACACTATGTGTCAGGGGTGGTCACGGACCGCCCAAGGCACATTTACCTCTGGCACACTGTGATCAAACATGATGGCAGTGTACAGGGGCACAGGGATGAATCGCACAGGGAGGGGGCTCCCTGTTTGCTTCCCTGAGACCACCGGGGCGATGCGATGTGCTGAGTCGCTCCAAGGATCCTCCTCCCTGCAGGACACCGAATCCAAAATGGCTACGGGGTCCTGCAAGGAGGCGGCTTCCTCAGTGCCTGCAGAGAGCAGGCACAGAGGAAGCCTGCAGCAGCGCCTGTCAGATCGCTGATCTGACACAGCACTATGCGAAGTGTCAGATCAGCGATCTGACACAAGACAGTGATGTCCCCCCGGGACAATATAGTAAAGTAAAAAAAAACACTCGTAAAAATAATTTAAAATAATCCCAAAATTAATTAAAAAAAATATTCCCTAATAAATTCTTTCTTTCTAAATAAAAAAACAATAAAAGTACACATATTTAATATCGCCACATCCATAACAACCCGCCCTATAAAACTGTCCCACTAGTCAGCCCCTTTAGTGAATGCCTTCAAAGAAAAAACCAAAGCAAAAAGCAATGCTTTATCATCATACCGCCAAACAAAAAGTGCAATAACGCGTGATCAAAAAGACGGGTATAAATAACCATGGTACCGCTGAAAACGTCATCTTCCCTGGCAAAAAAGCGAGCCACCACAAAGCATCATCAGCGAAAAAATAAACACGATATAGCTCACAGAATAAAGCGATGCAAAAATAATTATTTTTTATATAAAATTGGCTTTATTGTATAAAAGCTTCAAAACATTAAAAAAATATAAATGAGGTATCGCTGTAATCATACTGACCCAAAGACTAAAACCGCTTTATCAATTTTACTGGACGCAGAACGGTGTAAATGCCCCCCCAAAAGAAATTCATAACTTGCTGGTTTTTGTTCATTCTGCTTCCCAAAAATCGGAATAAAAAGCGATCAAAAATGGTCATATGCTCAAAAATGGTACCAATAAAAACATCCACTCATCCCGCAAAAAATAAGACCTCACATGACTCTGTGGGTCAAATTATGGAAAAATTAAAGCTCTCAAAATGTGGTGATGCAAAAACTATTTCTACAATAAATAGCATCTTTAGGCATAAGACAGCTGCCAAACATAAAAACCCGCCATAAATAGTAAATCAAACCCCCTTTTATCACCCCATTAGTTAGGGAAGAATAATAAAATGAAAATAATGTATTTATTTCCATTTTCCCTTTAGCGTTAGGGTTAGGGCTAGGGCTGAGATTAGGGTTAGGGGTGTGTTGTGGTTAGGGTTGGAGTTAGAATTGGGGGGTTTCCACTATTTGGGCACATCAGGGGCTCTCCAAATGCAACATGGTGTCTGATCTCAATTCCAACCAATTCTGTGTTGAAAAAGTCAAACGGTGCCCCTTCCCTTCCAAGCTCTGGCATGCTCCCAAACAGTGGTTTACCCCTATATATGGGGTACCAGCCTACTCAGGACAAAATGGACAACAGCTTTTCGGGTCCATTTTCTCCTGTTACCCTTGGGAAAAATAAAAAATTGGAGACTAAAATGTCAAGTTTGCGGGAAAAATGATTTTTATTTTCACGCCTGGGCGTTATAAACTTCTGTGAAGCACTTGGGGTTCAAAGTGCTCACCACACATCTAGGTAACTTCCTTGGGGGGGTCTAGCTTCCAAAATGGTGTCATTTGTGGGGGGTTTCCACTGTTTAGGCACATAAGAGACTCTCCAAATGTGATATGACACCCACAGACCATTCCATTAAAGTCTGCATTCCAAAACATCACTACTTCCCTTCCGAGCCCCGACGTGTCCCCATACAGTAGCTTTCTCCCACATATGGGGTATCAGCGTACTCTGGGCAAATTGGACAACAACTTTTGGGATTTCTTCTGTTACCCTTGGGAAAATAAAAAAATTGGGGACTAAAATGTCATGTTTGTGGAAAAAATATGATTTTTTTATTTTCATGCCTGGGCGTTATAAACTTCTTTGAAGCACTTGAGGGTTCAAAGTGCTCACCACACATCTAGATAAGTTTCTTGAGGGGGTCTAGTTTCCATTGTGTCATTTGTGGAGGGGTTTCCACTGTTTAGGCACATAAGAGACTCTCCAAATGCAACATGGTGTCCATTCTCAATTTCAGCCAAAAAAGTCAAATGGCGCTGCTTCCCTTCCAAGCTCTGTCAAGCACCCAAATAGTGGTTAACCCCCACATATGGGGTATCAGCGTACTCAGGGCAAATTGCACAATAAATTTTGGGGTCCTGTTTCCCTTAGGAAAATAAAAATTGGGGGTGAAAAGGTCATTTTTGTGGAAAAAATATGATTTTTTAATTTTACGGCTGTACGTTATAGACTTCTGTGAAGCCCTTGGGGTTCAAAGTTCTCACCAAACATCTTGATAAGTTCCTTAGGGTGTCTAGTTTCCAAAATGGTGTCACTTGTGAGGAGTTTCCCCTGTTTAGACACATAAGATGCTCTCCAAACGTGACATGGCACCCAATCTCAATTCCAGCCAATTTTGCCTTGAAAAAATCAAACGGCGTTCATTCCCTTCCGAGCTTTGCCATGCGCCGAAACAGTGGTTCCCCCCACATATCAGGTATCAGCGTACTCAGGACAAATTGCACAATAACTTTTGCAGTCCAATTTCTCCTGTTACCCCTGGTAAAATAACAAAATTGGACCTGAATTAATTTTTTTGTGGAAAAAAGTTAAATGTTCATTTTTTTAAACATTCAAAAAATTCCTGTGGTACACCTGAAGGGTTAATAAACTTCTTAAATGTGGTTTTGAGTACCATCAGGGGTGCAGTTTCTAGAATGGAGTCACTTTTGGGAATTTTCTATCATATAGACCCCTCAAAGTGACTTCAAATGTGATGTGGTCGCTAAAAATAAAATGGTGTTGTAAAAATGAGAAATCGCTGGTCTACTTTTAACCCTTATGACTTCCTAACAAAAAAATTTGGATTCAAAATTGTGCTGATGTAATGTAAACATGTGCGAAATGTTATTTATTACGTTTTTTTTGTGCCATATCTCTGTGATTTAAGGGCATAAATATTCAAAATTGATAAAATGCTAAATTTTCCAAATTTTTGCCAAATTTCCATTTTTTTCACAAATAAACGTTATATGAATGAAATTTTGCAACTAACATGAAGAACAATATGTCACGAGAAAACAATGTCAATCACCAGGATCCATGGAAGCATTCTAGAGTTATTACCTCATAAAGGGACAGTGTTCAGAATTGTAAAAATTGGCCCTGGCATTAACATGCAAACCACCCTTGGGAGTAAAGGGGTTAAGGACGGTTGTTACCAGCTGGATAGGGAGATGTTTGCTACGGTCTGAAATGTAAAGTGCTGCAGAATATGTCGGCGCTATAAAAATAAAATTTATTATTATTATTATTATTATTATTACGGTCATGGTATGGACCATGGACTATGACTACAGACTATACTGGTGGGAGATACAAAAAATCTTGGTCAACCAAAAGTTGGGAGACAGTGGGTATTGTCTGGTATGGTGACAGTGGAACTATTGGCCCTAGGATTTGATCTTGTGGACTGGTGACATTGCATTGTGACCATCTAACCAGAATTGCTGTCAGACCATGGGTGTAATGAATAAAAATAGTTGCATTGTTAATCAGCCTAGGTGATTATTACAACCCACAACCTCAGATCTTCACAATGTGCTCTACCAAAAAGCCCATCGGTCCATAAGGTGCTTTCCCAGGAGTATTTTGGGTTACACACATTTTGGCAAACTATAGGCTAGCTTTTTCATGTCTTTGTGTCAGCAGAGGGTCTCCTTGCATCTCCAGCCATACCACTTCATTCAACTGTCGACAGATAGCTTGCACTGCCACTGATGCACCATGATCCTACAGGACAGCTTGAATTTCTTTGGAACTTGTTTGGGGCTACTTATCCACAATCCAGACAATGTTGTGTTGCAACCATTCATCAATTTTTCTCTGCTGTCACATCCAGGGAGATTCACTTCAGTGTCATGGGTTATAAACTTCTTGATCATGTTATGTACCATGGACAAAGGAGCATCAGTGTCTCTGGAGATGAACTTGTAACCTTGATATTATTCAACAATTTTGGTTCTCAAGTTGTCAAACAGTTTTCCATGCTCACTTTCAAATATTGAGTCTTCTCCACTTTATATCTGGCTTCAGGTATACAATTTCAATGGTATCAACAATTTTGGCCATGAGTGTATGTTTATTTGGAAATTTTTTTTGCATCTTTTTTATTAAAAAAAAAATTAGGAACATTTCAATTTTGACACTGGCACCGTGACTATTTTACACTCATAATTGATTAAACACATGGAACTCTGTGTCTGTATCGTTTGATGCAGGGATTGGATACTCAGGCTTCAGGAAGACCATGAAACTTTAAAATTCTGTACTTTTATTAAAATAAGTTTCTTTACTGAATAAATAACCCAAATTTATATACGTATGACGTTTCAATCTTTGAGACCTTCCCTAGACATAATGGAAGTAAAGATAATCATATATCAGTTCAACCATTATGAAAACATAAATATATTGTATATATACCAGAAAGAATTTACAGAAGTTTCCTTATCATCAGAGTCAGGGATATAATGACTGATAAGACCTCTCTATACAGAGTTGATAAGTTGATAACACAGCATTTACTAATCACAATAGTCTAAGGGTACCGTTACACGTAGCAATACACCAGCGATCCCGACAACGATATGGATCGCTGGTGCATCGCTAAGTGGTCACTAGTGAGCTGCCACACAGGCAGATCTCACCAGCGACATCGCTGGGGTCGGGGGTCGCTACTTACCTGTCAGACGCGGCGATCCTGACGTCCTCCCGCCCGCGTCCACGCGTCGCTTGTCGTCACAGCAGGAAGCGCCGCAGGAAGCAGACGTCGAGAAGTGGTCCAGGACCTTCTCGCGCGACCAGCGATAACCAGCGGGGTAGCCGGTCAGAGGTAAGTATCACATGTAGTGATATCGCTAGCAATATCGCTGCTACGTCACAAAATCGGTGACTTTACAGCGATAGTGCTAGCGATATCACAGTGTGTAATGGGGGCTTAAGTTACAGCTGACCATAGTCTCTACATCCATTGCAATGATCTTTGCACACACTCATTAGATACTTCATTAAAATGATAGGGTAAGAGTCTTTTCATTGCTTTAATGTTCATGTGGATTTCCTGAAACAACAGGAAGTTAGTGTTTTAAAAAGCATCATTAGCCAATTTGAAAATGACAAGATTTTAAATGTTTATTTTTAAAAATTGTGATATGTAAAAAAAAATGCCAAAATTGATATAAAAAAATAATTTAACACACAATCCTGATTTATACAATAGGTAATTATCTGGTGACACTTTGACTTTAAGGGGAAGGCTTTTCTTACTTACACAAAAGCCTTCTGATAGGAGATATGTGCAAATGTGCAAACTGTCACATTGTAAAAGTTCTCTCTCAGTGTTCTTTGATAATGGGGTCAAATTCAGTAGAGGCAACATTAAGGGCATGTTTCCACATAGCGGAAACATTCAGTATTTGCTGCAGATTGAACACTGCGTACAGCCGCAGCATTTAATTCCGCAGCAGCCAGGTGTTACAGCATAGGCAGCCAGGTGTTACAGCATAATGGAGGGGATTTTATGAAATCCCATCTCCATCATGCGTCCAAATACGCTGGTGACACACCCGCTAAACCAGACATGCAGCGTGTCTTTTTAGACCGCAGCATGTCTGTTTACCTTGCGGAGATTCTCAGTCTCCGCAAGGTAAACAGCCTACTCTATGGATATGCTGCAGCGATTCCGGATGTGTTCAATGAGCACATCCGGAATCACCGCACGTACAGAAGGGGGCAGGGCTTTGGGCGGAGCTGGCTTTCCGCTCTGTCCAAAGCGCAGACATTACGGTACGTGGAAATGTACCCTTAAAGGTAGAAAAATATTCACAATGGAGAGTCCTCAGTGGTTGATACCTTTTAAAGGCTAACTGAAAAGATCGTAACAAATTGCAACCTTTCAAGACTACTCAGGTCCCTTCATCAGGCATTGACTAATACAAAATCTGAAGAATCACATATTTATGCACAACACAGCACAGGAAAAATGCAGTAGCTAAGACAATTGATGTGAAGTAGAACTATCATTATGGGGGAGTGATAGACATTTATGTCTATAAATATTGGACCAGTTCATAGATAAGGAGTGAAAGTTTTATTGTCCTCTGATTGGGGTGTGGTAATGTGCTGTGATGCCCCACAAGGTCTTAGGAGCAAATTCCTTAATTGATGTAAAGAGGCATAAATTCATGAGACACATTCATTCCTGCACTGAGAGTGTCAAAGGTCAACAGCTGCAGGAACCATTCCTTGCAACCAGAAAAAATGTAAAACCTGTTCATTTATAATGACCATGGACAAGATAAGGATCCCCAATTCACATCAGGACTACAAGATCCCAGGTACTTCCAGCTGCATCACATCTAATGTGGTGTACTTAATTATTTGTACTAAAAGTCCAACTGGGGGTCTATATGTGGGGGAGACCGGGCAAAAATTGAGAACAAGGATGAATTCTCATCACCACACAATAAGAGAAAAAAGAATGGATCTACCTGTGGCAAAATATTTTTGTATGCCTGATCACAGCACCATGGACATGAAATTCCTGGTATTGAAAGGTAACTTCACATCTCCGAGAGACAGAAAAGTCTGGGAGTAGAAGCTCATGATGACCTTTGACACTCTCAGTGCAGGAATTAATGTGCTGCATGGTTTTATGTCTTTTTACATCAATTAAGGAATTTGCTCCTAAGACCTTGTGGGGGCAACACAACACATTACCAGACCCCAATCAGAGGACAATAAACATTTCACTCCTTATCTATGAACTGGTCCAATATTTATGGCCATAAATGTCTATCACTCCCCCATAATTATAGTTCTACTTCACGTCACTTGTTTTATCTACTGCATTATTTCTGTGCTGTGCATAAATATGTGATTCTTCAGAATTTTGTATTAGTCAATGCCTGATGAAGTGACCTGAGTAGTCTCGAAAGCTTGCAATTTGTTACCATCCTTTCAGTTAGCCATTAAAAGGTATCAACCACTGAGGACTCTCAATTCTGAATATTTTCCTATCTACTGGCTAGCACGGTACAAAGATATACATCTTTCCCTAAAAGGTAAACACTTTTTTTCCTTTATGACAAAAGTGGTAATCATTGTATTTTCAGAAGAAGATGATTTGTGATAATTTATGAGAATTTTATCATGTTCATAGAGAATTTTATACATGCATTTACACAGTATTCCAGCACACTTCTAAATTCTAAAATATTTGGAAGGGAATTTATTTAACATTTCATACAAATGGTGTTTACTATATAGAAGGATTCTCCAATAAATTATTCTGCCTTTAATAAAGACACTTACTACTTGACTTTATGTTAGAGAAAACATCAGTCTACGTGGAAAGCAAAACCTAGTGTAGCGGGACCTACTATTGCCCGAGGTAAGAGTTATGCCGAGAAATAGACGAAAACATGCAAAAAATATCCCATTGCTTTGAAATAAACACAAATTGTCAATACCTGGAGATACATTTTAAATGAATTAGTAAACAGATATTATTTTTATGGTGGAGAGGATATTGGATAGAATGCTTTATCTTATGATTAAAAAAAAATAATGCTTTATGTATTATCTTCTTAGTGGAAGCTCAGAATTTTTGTAGTTTAACAAGTAGGGTTGAGCGATACCATCCGATATTCAAAAGTATCGGATCGGAATGGATCGGCCTGATACACAAAAAAGTATCGGGTATCGCCGATTCCGATACCGGAAGTCCCATTAAAGTCAATGGGACAGAAATATCGGAATTAAAAAAACCCTTTCGGGAGGGGAGAAGAGTGTGGGCGGTGGGTGGGCGGACACTGTGCGTGTCTGTGTGTGCGGGCAGGGTCTGTGCTGCTGTTCTCCACGGGAAATCGGCGTGGGACACTTGTGGATTTCTGCGGATCAGGGAGTATATTGCTTGTTTGTTATTTTCTAATTTCTTTCATAGATGACACTGGCTTCGGGGATCAAAGTGACAAGTACTGGTGAGTATGTACACTGTGTTATATGTACTGTATGTCTATATGTATGTATTGTATGAATGTATGAATGTATTGTATGCAGTATGTATGTAGTATGTAGCATATATGTATGTTGTATGAATGTAGTATATATGTAGCATGTATGTAGTATATATGTATGTTGTATAAATGTAGTATATATGTAGCATGTATGTAGTATGTAGTATATATGTATGTTGTATGAATGTATATATGTAGTATGTATGTAGTATATATGTATGTTGTATGAATGTAGTATATATGTAGCATGTATATAGTATATATGTATGTTGTATGAATGTAGTATATATGTAGTATATATGTAGTATACATGTATGTTGTATGAATGTAGTATATATGTAGCATGTATGTAGTATATATGTATGTTGTATGAATGTGGTATATATGTAGCATGTATGTAGTATATATGTATGTTGCATGAATGTAGTATATATCTAGTATATATGTAGTATATACTGTATGTATGTTGCATGAATGTAGTATATATGTAGCATGTATGTAGTATGTATGTATGTTGTATGAATGTAGTATTTTTGTAGTATGTATGTAGTATATATGTATGTTGTATGAATGTAGTATTTATATAGTATGTATGTAGTATATATGTATGTTGTATGAATGTAGCATATATGTAGCATGTATGTAGTATGTAGTATGTAGTATATATGTATGTTGTATGAATGTAGTATATATGTAGCATGTATGTAGTAGGTATGTATGTTGTTTGAATGTAGTATGGGACTTGTAGTCCCATCTGACGATGCCTGCACACACACAAGACCCCCGGCAGGCCCGCACAGACCACTGGCAGCCGGCACAGGCCCCCGGCAGCCGGCACAGACCACCGACAGCTGGCACAGGCCCCCGAAAGGCCCGTACAGACCACCGGCAGCAGGCACAGGCCCACGGCAGCCGGCACAGATCACCGACAGCAGGCACAGGCCCCCGAGAGGCCCGTACAGACCACCGGCAGCCGACACAGGCCCCCGGCAGCCGGCACAGACCACCGACAGCCGGCACAGGCCCCCAAGAGGCCCATACAGACCAACGGCAGCCGGCAAAGGCCCCCGGCAGCCGGCACAGATCACCGACAGCCGGCACAGGCCCCCGAGAGGCCCGTACAGACCACCGACAGCCGACACAGGCCCCCGGCAGCCAGCACAGACCACCGACAGCCGGCACAGGCCCCCGAGAGGCCCGTACAGACCCCCCGCAGTCGGCAAAGACCGCGCATCATGATGCGCACAGACCGCGCATCATGATGACATCATTTCAGCAGCCAATTACAGCCACAACAGTGGCTCATTGCATTATGTGGACTTCCGATACCGGTATCCGTTATTGAAAAAGTATCGGTACTCGGTATCTGAATTCCGATACAGCGAATATCGGCCGATACCCGATATTTGCAGTATCGGAATGCTCAACACTATTAACAAGCACTAAAAATAGAGTGAGTTACAATGTGTTTTCTAATCACTTGTATATTATTTATTTCCTTTAAAGGGAATCTGTTTTAGCCCTATCAGCTGCTGGCACCGCCATCAGGGGCTTATCTACAGCATTCTGTAATGCTGTAGATAAGCCCCCGACGTAACCTGAAAGATAAGAAAAATGAGTTAGATTATGCTTACAAAGGGGCGCAGTCGGGTGCTGTAGGTGTCGCGGTCCTGTCTGGCGCCTCCCATCTTCTAGCGATGACATCCTCCTTCTTACTTCTGCGCAGGAGTTCTTAATCTGCCCTGTTGAGGGCAGAGTAAAGTACTGCAGTGCGCAGGTGCCGGGAAAGGTTAGATAAAAGGCAGATAAAGTATGCCTGCGCCGGAACCGCACTAGAAGTAAGACGGCATTGCTACAAGATGGGAGGTGCCGGACCAGACCGCGACACCCATCGGACCGGACCGGATGCCCGGGTGAGTATAATCTAACTTGTTTTTCTTATCTTTCAGTTTACATAGGGGGCTTATCTACAGCATTGCAGAATGCTGTAGATAAGCCCCTGATGGCGGTGGCCGCAGCTTGTAGGACTAAAAATAGGTGACAGATTCCCTTCAAATTAGCCTTAACAGAAGGAGAAATTACAATTACAATAAATTTATATAAGCTTGGAAAAGTATGTTATCTATTGGTTTCTAAGTTGAAATCTCATCTTCTCATGTTTAAAAAGTTTATATAACTATAAGATATATAGCGGATTAACTAAGTATTGAATACACCACCAATTTTCTAAGTAAATATATTTCTAAAGGTGCTATTGACATGAAATTCTCACCAGAGGTAACAATCCATCCAATCCACGCAGGCCAAGAAGTGAAACCATAGAAGTTCATAAATTAAGTTATGAGTAATAGTGATAACTGACACAGGGAACATATTAGCAAAAAGAAGTGCAAAAAGCCAAGAAAAGTCATGACACAAGCTGAAATCAATCACTTATTAGAAAGCAATACTGCCACTTTGTGGAAAATAATATCAGCTGGTTCAACTGATGGCCTATAAAAGATGTCTCAATATCAAGGTACCACACAAGAAACATCATTATGGGTAAAACTAGTGAGCTGTCTCAAGACCTTTTCAACCTTATTGTTGCAAAAGATACTGATGACATTAGTTACTGAAGAATTTCTAAAGTACTGAAGGTTTCAGTCATTACTGTTTAAGCCATAATCCAGAAGTGGAAAAAATATAATTTCACCATAAACTGGCCTTGACCAGGTTCTCACTGCAAGAATTCAGACAGAGGAGTGAAAACAATTGTCAGAAGAGTTGATGGCCACCTGTGGAGAGCTACAAAACACCTAGAATCAGCATGTAGAATTGTTTAAAAAAAACTATAATTAATGCACTCCATTGCCTTTATGCGTGCTCACCATAAAAGACTCCATTGCTGAACAAAAAGCATGTTTAAGCACGTTTAGAGTTTGCTCAACAACATTTAGACAAGTCTGTGAAATACTGAAAGAATGCAGTTTGGTCAGATTCAACCAAAATTGAACTCTTTGAATGCCATAATACACTCCATGTTTGGATGCTAAAAAGCACTACATATCACCCCCAAAACAACAACAGTGTTTGAAGGTGGAAAAATAGTTACAAAATGTTCGGGTTTGGGTACCAGAACAGTGCCCGGACCTGAACCCAGACCCCATTCACTTTAATGGGGGGCCCGATCATCCAATCTTTGCTACGCTGTTATGTGCATGACAGTACGGCAAACACCACTTCTGATCAGCGGGGAAATCAACCCTGCCAGTCAGAGAGCCATGGTTCCGGCGCTGTCAAAAGAGAGCGAGAGCCTGCAGCTGTGATCAGAGGTATAAACTTTACCTTCGGTCACTGGTATCAGCTGATGGGACTACAGCTCCTCTCATCTGACACCTGCTACCGCTAATTACAGTGAAAGCAGGAGCGGTGGATGGGAGTTTTCAGCTGCTGCTCCTGCGCTGTAAATAAATAATTTTAAAAAATGGCGTGGGTTCCCCTGTATTTTTGCTATCCAGCCAGACAAAACTCACAGCTGGGGGCTGCATCCCTCAGCTGTCAGATTCAGCAAGGCTAGTTAACAAGAAAAGAGGGGTCCCCACAGTGATTTTTAAATTATTTAAATAAATAATTTTAAAAAACAGTGTGGCGTCCCCCCATTTTTGACAACCAACCTTGCTAAAGCAGACAGCTGGGGGCTGGTATTCTCAGGCTGGTAAGGGGCCATAAATATTGTCCCCCCCAGCATAAAAATAGCAGCCCGCAGCTGCCCAGAGAATGCGCATCTATTAAATGCGCCAATTCTGGCAATTTGCTGAGCGCCTCCCACTTGCCCTGTAGCAGTGGCATGTGTGGTAACATTTATGGGGTTGATGTCACTGATGACTGAGCTGCTGTGTGCACAGCCTCAGTGACCGGTCGTGACGTCAGAGTGGTAACCTCCAGTCACTCGGGCTCTGTTCCCTTGGAGAGAGAATGTCTCATGGTGCAAGGGTGAGTTCATCTCAGTTCACTGGGGGAAATTTCTCACAGTGAACTCACCTCTGCACAGTGAGACTTTTTTCATTGTGTTAGCGGTGAGCACCGCAGTTCAGGGGCCAGCTCGCTGCGGTAACCATGAATGAGGTAATTGTCTATTGCACTCCGGCACATTTCATGCCACTGGAGCTCCTGGCTGGTTATGTGGACATGTGCTGTGAGGGCGCTACTTTACTAAACAGCTATTACATGGGAACTATGGATAGCCCCACACATTCCTGCCTCAAATGGTCTCTTTTAGGCTGGTTTCACATTTGCGGTTTTTTTCGCGGTATTTTAGCGCTAAATAGCGCATGCGTTTTTTTTTCCTATACTTTGCATGGGATGCGCTTATGTGCGCATACACATGCGTTTGTACGCGTTTTACCGCGCATGCGTTTTTTTGCGGTATGCGCTCGGGCGCACAAAATGCAACCTGTTGCATTTTTTGGTGCGTCTGACTTGCCTCAAAAAAACGCATGCGCGCGCAATGCGTTTTTTTACAGCAAGACACCCATTATAGTCTATGGGTGCGCATATGTGCGCATTGGCATGCTTATGTATGCGTTTTTTGGCACATGCGTTTTTTTTGTTAACCATGGAATTTAGGGGTTTGGGTTAGAGTTAGGGTTAGTTAAGGGGGTTTAGGGTTAGGGTTAGGGTTAGGGTTAGGTTTAGGGTCAGGGTTAGGGTCAGGGTTAGGGTTAGTTAGGGTTTAGGGTTTGGGTTAGGGTTAAGTATGGTTTGGTTAAGGGTTAGGGTCAGGGTTAGGGTTAGGGTTAGGGTTAGGGTCAGGGTTAGGGTTAGGGTTAGGTTTAGGGTCAGGGTTAGGGTTAGTTAGGGTTTAGGGTTTGGGTTAGGGTTAAGTATGGTTTGGTTAAGGGTTAGGGTCAGGGTTAGGGTTAGGGTTAGGGTCAGGGTTAGGGTTAGGGTTAGGTTAGGTTTAGGGTCATGGTTAGGGTTAGTTAGGGTTTAGGGTTTGGGTTAGGGTTAAGTATGGTTTGGTTAAGGGTTAGGGTCAGGGTTAGGGTTAGGGTTAGGGTCAGGGTTAGGGTTAGGTTAGGTTTAGGGTCAGGATTAGGGTTAGTTAGGGTTTAGGGTTTGGGTTAGGGTTAAGTATGGTTTGGTTAAGGGTTAGGGTCAGGGTTAGGGTTAGGGTTAGGGTCAGGGTTAGGGTTAGGGTTAGGTTAGGTTTAGGGTCAGGATTAGGGTTAGTTAGGGTTTAGGGTTTGGGTTAGGGTTAAGTATGGTTTGGTTAAGGGTTAGGGTCAGGGTTAGGGTTAGGGTCAGGGTCAGGGTAAGGGTTAGGGTTAGGGTTAGGGTTAGGGTTAGGGTCAGAGTTAGGGTTAGGGTTAGGGTCAGGGTTAGGGTTAGGGTTAGGGTTAGGGTCAGGGTTAGGGTTAGGGTTAGGTTTAGGGTCAGGGTTAGGGTTAGTTAGGGTTTAGGGTTTGGGTTAGGGTTAAGTATGGTTTGGTTAAGGGTTAGGGTCAGGGTTAGGGTTAGGGTTAGGGTTAGGGTCAGATTTAGGGTTAGGGTTAGGGATAGGGTTAGGTTTAGGGTCAGGGTTAGGGTTAGTTAGGGTTTAGGGTTTGGGTTAGGGTTAAGTATGGTTTGGTTAAGGGTTAGGGTCAGGGTTAGGGTTAGGGTTAGGGTCAGGGTTAGGGTTAGGGTTAGGTTAGGTTTAGGGTCAGGATTAGGGTTAGTTAGGGTTTAGGGTTTGGGTTAGGGTTAAGTATGGTTTGGTTAAGGGTTAGGGTCAGGGTTAGGGTTAGGGTTAGGGTTAGGGTCAGGGTTAGGGTTAGGGTTAGGGTTAGGGTCAGGGTTAGGGTTAGTAAAGTCATGGTTTGGGTTAGTGTGAGGGGCCACCTAATGTTGGAAAAAAACGCAAACGCGGTAAAAACGCACTAAAAACGCATACAAACGCATAAAAACGCTGCGTTTTTTTCATGCATGCTCATAAAAATGCTTGAAAAAAACGCAGCAGTTGTATGCTTTTGTATGCGTTTTTTCAATGCGTTTTTTTTGCGGGAAAACGCGCTGCAAAAAAAAGCAAGTGTGAAACCAGCCTTACTTCACTGCCACCTGGTTTATCACCAGAGTACAGTCAGTGAATGTCATTTTTTTCTCACAGTTCCTCATCAGAGAGTGCTTGCCAATATGGCCAGACTCAACTACTCAGCTCTTTGACGCTTAGGAAACTCTCACCCGGGTTACTCACTTCATCTCACGTTCTATTCCATCCTGGCACGTTACCTTTAAGAGCTATGAGCTACTTGGGGCCTTACTGTTCAGTGCACCTTCTCCGCACCTCTCTAACTTGGTCACTCTGCTTTCTGATCAGTTCTTTGAGCTGGTACTGTACTTCTCTACGCATCTCTGTAACTCTCCCTCTCTGTCCTTTCCTATCTTTTCAATCTTTTGCCACAGAAAACCCGCTGCATGTGCCTTGCTCAGCACTCAAACCAAATGTTTGCTCTAGCTGCAAGCTAGGCCCTGTCTGAGTTATTACCAATAAGTTCTCTCTGATCCTGCTACATAGCCCCTCCCTCTCTGGGCTAGTCCCAACATTTAACTGTGTCTTACCTTACTAACTGTTGCTGGGCAGAACTCCTAACAGTACAGTGCAAAACAATGCAATACACCACTTCACAATCCCCACTGCACATCACCATAATGTCATTATATACATTCCACTTTTTCAGTTATACACAGTAATGATGTCTTCAAGGGGAAACAGAGCAATATGTCTATCTTTTTATACAACCCTGCATCCAGAGTTTATTTTCCATGAAGGGAGAGTTACCAGTGTTACCAGTGGGACGTGTAATGGTTACCAGTGTAAATAATGTGCAATTTCAGCTCCTTTCTCTCCTAATCTCACTGCAGAGCTGTGTGTGATTTTAACGTAAACATCTGTAGGGTCCTATCAGTGCTTCATCTTCCATCTCACAGGCAGGCAGGGTTATAATATTGCTGCAACACAGCAGAGCTCAGAGAGAAGCAAAAAACGTTTTTCAAGAAGACAAATTTAATTTCTCCTCTTCTTTGTTAGTTAGTTGTCCCCTTTTCATTTAAAATAACTTATGGATGCCGAGTTGTCTTCCAAGAACCACTTCCCCAGAGCCTGAAAGAGGTAATTTATATAAAATGAGAAAAGATACTTTCTCAACAAGAAGTCATATGATATGAGACCTACATGTATCACTGTCTCAGCATTCTATAACCTGTATGCCCATATTAATAGTTTATATATGTCAAATGTGGTGACATATTACCTTTAATTTATAAACATCTAAGTGTTAATATTTTTTGCATGTGTGAACTGGATGGGTTGTTACCGACATCTGGTGAGAATGTCATATCAATAACATCTTTAAAAAGAAATTTGCTAAGAAAATTGGTGACGTTTTCAATACTCATTTTACCCTTTGTATGTATACAGTGGGTACGGAAAGTATTCAGAGGTCTTTAAATTTTTCACTCTTTGTTTCATTGCAGTCATTTGGTAAATTCAAAAAAAGTTTATTTTTTTTCTCATTAATGTACCCTCTGCACCACACCTTGACTGAAAAAAAACAGAAATGTAGAATTCTTTGCAAATTTATTGAAAAAGAAAAACTGATATCACATGGTCATAAGTATTCAGACCTTTTGCTCAGGCACTCATATTTAAGTCACATGCTGTCCATTTCCTTATGATCCTCCTTGAGATAGTTCTACTCCTTCATTGGAGTCCATCTGTGTTTAATTAACCCTCCGTCAGGAACAATATTCGCACTAACTCATAATGGAACAATGTGCCTGTCAAGCGCAGGCTAGAAAAATGCCTAGAATATCTAATTTTCTCAATTTCAGTGATCTAAAAGTGATCAGAGACCTTCATAGGGATGTAATAAAAGAGACTATACATTATCAGGTTCAAAACAAACCCATTTACTCAACATAAAAGTAATAACTTTGATATACACAAATTTCAAAACTCCTGAGAAGTACACTTTCATTTGTAAGAAAATCTGCCTTATTTATATGAAATATCCACAAACCTTTCTCTATCCATTCATAAAACAAGCTAAATAAACAATAGTAATGACTAAAAACATTACATACCAACCTTATAAAGTGTGATGTGTTCGGGACCAATGAGCCTGAGAAGCCAGCACAGCTATATCTTCCTTCCTGAAGCTCTGCAGACCAACTGTGGTATCAGGTTTCACACAGCAGCTAGAGCCAGGAGACTATCTAGAGGGAGGGGGTTTCCTTAAAATCTGGTGAGAAGGGAGAAATGAAAGTAGAAGAGCTGCGCCTGTCAGATCCATTGTTCCTGACGGAGGGTTAAACTGATAGGACTTGATTCTTGATTTGTAAAGGCACACACCTGAATGACTAAATGAGAATCATGAGATCAGAGGAACTGGCCAAGGAGCACTGAGACAGAATTGTGGCAAGGCACACATCTGGCCAAGGTTACAAAAGAATTTCTGCATTTATCAAGGTTCCAAAGAGCACAGAGGCCTCCATAATCCTTAATTGAAGAAGTTTGAGACCACCAGAAGTCTTCCTAGACCTGGCAGTCCAGCTAAACTGATCAATCGTGGTAGAAGAGCTTTAGTGAGAGAGGTCCACAGATGCAGTAGGGAGATGAGAGAAAGTTTCACAAAGTCAACTTCCACTGCAGCCCTTCACCAGTTGGGCCTTTATGGCAAAGTGGCCCAATGGAAGCTTCTCCTCAGTGCCAGACATATGAAAGCCTGCATAGAGTTTGCTAAAAAATACACATGACTATGAGAAATAAGAAATAAGATTCTCTGGTCTGATGAGACGAAGATAGAACTTTTTGATGACAATTCAAAGCGAAGCGGCATGTGTGGAGAAAACCCGGCACTGCTCATAAACTGCCCAATACAACCTCAACAATGAAACATGGTGGTGGCAGCATCATGCTATGAGGGTGTTTTTCAGCTGCAGGGACAGGACAACTGGTTGCAACTGAAGGAAACATGAATGCGGCCAAGTGCAGAGATATCCTGGAAGAAAACCTCTTCCAGAGTGCTCTGGACCACAAACTTGGCTGAACATTCACCTTCCAACAAGACAATGACCCTAAGAGAGGAAGAGGACTAGAACTCTAGTGCCACCTACTGGAAGTAGCAATCCTAAAAGTCAATGTCGACCCTTTAACGAGCCTTGTTACATGACTTAGGATAAAAGCCAAGCTAGAATCTCAATTTGCAGACACTGTGTCACAATCCAATTTTTGGAGCCGTGTCAGCTTCTGGATTAACGCATGTAAACCTTTTTTTCCTTCAAGCCTTTGGCTTAAGGTTAGTTTTGCCCCCGGTGGCCACGGGTGTCATTGCATCCTAATAGTTGCTCTGGTTACTTTTTGCCCCCGGTGGCCACAAGTGTCATTGCTAGTGTTGAGCGATACCTTCCGATATCGGGAAATATCGGATTTGATCGGACCAATACCCAAAAAGTATCGGATATCACCGATTCCGATACCGGAAACCAATGCAAGTCAATGGGACAGAAATATTGGAATTAAAATAAACCCTTTCTTTCCTTGTAGGTTAATTCTACATGAAGTAAAACAACTAAGAATAATGTAGAATGTATTGGGGGAGGTGGAGGAGACATTGAAGGCATAGAGGTTTAGCCCAATCAAATGGAATAGCAGGAATTATTTTTTTTTTAAGACATTCAGAGTTACAAAGATATTGACTATGTTAAAGGGGTTGTGTAGCAATAGAGGGAGACGTTCAGAAAAGGCACATGTTGGCGGAGTGTTGGAACGGAGTGCTTCATCTAGCTTGGAGGTTGACTGAGCCCCTGACCCTGAGGACACGGCACGGATGCGGGCACCTGTATGCACAACAGACTGTGAGTAAAGCTTTGGAACTACATGCCCTGGTGTCCTCCAGTTATTCCTGCACCAACACACTCAGCACTGCTACATCTCTGTGCCTGGCACTGCACCATCTACGTCTCTTCACTACCTCTCCATCTACACTGCCCTGGGACTACAGCCCTACCTGTGGAGGGCCACAGCATCATTGCTGCACCACACCATCTGTCCCAGAGGATATGTCTGCAGCGTCGGCTTAACATCTTCATTGCCGAACACCACAGGTGGCGTCACGAATCATTCACTCATAAACTTTAATCATCATCCACACGTTCAACATTTCCCTTTTACAATGGACGCCCAGGGCCATGGACCGGGTCACAGCTACCGTGACATCTCCCTTTGAAACCAACGGGCTTGGTACCGAGTACCCCACCAGCCCTGTCGGGCGATCCAACTTGGCGGAAAAACATAACAGAACAGGTTGTCCGGGCTTTTCACATAAGCTCAGTGCATATCTAGGCTGCAGAATGCTGACAATAAGTAATTTACCTTCTGTGGCTAGTCTGCACGGTTTCCAAAATATCATCTCTTGCTTCTAAGATAAACGTTCAGGGGGGGTGTTCTGGCATTGAAATGAGAACTTGTCATTTCCTCCTCCCTCATTAGTTTCACTTTCCATAGATCACTGTTCAGCGTGTGCCTGGGGGAGGAGCAGATGAGTGATCTGCTCACAGCCAATCACAGCCTTGCCATTAGTTAACATGCCTACATGCCTAACAGGATGTGCCCACACTTCTTAGGACTCCTCATTGGCTGAATCAAATCAAACTGGCTCATAGCATTATGGGAACTTCCGATTCCGGTATTCGATATGCAAAAAGTATCGGAACTCAGTATCGGAATTCCGATACCGCGAATATCGGCCGATACCCGATATTTGCAGTATCGGAATGCTCAACACTAGTCATTGAACTTGATGTTTTCTTTGCTTTGCCTATTGCCCCCCGGTGGTCACTGGGGTTATAGCAGCTCTTGGCCCCTGATCATTTGACCATTCCCTTTCCCTATATAGGGTCACATGGTCTATGAGCAGGTGTTGGTGATAGTGTCCTTTTGGGATTCCAACCACGGTGAAGGGAGCAGCTGGCTGAGGTGTGAAACCACTGCAGAAACCTGGGGATGTTAGCAGCTGGCTTGAAGGTTGGAGCCACCGCTGAAACTGGTGTGGAACTTTGTCTGCCCGGTGTCCGCAGCAGAGTGAGATGGTGAAGGTGGCAGCTGGCTTTGAGGTGTCGAGCCACTGCGAAAAGTTAATCCGGTGATGAGCTCTGCTGCCTGGTGCTGCAGCAGAGCAAGAAAAGTATTTTTGGTGTTTCCCCTGTTTGTACTTTTCACTGGTGTTTATTAGTACAGCGTTGGGGCCAGTGCCTGCACCACCGAGCTCCCTAGCAAGGGATAGGTGTAGGGTGTGCTAGGGTGACAGGTATCCGGCTTGGCGACAGGTGAGGAGCCTGTATAGGGAAAGTTAAGAGTGTGAGGGACACTGACTCAGGGGAGTGCAGCAGGTCTCCACGTCCCCGTTCCCTATCGCAGGGCCCACCGCTGTTTCCCCTTCCCCCGTGTCTTGTTGTTTCAGTTACCGGCCTGCGAGTCGTGTCACACAGGACAGTTACACGTGCAAGTTTTGTTGTTTTAGTTACCGACCTGTGGGTCGTGTAACACAAGATGGGTCCACGTGACACACTGTGCTTCGGGGTACTGCCCCTCGTCAGTGCAAAGTGTGAGATCTGGTTTGGCTGTGAGAGTGGCGTCTGACCGATATCCAGAAAGGATCATCTCAAGCCAGAATCTCAATTTGCAGTCACTGTGTTTCTTTTTTTTTTTTTTTAAACCATTCAGGTTAGTTATAAACAACTCAATATAAGCTCATCAACTTAAACATCGTTGTTTCAACTCTCATCATCATGGTTCATATTTATTTTAGTATAGCAAACCAAGGGTATACACAAAAAACATCCTAAACATCAATAAACATCACTAAAATTCACTGATTTTTGATCAGGTGCTGCCATTTTTTAAATTTCCAGACACCCTCTGCATCAGAACCACCACCGCCTTCGCTGTCTAATTTATAAATCAAGTATAATCTAGAAAGGATCAGCCCGACACACTTATTCACAGATATATGCTTCTCTTTGAAAATTCCTAAATTCCTCACAACTCTGCATAACACAAGTCATAATTAACCATAGGATTCTATTTTTCACACGACCACATGCACCAATTCCAAACATTGCAACACGCCAGTCAATAAAACTCACACCCGCTAACTCCTTACACAACCAACCTACACAATTCCACACACTGCACGTGTAATCACAGTCCCACATAGTATGCCACACAGTCTCACATCCACCACATCCTTCCCTCGGGCACACATCAGTTCTGGTCAGAGCTCGTCTCTTCGGAATCTGTCGCACAGGCAAAATATTGTGCAAGGACATCCATAAAATATCCTTTTGTCTATTAGACATCCCGTGCATTCCCAAACTCTTCCATGCAACCGAAACTTCATTCCCTCTCAACCCCACAATATTAAATTCCACTTCCTTCTTACGTATTATTTTCATCACATTCTTAGCCATTCTAAAATCATTCATCGGCACACTCAGTAAATCATGCTTCCTCACAAACTTCTCAATCACCTCATACCAGACTGGACACTTGAAAGCAACAGGCACTCGAGCTCCCTCTTTCTCCAACATAAGCCATATAACATCCAACCAGCAGAATAACTTGCCATATACGCTCCCTTATTTCCTTTATTCAGCAAAATAACAACAGTTTTGATATACTGAAGTCCCAGAAAAATCTCAATGTTTGCAAAGGCCATGCCACCATGGTGACACGCCTTAAAAAGACTTTCTCTCTTAAGTTTCTCTATTTAACTTTTCCACTCTTTTTATTTTCCTACACGACAGTGGAAAAACTGTTGCAATAAAAAGCAAAATCGGAAGAATCACCGCTTTTATGACCAAAATCTTACCACTCAAGGTCAAGTCTCTCAGTCGCCAAAAATTTAACTTACGCTCTATGCGCAATCCACAGTCCTCCCAGCTCTCCTTACCTTCCAAGTCCTTATTAAATAATACTCCCAGCACTTTGATAGCACCCTCCTCACACTTTACCCCCTCCATTTTAACCCTGTCATCCCAAAAAACATTTAAAACTACATTTGTTCCAATTCACTCTAAATCCAGATGCACCACAGAAAAACTCCAGAGGCAACTTAACCCTACTCATAGACGCAACACTTTTACTCACAGTCACAACATCATCCATATATCCAAGAACTTTCACATGCTTTCCACCACTCCCAGGTACCAACAAACCTCGCATCATTTTAGATGATTTCTTTCCCTTTTTCATCCATAACACTCTTTAATTCACTCTTTGTCTCAGCCAGCAGATCAGACACATCCATCCCACTTTCTCCACACTTCCTTAACTAGTCTAAATGCCTGTTTAAATCATTAAATCTACTCCGATAAATAGCAGCTTTTTTATAGCCCCATTTTTTGAAGAATTTTTTGCAACACACCTTAACCCAGTTCCACCATTCCAGCACACACGCAAAATCCCTCTTACATACTCTCCACTCTTTATACTTTATTTTTAATTCATTCATCACATCCTCATCTTCTAACAATCTTACATTCAGCTTCCAAACCCCACCCCCATACACTCGGTCATCAATCGCACTAAACACACCTCTCAAACACTCATGATCAGAAAAAGGTACAGCATTTTGTTCAAAATTCATACACAACATATTTTTGGAAAACAACATTTTATCTATCCTGGATGCAATACCACCCCTATCAGCATGGTACATTGGCCGTGGTGGGATGCCAAATTTCAGAGCAGCAGCATCTAGAAAGGAAAAATCAGAAATAAGATTGGATAACTTTTTACCAGTTATGTCACAATTCCCTTCTGTGATGCAATTAAAGTTTCCAACTAAAACTGTAGGCATTTTGCCCTGAAGAAACAAACTTAATTTTTCCAAAAGAGCCAGATGCTCCTTTTTCCTGTCGTGTCCTGATGGACAGTACACATTAATCATTCTAGCCCACCACCCCCTATAGCTAACATGTGCAATTATACATCTACCCACCTCTACCACTATGTGGCTATCTAAACTAATCTCCCTGTTACCCATTAATACCCCTACACCATCATTCCTATTAACACATGAGCCAGACTATACATGCTGTCCGTAAGGCCAGTCCTTATCGCTTGGAGAGTCCACAATCCCACGTTCCTGAAGACAAAAGATGTGACCATTCATCTGTTTAATATAATCTAGAACGATTGCCCTCCTGAATTTGGATCTAGTTTGCCTGACATTCAGGGACGCAATGCCCCAACCAGCTTGGGGAGCTATAACATGACTCTGTTATTTACATGACGACAAACATGCCACTTCTTCTTCAGCCGTTTTCATCTTCCATCTGGAACTGCAACTCCCTGAATCTGTTTACGTCTTCGGGAATGCATAAAAAAGCTTTGGTGTCAGGAGAGAAGACATTCTGAGGGTAACTACGTTCCCTCACCAGACTTAAACAAACTTCACTGGGGTCTGCCCAATCCGTTCTGGGCTTCTTACAGGAAGTTCCAGGCTCCTCATCCTCAGAGGACCTCGCAAGAGTGAAGTCACCTTGATCTCCACAAACTGGCCAACTCTTCTTCAGTAGCAAACCAAGATACACTGGGGGTATTGCCAAGAGTACTCTCCAACTCCCCCTTCCCACAGATATCAGACTGATGAGGGAGCTCACATTCAACATCAGCAAGTTCCAAAACTGCCACCTGTGGGCTGGGAGACTCCATTTGGGGCAGGGCCTTCTCATATGCATCCATGATTTCAGGTTCCTCAATAAGATCCGGGTCTGAAACCTGTGGAATGTCAACAACTGCAGCAGGGGGTGCAGCTGCCCCACCTGAGACCTCAGTGTAAGACTTAGGACTGATCCTGGCCTTACAGTCCTGATACTTATGGCCCTCCTCACCACAAGCATTACACATAACAGGATTTGTGCAATCTTTTGCTATATGGCCAGAAGCATTGCAATTCCTGCAAGTTGGCATCTCCTTGCAACTATCCTGGGTATGCCCGAAATTTTTACACCTCCTGCAATACATCAGGGCATCTGGAAAGAACAAAAAAACACTATTTTTCCCAATTGAAAAGTGAAGAGGGGGTAATGGATGCCTCCCGGGCCTTGGGGTTCCATCCCAAATCTCACAAAAAATTTGTACTTCCCGGTCCAGAGCCCTTCTCCATTCAGGACCCTGTGGGAGTACTGAACATAAATGCAATGTCTTTTCAAAAATAAAGCAATGTCCTCCAGGGAAACAAAAGGGTTGCGCATGAAAACTACAAGTGGGATATCTCCCTTAGAGTACAGCACAGTAAAGGTAAGACCTTCCAGCAAAGGATTTTCAACTCCATTTTTCAGGGCAGTAAACAAATTCTGGCAAGCCACCATAGAAGATAGCACCAGTACATACCTGCCTTCTCTCCTAAACTCCTGCAGGCATATTATATCGGACTTCCGAATCTTCAGGATGTCATAAAACACCATGTTGACCAAATATCCCACGGAAAAATGCAACTTCTTATCTTCAGCGATGTCAATCCTGAATCCATTTTTGACCCAGCTATTACCGGTCCCAGAAAATTGAAGTCAGACTCCCATCGTCCACAACTCCAAGGATCTCCTACCCAAAACCTCCTGGCTATCTCCCAAAAGCAGCGACCGGCTTATGCCATCGAAGTGGCAATGCCGGAAGGCCAAGGGTCAGCACTCAAGGTATTCAGGAAACTTTGCCCCTCGTCAATGCAAAGTATGAGATATGGCTTGACTGTGAGAGAGGCGTCTGACTGATATCCAAGAGGTATCATTTCTCCTTGCGGAGAATGACATGCTAAGAATGTCGAGATGAGGAGACTTAGAGCTGCAATGGTCCTCTGGGCAATATGCTAATTATGCAAATTGTCTTTTCAGTCAAGATTGGGTACAGAGTGTAATGAGAAAAATAAAACAAACTTGTTTGAATTTACCAAATGGCTGACACAGACATGAACAGTCTATAATTTTAACATTGAGAGACAGAATATCAAAAATAAAATCCAGAAAATTACATTGTATAAATTAAATAAATTTATTTGCAGTTTGAAGTGGGAAATAAGTATTTGATCCATTTGGAAAACAAGACTTAATACTTGGTGGCAAAACCCTTGCTGGCAAGCACAGCAGTCAGACGTTTTTTGTAGTTGATGTTGAGGTTTGCGCACATGTCAGGAGGAATTTTGGTCCACTCCTCTTTGCAGATCATCTCTATATCATTAATATTTTGAGGCTGTCGCTTGGCAACTCGGAGTTTCAACTCCCTCCATAAGTTTTCTATGGGATTAAGATCTGGAGACTGGCTAGGCCACTCCATGAACTTAATGTGCTTCTTTTAGAGCCACTCCTTTGTTTCCTTGGCTGTATGTTTTGGGTCATTATCTTTCTGGAAGACCCAGCCATGGCCCATTTTTAATGTCGTGGCGGAGGGAAAGAGGTTGTCACTCAGGATTTTATGGTACAAGGCTCCATTCATTCTCCCATTAATGTGGTGAAGTAATCCTGTGCCCTTAGCAGAGAAACACCCCCAAAACATAATGTTTCCACCTTCATGCTTGAAGGTGGGGATGGTGTTCTTTGAGCCTTAGGCAGCATTTCTCTTCTTCCAAACACGGCAAATTGAGTTAATGCAAGAGAACTCAATTTTTGTCTCATCTGACCACATCACCTTCTCCCAATCACACAGAATCATCCAGGTGTTCAATGGTAAACTTCAGATGGGCCTGCACATGTGCCTTATTGAGCAGGGGGACTAAGCGGGCACTGCAGGATTTTAAACCTTTACGGCGTAATGTGTTAAGGTTTATATTTATGTGATCGATATAAATATACACACAGGTGCTTCTCACAAAATTAGAATATTATCCAAAAGTTAATTTACTTCAGTGAAACTCATATACACGGCAAAATTGTTGATACCCCTCGTTTAATGACAGAAAAACCCACAATGGTCACAGAAATAACTTGAATCTGACAAAAGTAGTAACAAATAAAAAAGCTATGAAAATGAACAAATGAAAGTCAGACACTGCTTTTCAACCATGCTTCCACAGAATAAAAAAAAAATAAAACTCATGAAACAGGCCTGGACATAAATTATATTACCCTTGACTTATTATTTTGCTGAACAATCTTTTGAGGCAATCACTACAATCAAAAGATTCTTGTTACTGTCAATGAGACTTCTGTACCTCTTGACAGGTATTTTGGCCCACTCCTCAAGAGCAAATTGCTCCAGTTGTCTCATGTTTGAAGGTTGCCTTTTCCAGATGGCATGTTTCAGCTCTTTCCAAAGATGCTCAATAGTATTTTGGTCAGGACTCATAGAAGTCCACTTCAGAATAGTCCAATTTCTTCATCTTAGCCATTCTTGGGTGTTTTTAGCTGTGTGTTTTGGGTCATTATCCTGTTGCAAGACCCATAACCTGCAACTGAGAAAATGTTTTCTGATACTGGTCAGCAAATTTCTCTCTAGAATCCCTTGATAGTCTTGAGATTTCATTGTACCCTGCACAGGTTCTAAACACCTTGTGCTAGATGCAGCAAAGCAGATGGAGCCTCCTCCATCTTTCACAGTAGGGACAGTGTTCTTTTCTTGATATGCTTCATTTTTCCATCTGTAAACATAGAGCTGATGTGCCTTGCCAAAAAGTTCAATGTTTGTCTCATCTGTCCTTATGACATTCTCCCAGGAGCTTTTTGGCTTGTCAACATGTAGTTTGGAAAATTTCAGTATGGCGTTTTATGATTTTTTTTCAACAATGCTGTCCTCCTTGGTTTTCTCCCATGATGTCCACTTTGGCTCATACAATGATGGATGGTGTGATCTGACACTGATGTTCCTTGAGCTTGAAGTTCATCTTTAATCTGTTTATAAGTTATTCTGGGCTCTTTTGTTACTATTCATATTATCCATCTCTTTGATTTGTCATCAATTTTCCTCCTGCGGCCACGTCCAGCTACAGTCCCATGGATTTTAAATTTCTGAATAATATGTGCAAATGTAGTAACAGGAACATCAAGCTGCTTAGAAATTGTCTTGTTGATATACACTGCTCCTTGTATTCCATGTATTAAAGTTTTCTTTTATGACCATGCTATCCCTCTGTTGAACCACTTTTCATACCTCTGTATCATTATTGTTTAATAATAAAGCTATAAATTAATTTTGGATGTTATAATTATTTTTTTTTTAGGTTTACTTCATCTCTGGTATTTCTGTAATTATTAAGCTGTATTTGTCTATTTTTGCATACTTATTTAACTAATCCAGACACTCCATACAAATACTGTGAAATACTGCCATATTTTCCTTTCAGTACATCTACATAGCATGTCGTATTATGATCTTTCTGACAAGAGTTGAATAATTGTAATTGAAAAGATTGTCAGAAGCTAATTGTAGTGCATTTACAAAAGGTAAAAGTAAAAGTAGCAATGGCAATTGTTAAAATGATATATTTTTATGAGGTTTACTGAAATTAGAAAGACAACATTGCCCTGCTTGCCCTTTCCAAGAAATAGTGCTGAGCTCAATACACTCAGTCAGAAGAGGGCCCCTGTGCAAGAACAGTACATGGGTCCTTTGCAGTCCAGTAGCTCATCATAATGCATAATTCAATCTGCTTTGGGGGTGAAAGTGGTCTCCCTTACCTCTTGGGCTCCTGTATGGATGCATACATTGCACCAATGGAATTACCAAAATATCTCACATAAAATAAACCTCTAAATAAAAGCATGCATTATTAATATTAATTAAAGCTAGATCAAATGGTAATAATACGCCAAAAACACAAACACAGAGGAAGGTGTAGGAGGAATGGACTAATTATGCTTGAAGTCAAATGTAAAACATGAAAATTTCACAAAATTCTGTTTCATATAAAAGAAAACTTCTCAGCTGATAACAGTTGTGCTAAAATGATCAGCAAATGACATTATTGCAAAAAAATAAATATTTCCAGGCTATTTATACCATGTATTGATTATTCCAGTGCATGGAATTTTCATACAAGTGAGTAAACTAAATCTAATATATAAAGTTCAAAATGTGTATGTGTGTGTGTATGTGTGTGTGTATGTCCAGGATAGGCATCCGCACCGTCGCAGCTACAGCCACAAAATTTGGCACAGTCACACGTCTGGACCCAGAGAGCGTCCTAAGCTATGTTGTGAGGTGAAATTTTAACCCCGCGCCTTCCAATTCACCAAACAATTTTGCCCCTATCTACATACTGGGGAAAAAGTGTGTGCGCGTCAAGCCCCGCCCCTCATTATGATGCCATAATGCCCCTATTTGCATACTGGGGAAACAGTGGGTGCATATCAAGCCCCACCCCTCATTATGATGTCACAATGGTTGCCATGGCGATGCTGATGTCATCATAGGTTGCAAGCCCCGCCGCTCATTATGATGTCATAATGGTTGGCTATGGGATGGAGGATGTGTGATGGGTATATGGGCACTGGACTATGGGATGGAGGATAAGTATGATGGGTATATGGGCACGGGCCTATGGGATGGAGGATGTGTGATGGGTATATGGGCACTGGACTATGGAATGGAGGATAAGTATGACGGTTATATGGGCACGGGACTATGGGATGGACGATATGTATGATGGGTATATGGGCACTGGACTATGGGATGGAGGATATGTATAACGGGTATATGGGCTCGGGACTATGGGATGGAGGATGTGTGATGGTATATGGGCACTGGACTATGGGATGAAGGATATGTATGATGGGTATATGGACACGGGACTGTGGGATGGCGGATATGTATGATGGGCATATGGGCACTGGACTATGGGATGGAGGATATGTATGATGGGTATATGGGCATGGGACTATGAGATGAAGGATGTGTGAGGGGTATATGGGCACTCGACTATGGGATGGCGAATATGTATGATGGGTATATGGGAATGGGACTATGGGATGGAGAATATTTATGATGGGTATATGGCCATGGGACTATGGGATGGAGGATATGTATGATGGGTATATGGGCACGGGACTATGGGATGGAGGATAATTATAATCTGTTATAACTAACCACAGTTAGTTACTATGCACGGGAAGCGCCGGGCTCTTCAGCTAGTTATAAATAAATTACAACGGAAACATTATTTCAAATAGTTTCTATAGAAAAATATAAAACAAAAATGTATAAGATATATCATAAAGCCTAGTAAAAAGACTACCTACAGTACAGACCAAAAGTTTGGACACACCTTCTCATTCAAAGAGTTTTCTTTATTTTCATGGCTATGAAAATTGTAGATTCACTCTGAAGGCATCAAAACTATAAATTAACACATGTGGAATTATATAATTAACAAAAAAGTGTGAAACAACTGAAAATATGTCTTATATTCTAGGTTCTTCAAAGTAGCCACCTTTTGCTTTGATTACTGCTTTGCACACTCTTGGCATTCTCTTGATGAGCTTCAAGAGGTGGTCACTGTAAATTTTCTTCCAACAGTCTTGAATGAGTTCCCAGAGATGCTTAGCACTTGTTGGCCCTTTTGCCTTCACTCTGCGGTCCAGCTCACCCCAAACCATATCGATTGGGTTCAGGTCTGGTGACTGTGGAGGCCAGGTCATCTGGCATAGCACCCCATCACTCTCCTTCTTTGTCAAATAGCCCTTACACAGGCTGGAGGTGTGTTTGGGGTCATTGTCATTGGTTGTCAGTAGTTTCCCGCCTGTAGAAGAAGAGCTCGGAGTGAGAAAATGGGGGATGTGAACGACGCGCCGCGGGTGCGGATCAACACCAGCATGCTGGCCCAGTACATAGGAAAGCCGGTGTGCTTCGTGGGCCGGGTGGAGAAGGTTCACCCCACGGGGACATCATTCATCCTGTGTGACGGAGCCGGACAGAACACCACAGTGGAGCTAGCGGAGCCGCTCGACGAAGAATTATCCGGAGTGGTTGAAGTTGTCGGCAAAGTTACACAGAAAGCCACAATCCTGGGGGTGTCGTACGTCCCTTTCAGGGAAGACGTGGCTTCTTTCGATCTGAACCTTTACGATGAAGCCGTGAAGATAATTCATGAATTTCCTCAGTATTATCCCTTTGGACAGAAAGGACTGGAATAAGACTTTTCCTCTCCCGCTGATCCAGACTCTGCAGCGGTGTGTGCGCCATCTTATTCCAGCAGCGGCTCTGACCTGGAATGTAATATTAGACCTGGGGCAGAGACAGAGCCCATCAGACACTGCCGGACAGTCGCGATTTTGCTGTAAATCTCCCGTCTTTTCGTTATAAATGTTTTTTTTTTTTTGTTTCTTGTCTGTGTCTATTTTTGTGAAGAAAATGTATAATCCCTGGGAGCTGAAACGATCTGACAACCTGATGTCTCCCAAGCAGATATTGGCCCAGAGTAGTGGCCCCTCCAAAACTAAATATGGACCTACAAATATAAGGAAGCAGAGGACAAATAGTGGTTTGTTTTAATTATTAATCTTTATTAAACAAATCGTACACTTAGATAAAAATACCTTGGGAAACACAGACTACAAGAAGCCACTGCAATCACAGAGGTTAGGCATACCTTATCTATTCATGTATAGTAATGTGGGTGAAATGGCCCCTTAAATATATATTGGTCTTCAGTAATACAATCAATGCACTGGCGGATGTAAAAATACATGTCAGAAAAAACATTTATTCATGTATTTAGATTGTGAGCCCCATCGGGGACAGTGATGATAATATGTGCAAATTGTAAAGCGCTGCGGAATATGTTAGCGCTATATAAAAATAAAGATTTTTATTAAAGATTATTATTGTCCTGTTGAAAAGTAAATGATGGTCCAACTAAACGCAATCCGGATGGAATAGCATGCCTCTGCAAGATGCTGTGTTGTAGCCATGCTGGCTCAGTATGCCATCAATTTTGAATAAATCCTCAATTGTGTCACAAGCAAAGCACCCCCACACCATCACACCTCCTCCTCCATGCTTCACAGTGGTAACCAGGCATGTAGAGTCCATCCATTCACCTTTTCTGCATCACAAAAAGACACGGTGGTTGGAACCAAAGATCTAAAATTTGGACTCATCAGACCAAAGCACAGATTTCCACTGGTCTAATGTCCATTCCTTGTGTTCTTTAGCCCAAACAAGTCTCTTCAGCTTGTTGCCTGTCCTTAGCAGTGGTTTCCTGGCAGCTATTTTACCATGAAGGCCTGCTGCACAAAGTCTCTTAATAGTTGTTGTTGAGATGTGTCTGCTGCTAGAACTCTGTGTGGCATTGACCTGGTCTCTAATCTGAGCTGCTGTTAACCTGAGATTTCTGAGGCTGGTGACTCGGATGAACTTATCCTCCGCAGCAGAGGTGACTCTTGGCCTTCCTTTCCTGGGGCGGTCCTCATGTGAGCCAGTTTCTTTGTAGCGCCACTGCACTTGGGGACACTTTCAAAGTTTTCCCAATTTTTCAGACTGACTGACCTTCATTTCTTAAAGTAATGATGGCCACTCATTTTTCTTTACTTAGCTGCTTTTCTCTTGCCATAATACAAATTCTAACAGTCTATTCAGTAGGACTATCAGTTGTGTATCCACCAGACTTCTGCACAACACAACTGATGGTCCCAACCCCATTTATAAAGCAAGAAATCCCACTTATTAAACCTGACAGGGCACACCTGTGAAGTGAAAACCATTTCCGGTGACTACCTCTTGAAGCTCATCAAGAGATTGCCAAGAGTGTGCAAAGCAGTAATCAAAGCAAAAGGTGGCTACTTTGAAGAACCTAGAATATAAGACATACAGTATTTTCAGTTGTTTCATACTTTTTTGTTAATTATATAATTCCACATGTGTAAATTTATAGTTTTGATGCCTTCAGAGAGAATCTACAATTTTCATAGTCATGAAAATAAAGAAAACTCTTTAAATGAGAAGTTGTGTCCAAATTTTTGGTCTGTATTGTATGTCACAAGAGTCAGACCATTCCCTTATCCAGACTAGATTTCTTTCAAAAACAACTCCCCTAGAGTACTTCTTTAGCTTTGAGTGATTGTCTGCAAAGTCTCTTGCTATATACAACTTGTATGTCGATTACAATAGCGGATGGAAAGATAAAAACAAAACGATAACATCAGGCAACACAAACAGAGCTTTACAGTCTGTAACCGTGAAGACACAAATTCACATAGTAGCTGAAAACGCACACACATACACAAAAAAAAATAGTTCTCAATGTCTTAATGTAATACAAGTATAAAGAAGGTCAACCAGACGTCAATGTATAGTCCTTATTCTACCAACTATAAATAATAGTAATATTACTGATTTATTGCATTATAGTTTTCTCTAAGTCTGGGAAAGTGATGTATAAACATGTAAAATACCATCCAAAAGCAAATATCTTTCACTTGTACAATCCACTCTTTAAACCTTTTATTTTCAAATGCAACAGCACTCTTCTTGAAAATCCAGAAGTGATATAAAATAAACATAAATCTGAAGTGGATACATTAGAGATTCATGTAATCTCATCATCGGTTTCCCCAGGGCTTTACAGCACATAAAATGTTGCGACTGTGCAGCATAACCTTCCCTGTGACCTTATTTATGTCGTCTAGCCTTATTTTTTCTGTGTAACATTCCATTGGGTCCTATTGTAGGCATATATATTTACAGAGACATTTGTTTATTGCAGTTTTACGCAACTGCTTGTAACGTGCTATATTTTAAGAATTTACACTTCAAAGATTCCGCATTCTGCCTATCTCCACCAAATAGTGCAGTATGAGCAATGGGTTAATCACATTTTATATGAATATTTTACAATCTGTAATGGTAAGCTATGTCACATTTTAATAAAAAGTAAAAGACAGAAGTAGTCATAAATCTTAGTAATCTTCCAAGACTGCAAAACTGTATGTCTTAAAGATGGAAAATTGTACATAATTGGTTTTATTTCCCATGTTTTCTAAGATTTGTGCACACTTTATATACATGGAATAAAACATATTATATGATATGACTTTTGATGCTATTTTTAGTTGTTAATACCATGCTGTATGGTAACACAGTGCTACCTTCAGGGCTTGGCAGAGTAAGCAAATGCATAAAGGGCCAAGTTGCAGGAGGGATTTGTGCATTTTAAACAAAACAACTTTCTTCTTGTATATTTTGTTGTACATCTATATACTGTATATAAAACTGAGTGTATGTATGTGTGTGTGTATCAAGCCTCTCCACATAGCCCCCCCCACTCTGCATAGCCACACTCACTCCACACGCAATGCCCTGTGTAATATATATATATATATATATATATATATATATATATATTATATATAATCTAATAGATAAATATATAATAAATATCTAATATATGTATTTCATAGGCACATCTTCTTGACTACAACAGGTACACTGCCTGTGTTGCCCATAGCAACCAATCACTAAGTATATTTAATTTCACCAGAGCTGTTTAAAAGATGAAAGCTGAGCTGTGATTGGTTGCTATGAGCAACAGTTTTCCTTATAGACAGTTGTGGTAACTGAGACCGAATATATAATTTCTATGATGTTATCATCCTTCTGTAAATCTGGAAATGACACAATTTATTATCATGCCGACACAGACCACCCTCTGACACAGACTGCAGGTGGAGCTCAGAATCAGGAGCTTATCTTTGACTGGCAAGAAGCATCTCATTAATTTAACCCCTTTACTCCTGGAGATTTTTTTGTTTTCGTTTTTTGCTCCCCTTCTTTCCAGAGCCATAACTTTTTTATTTTTCTGTCAATATGGCAATTTTAGGGCTTATTTTTTGCGGGACAAGTTATAATTTTAAATGACACCATTGGTTTTACCATGTCGTGTACTCGAAAATGGGAAAAAAGTTCCAAGTGCGGTGAAAATGCAAAAAAAGTGCAATCCCACACTTATTTTTTGCTTGGCATTTTTGCTAGGTTCACTAGATGCTAAATCTAACCTGCCATTATGATTCTCCAGGTCATTTCGAGTTCATAGACACCCAACATGTCTATGTTCTCTCTTATCTAAGTGGTGAAAACAAATCCAAAGTTTGCTAAAAAATTAAAAAAAAAAAAAAAATGCCCAATTTTCTGAGACCCGTAACGTCTCCATTTTTCACGATCTTGGGTCAGGTGAGGGATTATTTTTTGCGTGCTGGGCTGATGTTTTTAATGATATCACTTTTGTGCAAATACAGTGGGGCAAAAAAGTATTTAGTCAGTCAGCAATAGTGCAAGTTCCACCACTTAAAAAGATGAGAGGCGTCTGTAATTTACATCATAGGTAGACCTCAACTATGGGAGACAAACTGAGAAAAAAAATCCAGAAAATCACATTGTCTGTTTTTTTTCATTTTATTTGCATATTATGGTGGAAAATAAGTATTTGGTCAGAAACAAAATTTCATCTCAATACTTTGTGATATATCCTTTGTTGGCAATGACAGAGGTCAAACGTTTTCTGTAAGTCTTCACAAGGTTGCCACACACTGTTGTTGGTATGTTGGCCCATTCCTCCATGCAGATCTCCTCTAGAGCAGTGATGTTTTTGGCTTTTCGCTTGGCAACATGGACTTTCAACTCCCTCCAAAGGTTTTCTATAGGGTTGAGATCTGGAGACTGGCTAGGCCACTCCAGGACTTTGAAATGCTTCTTACGAAGCCACTCCTTCGTTGCCCTGGCGGTGTGCTTTGGATCATTGTCATGTTGAAAGACCCAGCCACGTTTCATATTCAATGCCCTTGCTGATGGAAGGAGGTTTGCACTCAAAATCTCACAAAACATGGCCCCATTCATTCTTTCATGTACCCGGATCAGTCGTCCTGGCCCCTTTGCAGAGAAACAGCCCCAAAGCATGATGTTTCCACCACCATGCTTTACAGTAGGTATGGTGTTTGATGGATGCAACTCAGTATTCTTTTTCCTCCAAACACGACAAGTTGTGTTTCTACCAAACAGTTCCAGTTTGGTTTCATCAGACCATAGGACATTCTCCCAAAACTCCTCTGGATCATCCAAATGCTCTCTAGCAAACTTCAGACGGGCCCGGACATGTACAGGCTTAAGCAGTGGGACACGTCTGGCACTGCAGGATCTGAGTCCATGGTGGCGTAGTGTGTTACTTATGGTAGGCCTTGTTACATTGGTCCCAGCTCTCTGCAGTTCATTCACTAGGTCCCCCCGCGTGGTTCTGGGATTTTTGCTCACCGTTCTTGTGATCATTCTGACCCCACGGGGTGGGATTTTGCGTGGAGCACCAGATCGAGGGAGATTATCAGTGGTCTTGTATGTCTTCCATTTTCTAATTATTGCTCCCACAGTTGATTTCTTCTCTCCAAGCTGGTTGGCTATTGCAGATTCAGTCTTCCCAGCCTGGTGCAGGGCTACAATTTTGTTTCTGGTGTCCTTTGACAGCTCTTTGGTCTTCACCATAGTGGAGTTTGGAGTCAGACTGTTTGAGGGTGTGCACAGGTGTCTTTTTATACTGATAACAAGTTTAAACAGGTGCCATTACTACAGGTAATGAGTGGAGGAAAGAGGAGACTCTTAAAGAAGAAGTTACAGGTCTGTGAGAGCCAGAAATCTTGATTGCTTGTTTCTGACCAAATACTTATTTTCCACCATAATATGCAAATAAAATGAAAACAAAACGGACAATGTGATTTTCTGGATTTTTTTTTCTCAGTTTGTCTCCCATAGTTGAGGTCTACCTATGATGTAAATTACAGACGCCTCTCATCTTTTTAAGTGGTGGAACTTGCACTATTGCTGACTGACTAAATACTGTTTTGCCCCACTGTATGTGTATGTGTGATTTTAATATTATTATATTTTGATTGGGGCGAAAGGGTGGTGAATTGAACTTTTAGGTTTTTTTATTTTTTATTTTTAAACTTTTTTTTAATTTTGGCATGCTTCAATAGCCTCCATAGGAGGCTTGAAGCATGCACAACTCGATCGGCTCTGCTACATATGGGTGATGAGCAGATCGCCCATATGTAGCAGATTTACTGGTGTGCTTTGAGCACCGGCCACCGGGCGTCGCTCAAAGCGATCTGCATGCAACAACCGTAGAGGTCTCTATGAGACCTCTGGTTGTCAGGGCAATGCATCGCCAACCCCCGATCACATGACAGAGGTCGGCGATGAGCTCACTTTGGCCCGGTGGCATGAAGTGCTATTTAAATGCCCGCTGTCAGCTTTGACAGCGGGATTCAACGTGTTAATATGCGCGGGCGGATGTCGATTTTGCTAGCGCCTATTGCGGGCACATGTCAGCTGTTCATAACAGCTAACATGTCGCGGCTTTGAGGTGTGCTCACCGCCGCAGCCCACCTCAAAGCAGGGGATCCTTACCGATGACATACTATTCCGTCATCAGTAAGGAAGGGGTTAAAAATTCAACCACAGTTTAAAAAAAGAAGCACAAGACGGATTTCTCCAACCCAGGTATCATTTCAATTGGTATAACAGCATCAACCTGATAATTCCTGGTTCACTTTTAACTTAGTCCTTCTTCAAAATTTCTAACTAAATGGTATTACACTCCCACAAGGTTGAAATCTGCTTTCTCTAAGAGAAAAGCTGTATTACGCCTCAATGAACAAGACTTACAGAAAGAGGAAAGGGAGCAAAGACTTGAAATGAGTACAGAAATGGAAGAAAGGAAGGCAAGAGCTGCTTCCTCAAGGGCCACTGAAACATCTCAGCAGAGAGAGGCAAGACTTGTAGACATGAGAACAAAAGCTGCTTCCTCAGTGTCCACTGAAGCTTCTCAGCAACAGAGAAGTAAGACTAGTAGGCATAAAAACAAAAGCTGATCCCTCAAGGGCCACTGAAATGTCCCAGCAGAGAGAAGCAAGACTTGCAGACATGAGAACAAAATCTGCTTCCTCAATGGCCACTGAAGCCTCTCAGCAGAGAGAAGTAAGACTAGTAGACATGAAAACAAAAGCTGTTGCCTCAAGGGCTACTGAATAGCGACTTTTGCTTTTTTAGGGTCGCGTTTCGTTTCGTGAAACCCGACTTTTCCAAAAGTAGGGTCGAGCAAGATCGTCCGATTATAGGGAAAAGTCGGGGTCGTCCCGAAACACGAAACCCAATGTAAGTCAATGGGGAATAAAAGTCGGCAGTGAGAGGAGGACAGGAAACACACCTACAGTGCCCATTTGAATGCCAAAAGCATAAATTCTTCTTACTTAAGCTTGTCAACCTTAATTAACTTCATAATACAAGTTACGCACTGAAAAATGGGGGTTATTTGGCTAAATTTGTGGGGGGGGAGGGCTGGCTGCAGGTTTTCATGTGCCCTGGGCGAAAGAGCGACCCTTTAACACATACCACAACTCATCATGCTCCGATACGGCAGAGAAATAGCGGTATAGTACAATGAAAAATACCTCACTTTTTACATCTCATGACGAGGCCCATCTATTTCTCCATACAAAATCATTGGTCCCATATAATGTTTGAAACAGTATATGATGAGCTCCACATAATGCTACAGTATATGTTGGTCCCCAAGGATGAAGCTCCACTCTCTTATGGGCCCAAATAATGCTCCAAACATAATGGGCCCCATTTCTAATGCTCTAGTGTATAATGGGCCCTGTAAATGCTGCTCCAGTGTCTGATGTCCACCTTTGGAATGTTCCAGTGTATGGTGGGCCCCATCTATCATTCTCCAGAGTATAGTGCTCCCCAAAAATTGCTGTCCCAACATAGAAAACAATCAAATAAGTCTCCTCGCTAGGGAATCCCTGTACTTGTCTGGACAGGTGCTGTAGCTTGCTTAACAGCTCGCCAGCCGTTCTCACGCCCAGTATGGACTGCACGTGATTGCACAAAGGTTAGAAAGGGTACCGTATCCCTGGATAACATGTATGGATAGCGTACACATTCAAAATATATGTCTATACAGCATGAGGCAGGCTCAGACGGTGTTAGGCCCAGTATGGATTGCACGTCATTGCACAAAGGTTAGAAAGGGTACCGTATCCCTGGATAACATGTATGGATAGCGTACACATTCAAAATATATGTCTATACAGCATGAGGCAGGCTCAGACGGTGTTAGGCCCAGTATGGATTGCACGTCATTGCACAAAGGTTAGAAGGGGTACCGTATCCCCGGATAACATGTATGGATAGCGTACACATTCAAAATATATGTCTATACAGCATGAGGCAGGCTCAGACGGTGTTAGGCCCAGTATGGATTGCACGTCATTGCACAAAGGTTAGAAAGGGTACCGTATCCCCGGATAACATGTATGGATAGCGTACACATTCAAAATATATGTCTATACAGCATGAGGCAGGCTCAGACGGTGTTAGGCCCAGTATGGATTGCACATCATTGCACAAAGGTTAGAAAGGGTACCGTATCCCTGGATAACATGTATGGATAGCGTACACATTCAAAATATATGTCTATACAGCATGAGGCAGGCTCAGACGGTGTTAGGCCCAGTATGGATTGCACGTCATTGCACAAAGGTTAGAAGGGGTACCGTATCCCCGGATAACATGTATGGATAGCGTACACATTCAAAATATATGTCTATACAGCATGAGGCAGGCTCAGACGGTGTTAGGCCCAGTATGGATTGCACGTCATTGCACAAAGGTTAGAAAGGGTACCGTATCCCCGGATAACATGTATGGATAGCGTACACATTCAAAATATATGTCTATACAGCATGAGGCAGGCTCAGACGGTGTTAGGCCCAGTATGGATTGCACGTCATTGCACAAAGGTTAGAAAGGGTACCGTATCCCTGGATAACATGTATGGATAGCGTACACATTCAAAATATATGTCTATACAGCATGAGGCAGGCTCAGACGGTGTTAGGCCCAGTATGGATTGCACGTCATTGCACAAAGGTTAGAAGGGGTACCGTATCCCCGGATAACATGTATGGATAGCGTACACATTCAAAATATATGTCTATACAGCATGAGGCAGGCTCAGATGGTGTTAGGCCCAGTATGGATTGCACGTCATTGCACAAAGGTTAGAAGGGGTACCGTATCCCCGGATAACATGTATGGATAGCGTACACATTCAAAATATATGTCTATACAGCATGAGGCAGGCTCAGATGGTGTTAGGCCCAGTATGGATTGCACGTCATTGCACAAAGGTTAGAAGGGGTACCGTATCCCCGGATAACATGTATGGATAGCGTACACATTCAAAATATATGTCTATACAGCATGAGGCAGGCTCAGACGGTGTTAGGCCCAGTATGGATTGCACGTCATTGCACAAAGGTTAGAAAGGGTACCGTATCCCTGGATAACATGTATGGATAGCGTACACATTCAAAATATATGTCTATACAGCATGAGGCAGGCTCAGACGGTGTTAGGCCCAGTATGGATTGCACGTCATTGCACAAAGGTTAGAAAGGGTACCGTATCCCCGGATAACATGTATGGATAGCGTACACATTCAAAATATATGTCTATACAGCATGAGGCAGGCTCAGACGGTGTTAGGCCCAGTATGGATTGCACGTCATTGCACAAAGGTTAGAAGGGGTACCGTATCCCCGGATAACATGTATGGATAGCGTACACATTCAAAATATATGTCTATACAGCATGAGGCAGGCTCAGACGGTGTTAGGCCCAGTATGGATTGCACGTCATTGCAAAAAGGTTAGAAAGGGTACCGTATCCCTGGATAACATGTATGGATAGCGTACACATTCAAAATATATGTCTATACAGCATGAGGCAGGCTCAGACGGTGTTAGGCCCTGTATGGATTGCACGTCATTGCACAAAGGTTAGAAGGGGTACCGTATCCCCGGATAACATGTATGGATAGCGTACACATTCAAAATATATGTCTATACAGCATGAGGCAGGCTCAGACGGTGTTAGGCCCAGTATGGATTGCACGTCATTGCACAAAGGTTAGAAAGGGTACCGTATCCCTGGATAACATGTATGGATAGCGTACACATTCAAAATATATGTCTATACAGCATGAGGCAGGCTCAGACGGTGTTAGGCCCTGTATGGATTGCACGTCATTGCACAAAGGTTAGAAGGGGTACCGTATCCCCGGATAACATGTATGGATAGCGTACACATTCAAAATATATGTCTATACAGCATGAGACAGGCTCAGAAGGTGTTAGGCCCAGTATGGATTGCACGTCATTGCACAAAGGTTAGAAAGGGTACCGTATCCCTGGATAACATGTATGGATAGCGTACACATTCAAAATATATGTCTATACAGCATGAGGCAGGCTCAGACGGTGTTAGGCCCAGTATGGATTGCACGTCATTGCACAAAGGTTAGAAGGGGTACCGTATCCCCGGATAACATGTATGGATAGCGTACACATTCAAAATATATGTCTATACAGCATGAGGCAGGCTCAGACGGTGTTAGGCCCAGTATGGATTGCACGTCATTGCACAAAGGTTAGAAGGGGTACCGTATCCCCGGATAACATGTATGGATAGCGTACACATTCAAAATATATGTCTATACAGCATGAGGCAGGCTCAGACGGTGTTAGGCCCAGTATGGATTGCACGTCATTGCACAAAGGTTAGAAAGGGTACCGTATCCCTGGATAACATGTATGGATAGCGTACACATTCAAAATATATGTCTATACAGCATGAGGCAGGCTCAGACGGTGTTAGGCCCAGTATGGATTGCACGTCATTGCACAAAGGTTAGAAGGGGTACCGTATCCCCGGATAACATGTATGGATAGCGTACACATTCAAAATATATGTCTATACAGCATGAGGCAGGCTCAGACGGTGTTAGGCCCAGTATGGATTGCACGTCATTGCACAAAGGTTAGAAAGGGTACCGTATCCCTGGATAACATGTATGGATAGCGTACACATTCAAAATATATGTCTATACAGCATGAGGCAGGCTCAGACGGTGTTAGGCCCAGTATGGATTGCACGTCATTGCACAAAGGTTAGAAGGGGTACCGTATCCCCGGATAACATGTATGGATAGCGTACACATTCAAAATATATGTCTATACAGCATGAGGCAGGCTCAGACGGTGTTAGGCCCAGTATGGATTGCACGTCATTGCACAAAGGTTAGAAAGGGTACCGTATCCCTGGATAACATGTATGGATAGCGTACACATTCAAAATATATGTCTATACAGCATGAGGCAGGCTCAGACGGTGTTATGCCCAGTATGGATTGCACGTCATTGCACAAAGGTTAGAAGGGGTACCGTATCCCCGGATAACATGTATGGATAGCGTACACATTCAAAATATATGTCTATACATCAGGAGGCAGGCTCAGACGGTGTCAGGCACAGTATGGATTTGACGGCCCAGATTACACAGCAGAGGAGCAGGGAGAGGTAAAGATTGCAAATGCTGGGGCCCTGGCCAAGCAAGGGGGGCACACTCGTGGGCGTCGGTACTGGCACTGGGCCCCTCATAGTACAGCGGTGTGTCTGACGGCGGGTGTGCACCACCACCGTCAGAGACACTTGATTGCACTATGAGGGACCCTGTGCCAGTGCCCGCGCCCAAGAGTCGGCCTACCCACCTGTCCAGGGCAACGGCACTCGCACGGTGTCGTGCGCTAGGTGGTGACCCCAGCCATGGGGGGGAAGGCAGCACAGTTAGGGAGTTTTAGAAAGTGGCATATGTTGATGTTGGACATTCAACTGATGCAAAAGGCGAAATAGGTGAAGTACCAGGAAGAGGTGGACCAAAGCAAGCCATTTTTCTGTCACCCTATGTGTCATCAGGGGAAGGTGGGACAAAATCCTTGGAAACCCATGCATGGTTCATTTTAATGAAGGTTAGATCATCCACATTTTGGGTAGACAGACGGGTCCTTTTTTCTGTCAGGATTGATCCAGCTGCACTGAAGACTCTTTCCGATAGCACACTTGCAGCTGGGCAAGCGAGCTCCTGTAAGGCATATTGGGCCAATTCAGGCAAGGTGTCCAGTTTGTAACCATAGTTGACCACTGCTGTCTCCTGTCACTTTCCATCGATGCAGTATTACCAGTTGTGTGAGCGGTATTTGAAAAATCAGTCCACAACATTGTCATGAAACCCCTGTCTCCAACGCCACTTCTGCTGTGTGCACCACGAACACCTCTGCCAAGCTGCCCCCGGCCCGTACGGCTCGTGTGAGAACCATCACCGCTGCTGTGTGCTGAGAATGCCTCAAGCAACCGATTTACCAGAGTTGCTTGTTTATTAGCCAATATTAGGTCAAGGTTCTCCTGTGGCATGATGTTTTGTAATTTGCCTTTATAGCGTGGATCCAGGATGCTGGCCAACCAGTAGTCGTCATCGTTCATCATTTTGGCAATGCGGGGGTCCCTTTTTAGGATCCGCAAGGCATAATCTGACATGTGGGCCAATGTTCCCGGTGTCAATGATGCACTGCGAGTGCTGGGTGGAGGAGCACTTTCTGGCAAATCCACATCCCTCCAGTCACGCACAAACCCTGTACCAGACCTTGCCACGCCAACATTTTCACTTGCCCCACGAGATGCATCCTCCTCCCCTAATTAATCATCCCCATCATCCTCCTCTTCCTCCTCCTCTTCTTCCTCCACCTCGTCCAGGAGAGGTCCCTGAGCAGACAATGGCTGAATGTCATCAAGGATTCCCTCCTCCTCTTCCTCCTCATCAACATTGGCTGCAGACGCCTGCTCCTTAAGGTGCGTCAAAGTTTGAGCATCCCACTTATGCGTCTGCTCATGCTTAGGATGGCGTCGTCTGCGCTTACCAGCCGTGTGCATTCCTCAAAACACTGAAGGACTTTACAAAGGTCTTTCAGCTTCGACCACTGCACGCCTGTCAACTCCATGTCTGCTCTCAAAGTGCCTGGCTGTGTATCCTCCCACAAATGCATTATGGCCTGCCTCTGCTCGCACAGCCGCTCCACCATGTGCAGGGTGGAGTTCCACCTTGTTGCAATGTCGATAATGAGGCGGTGGTTGGGAAGGTGGAGCAATCGCTGCAGCTTCTGCATGCAAATGGAGTGTACAGGCGACCGGCGGATGTGCGCGCACAGTCTTCGCACCTTCTGGAGCAGGGCTGTTAACTCCGGATAATTTTTGAGGAAGCACTGCACCACCAGGTTCAAGGTGTGAGCCAAGCAAGGTATGTGGCTGAGTTTTGAAAGGGCTATGGCTGCCACAAAATTCCGGCCGTTATCACTAACTACCTTGCCTGCCTCAAGATGTACACTGCCCAGCCATGACTCAGTTTGTCGCTTCAAGTACTCGGCCAGCACCTCGGCGGTGTGTCTGTCGCCCAAACACATCATCTGCAACACAGCCTGCTGACGCTTTCCACTAGCTGCTCGATAGGGGGACACATCGTGTGCAACAGTGGCAGCTGCAGATGGAGTGCTCGTACGACTGCGCTCTGTGGACGAGCTGTCGCTTCTGGAGGAGGAGGAGGAGGAGGAGGGTCGAACGCCTACAGCCAACTGTTTCCTAGACCGTGGGCTAGGCAGCACTGTCCCACCACCGCTGTCCCCTGTGGACCCTGCATCCACCACATTAACCCAGTGCGCAGTGATGGACACGTAACGGCCCTGGCCATGCCGACTGGACCATGCATCAGTTGTGAGGTGCACCTTTCCGCTCACTGACTGCTTGAGTGCATGGACAATGCGGTCTTTCACATGATGGTGGAGGGCTGGGATGGCTTTGCGAGAGAAGAAGTGGCAACTGGGTAGGTCATAGCGTGGTACTGCATAGGCCATGAGTTCGCGGAAAGCTGTGCTTTCCACCAACCGAAAGGGCATCATCTCAAACGAGATTAGTTTGGCAATGTGGGCGTTCAAACCCAGTGTACGCGGATGAGAGACTGAGTACTTTCTTGACCTACTCATAGTGTCTGGGAGGGTGAGCTGGACTTGAGAGCTGCATATGGTGGAAGTAGCGGTGGACAGGGCGGACTGAGAGAGGGTTGATGATGGTGATGGAGTTGGTGTTCTTTCTGATGGCCTAGAATCAGTCTTTCGTTGATATAACAGTGGGATTCCCTGACTGCTGTGGCCTTGCAACGACACCTCAACATTTGCTGCTGTGCTAACCAGTGTGCTTACAGTGGGGGAAACAATGTAGCGTTGCTGACTACCTTCGTTGTGATCAGTTGCACATGTGGCACTTGAGGTTTGGTGTTGTGTCCACGCTTGCAAGTGCATGCTGGTTAAATGTCTAAGCATGCAACTGGTATTCAAATTTTTCAGATTTTTCCCTCGGCTAAAGGTCTTTGCGCACTTCTTACAGATAACCTTGGCCTGATCATGAGGATTTTGTTCAAAAAAGTGCCACACTGCACTCTTCCTACTTTGGCAGACATTTTGCGGCCTAGCACGCTGTGATCTTTTGACCCTCTGGACAAGCTGTCCAGCAACTCTTTTGATGTTTGGAACCTGTCTTTGGAGTGCTCCGGGCCTGCCAGATAACAGCTGTTGCGATGTCGATGTCTGCTGTGGATGCTCCTCATCTGAGCTATTGGAAGCAGCACCCTCTTCCCCCAATGGATGCCAATCTGGGTCAACAACTGGGTCATCCATCACCTCCTCTTCTATGTCATGTGCACCTTTCTCTGTGTCACCGTGTATGGTGGTATAGCGTGCGGGAAGGGGCACCTGAGTCTCATCAGGGTCAAAATCTGGCTCTGTACACTGCGAGGACAATGTAGTGCTCTGAGTGAATGTACCAGCAGAATCATCCATCAGCGGCTGTGCATCAGTGCACTCCATGTCAGATTCATCCTGGCCTGGGTAATTCACCATTTGACTTGATAATCCAGGCATGGTATGTGAAAACAGCTCCATGGAGTAATCAGTAGTATGGCCTGCGTCATCCTTCAATCTTGGTTGGGGTGAAGGACACAAGGAAAGGTGTGGTTCATGAACATGAGCCTCCAATGACGACTCAGTGCTTTTACTTTTTACAACTGAAGAAGAGGAGGCGATAGAGCTGGAGGCTGAGTCAGCAATGTAAGACAAAACTTTTTCCTGATGCTCTGCCTTTAAAAGCGGTTTGCCAACTCCTAGAAAACTAAGCGTTCGAGGCCTTATGTAGACAGACGATGACGCAGGGTCAGCACCTCCTGCATTTGGTCCTATTTTGCTCTTGCCACTACCATCAGATCCACCACCAACACCATCATTACCAGCTGCCAACCCCCGCCCAATTCCACGGCCTCTTCCACCAGCCTTCCTCATTTTTGGTAGAAATGTAGACAAAATCCAACAAACTATATAGTAATGTAAAACAAGGTACAAGGTGTCTATAGGACAGGGGAGATTTTGAATTTCTGCACACACTTGTGGACAGTGGACACTTGTGGATTGTGTGCGGCCCACTGATATCTGAGCGCTATGTGACACGCTCGATGGCACAGCTGCCTGTGACCAAAGTGACGAGAGGATAATGGAGATTTTGAATCTCTGCGTACACTTGTGGACAGTGGACACTTGTGGATTGTGTGCGGCCCACTGATATCTGAGCGCTCTGTGACACGCTCGATGGCACAGCTGCCTGTGACCAAAGTGACGAGAGGATAATGGAGATTTTGAATCTCTGCGTACACTTGTGGACAGTGGACACTTGTGGATTGTGTGCGGCCCACTGATATCTGAGCGCTATGTGACACGCTCGATGGCACAGCTGCCTGTGACCAAAGTGACGAGAGGATAATGGAGATTTTGAATCTCTGCGTACACTTTTGGACACTGGACACTTGTGGATTGTGTGCGGCCCACTGATATCTGAGCGCTATGTGACACGCTCCATGGCACAGCTGCCTGTGACCAAAGTGACGAGAGGATAATGGAGATTTTGAATCTCTGCGTACACTTGTGGACAGTGGACACTTGTGGATTGTGTGCGGCCCACTGATATCTGAGCGCTATGTGACACGCTCGATGGCACAGTTGCCTGTGACCAAAGTGACGAGAGGATAATGGAGATTTTGAATCTCTGCGTACACTTTTGGACACTGGACACTTGTGGATTGTGTGCGGCCCACTGATATCTGAGCGCTATGTGACACGCTCGATGGCACAGCTGCCTGTGACCAAAGTGACAAGAGGATAATGGAGATTTTGAATCTCTATCTCTGCGTACACTTGTGGACAGTGGACACTTGTGGATTGTGTGCGGCCCACTGATATCTGAGCGCTATGTGACACGCTCGATGGCACAGCTGCCTGTGACCAAAGTGACAAGAGGATAATGGAGATTTTGAATCTCTGCGTACACTTGTGGACAGTGGACACTTGTGGATTGTGTGCGGCCCACTGATATCTGAGCGCTATGTGACACGCTCGATGGCACAGCTGCCTGTGACCAAAGTGACGAGAGGATAATGGAGATTTTGAATCTCTGCGTACACTTGTGGACAGTGGACACTTGTGGATTGTGTGCGGCCCACTGATATCTGAGCGCTATGTGACACGCTCGATGGCACAGCTGCCTGTGACCAAAGTGACGAGAGGATAATGGAGATTTTGAATCTCTGCGTACACTTTTGAACACTGGACACTTGTGGATTGTGTGCGGCCCACTGATATCTGAGCGCTATGTGACACGCTCGATGGCACAGCTGCCTGTGACCAAAGTGACGAGAGGATAATGGAGATTTTGAATCTCTGCGTACACTTTTGGACACTGGACACTTGTGGATTGTGTGCGGCCCACTGATATCTGAGCGCTATGTGACACGCTCGATGGCACAGCTGCCTGTGACCAAAGTGACGAGAGGATAATGGAGATTTTGAATCTCTGCGTACACTTTTGGACACTGGACACTTGTGGATTGTGTGCGGCCCACTGATATCTGAGCGCTATGTGACACGCTCGATGGCACAGCTGCCTGTGACCAAAGTGACGAGAGGATAAGGGAGATTGGATTGCTTTTAAAAAAGCAGTTTGCGGAGCAGTGGGTAAACAGCAATGCCAGCGTGTCAGGAAGCCTTAGAAGGCAGCCCAACAACCAACACCACTGATACACCACAATATAGCCTCCCCTTGCACTGCACACACAGTGACTTGTGTGTTGTGCAGGCCAAATCGCTAGCAGCAGAAGCAGTTTTTTTGTCTTCTTCCCTGCCTAACGCTCTCCCTACAGAATCAGCAGCAACCTCTCCCTATACTAAGATCGGCAGAAGTAAGATGGCGGTCGGCGTGCACGCCCTTTTATACCCCCTGTGACGCCCACCAAAGCAAGCCAATCACTTGCATGCCCTTCTGAAAGATGGTGGTGACCCGTGCCTATGTCATCACGTTGCCCACAGTGTCCGTGGATCCTGATTGGCTGAAAAAGAGCGCAAAACAAACTTTTGAAACGCGACTTTGGCGCGTAAGTCGCCGACCTCGTGGCCGACCTCATCCTAGGGTCGGGTTTCGTTTCATGAATCCCGACTTTGCCAAAAGTCGGCGACTTTTGAATTTTTTCGACCCGTTTCGCTCAACTCTACTACTGAAACATCCCTGCAGAGAGAAGCAAGACTTACATACATGAGAACTGCAACTGCTTCCACCATGACACTGGAAAAAGTTGGAAATTTGAAATAGTCTGCCTTTTCCTACCACTCAGACATCAACTATCAGGATAATTCAATAGTTAACATAGGAAAAATGATTGTGAGTAATGAGTTTCACAGCCGTGACATTGTGCTTCAGAAAAGGAACAATGGTTTGCAATGGGTGGCAGAAACTCACAAGTCCTATGATGCACTGCAATATACAATTATCTTTTGGCAGGGGCAGGATGGCTAGCACTTTGAAATACCTCAGACAAAACCTGCAACAAGCAACCCTTCAGGGAGAAAAGCGTTGACCATGGATTTCTATGCCTATGGGATCGTGACAAGAGTTGGTGAAGAAAATCATATCTCTAGCACCAATTCATTGTTGACATGTATGCAAAAATTGAGAGTGAATGTCTTCTATTTATCCAGCTAAATCAAAAGAAGCACAGAGCCGAGGAATACATTCACCTTAGAGATGCTGTGGCAAATGATCCCGATCCAAACGACTTGGGTAAAATGTTAATCCTTTCATCAAAGTTCACTGGAAGCCCACGACACATGCATGAATACACGCAGGATGCAATGACTTACATAAGAAAGTTTAGCCGTCCAGATCTTTTCATTACCTTTACTTGCAATCCTAAGTGGGAGGAAATCAGAGAACACCTGTTACCAGAAAACTGTCCATCGCCATGACATAATTGCACAAGTTTTCAAAATAAAACTTGCAAAAATGGTTCATCTGATTACAAAAGCACATGTTTTTGTTGAGACACAGTGCTGGATGCATTCATTTGAATGGCAAAAAAGAGTCTTTCCTCATGCCCATATCTTGATCTGGCTGAAACAAAAAATACAGCCCACTGAAATTGACAATATCATCAGTGCAGAATTGCCAGACCCTGAGAATGACCCGTTGCTGTTTGACATCATCACAAAGAACATGATCCATGATTACTGTGGGAATCTTAACAAAAATTCTCCCTGCATGGTTGATGGCATGTGTTCAAAGAATCACCAATTGCCATTCAACTGAATGCATCCAGCACTGTGTCTCAACAAAAACGTGTGCTTTTGTAATCAGATGAACCATTTTTGCAAGTTTTATTTTGAATGACTCGCCTAGACCTAGACCTCACACTATCCTGGATCTCCTCATACCTTTCAAACCACACATTCAGCATCTCTCACTCCCACACTACCTCCTCATCCCACCCTCTCTCTGTTGGAGTCCCCCAAGACTGTTCTAGGACTCCTACTCTTCTCAATTTATACCCCTGGCCTGGGTCAACTCATAAAGTCCCATGGATTTCAGTGCCACCTTTATGCTGACGACACTCAGATCTACCTCTCTGGCCCAGATGTCACCTCTCTGCTGACCAGAATCCCGGAGTGTCTATCAGCCATATCCTCCTTCTTCTCCTCTCACTTCCTCAAGCTCAGTGTGGACAAATCTGAACTCATTATCTTTCCTCCATCTCACAGATCTTCCTTACCTGACCTATCTATCACAATTAATGACAGAAGTCCGCTGCCTCAGAGCAACCCTTGGCTCTGCCCTATCCTTCAAACCGCACATCCAAGCTCTTTCTACCTCCTGTCGCCTCCAGCTCAAAAATATTTCCAGAATCTGTCCTTTCCTCAACCTTCAATCTACTAAAATGCTTGTGCATGCCCTCATCATCTCCCGCCTCGACTACTGCAACATCCTTTTCTGTGGTCTCCCTGCTAACACCCTCACACTGGAGAGTCCATTCTTAACTCTGCTGCCTGACTAATTCATCTCTCTCCTACTCTCCGCTTCTCCTCTCTGCAAATCTCTTCACTGGCTTCCATTCCCTCAGTGTATCCAGTTCAAATTACTAATACTGACCTACAAGGCCATCTATAACCTGTCTCCTCCATATGTCTCTAAACTAATCTCCCGATACCTTCCCTCACGTAATCTCCGGTCATCCCAAGACCTCCTTCTCTCCTCCACACTTATTCGTTCCTCACTCAACCGCCTCCAAGACTTCTCCCGAATAGCCCCCATCCTCTGGAATTCTTTGCCCCAACATGTCAGACTATCAACCACATTCGGATCCTTCAGACGGAACCTGGAAACCCACCTCTTCAAGAAAGCCTACAGCCTGCAATGACCCCCACTGCCTCCTCACCACTACCGGAGATTTCACCTCAACCAACACCGGAACTGCTGCAACCCATCAACCTATTTTCTCCTTCCCCACCATCCTGTAGCATGTAAGCCCAAAAGGGCAGGGTCCTTTCCCCTCTGTATCAGTCTGTCATTGTAAGTTTATTTACTGTAAGTGATATCTGTAATTTGTATGTAACCCTTTCTTATCTACAGCACCATGGAATCATTGGTGCTGTATAAATAATAATAACCATATGTGTGCAATTATGAATAAAAATATCACGCATAAAATATTTGTGCATAGGATAACAAAGACAATCATAATGTGACCAAAATCATACGTGCTGTGATAAATCATGAATAAAATAATAAAGATTGCTGTCAGAAAAATATGCTGGTGAAAAAGGGCTCCGAAACGCGTGTCAGTGTGTGCCATACGTGGTCACTACAATACGCCCAGGTATTCTAATTATCCTTGCCTATTTACTGCCACCGATTATTTTGCACACTTTTATACTTTTTCTACTTATTATACTTTTATCTCTTATTACTACCCCCTCTTTCACCAGCATATTTTTTTGACAACAGTCCTTATTTATTTATTCATTATTTATCACAGCAAGTATTTATTGGCCACATTACAATTATCTTTGCTATCCTATGCACAAATTTTTTTAGCCATTATTGCAATTTCTAAATTACTGTAAATTATATCTGTTTTTCTCCGTGTTGGCACCCATCTTAATTGTAGTGCTAATTTTTACCCTTATTAATAAATGTATTTTAGATATATTTTTAGTCTCATTGATTTTATCCTTATTCGGTTTCCGAATGGTCTGCCTTTCTTCTTGACTAGAGTTGAGCGAAACGGGTTGGTCAAATTCAAAAAACGCCAACTTTAGCTAAAGTCGGGTTTCGCCAATCAAAACCCGACCATAGCTTGAGGTCGGCCATGAGGTCGCCTAGCCGAGCGCCAAAGTCACGTTTCAAATAATGCTTCCAGCACCTTTTCTCGTCCAATGAAGGTGGACGCACACTGTGGGCCACACGATGACATGGGCAGCGGCCACCACCATCTTAGAGAAGGGCATTGAAGTGATTGGTTGGCTTTGTGTGGCATCACAGTGGGTATAAAAGGCCGTGACTGCTGACCACCATCTTACTTCTGCCGATCTTAGAATAGGGAGAGGTGCTGCTGATGATTCTGAATAGGGAGAGCATTAGGCAGGGAAGAAGAATAAAAATTGCTTCTGCTGATAGCGATTTTCACTGTACAGTTAGTGTGCAGGGAAAGGGGAGGATTTTTGTTGTGTGCAGCAGCGCTGGTGGTGATTAGGCTGCCTTTTAAGGCTACCTGATAGCTGCATTGCTGTGTGCACACTGCTGTTCAAACTGTTTTTTTCAAAGCACTCCAACTTTTATTATTTTGTTCTGGCGAGTTACCGAGTGTTCATTTTTTCACACACCGTATAGCGGTGTACTACTACCGTGTACCGGCTGGTATCACGGAAAAATAGAAGCTATTTGGGTGTGACTCTGGAAAAACAAGTCAAGGAGATTTTCCATTTTTCCAGACCTACACCTTATAGAGCTGTCCGCTTTTCAAACAGTTTTGCATATCTGCTGTTTGATAACGGTCAAAACTAGACAGAAACAGCGTGTGTCAGTACGTATACAAATAGACGGAGATTGACAATTTTCCATACAGACACCGTATAGAGGTGTACGCTCCTCACACACTACTGTGTACCAGCTGGTATCACTGACAAATTGAAGCTATCTGGGTGTGACTCTGGAAAAACAATCCAAGGAGATTTTCCATTTTTCCAGACCTACACCTTAGAGAGCTGTCCGCTTTTTAAAGAGTTTCGTATATCTGCTGTTTGATTATGGTCAAAACTAGCCAGACAGCGTGTGTCACTCCTTATACAAATAGACGGAGTGTCAGGAACATCGCACTGCACTTGCTCACTGAGCCAGTGCGCATGTCCTGAGTACAAGCCTGTGCCCAAAGATACCTGTGGAGCGGGGCAGCAGTGGTGACGATGAGTGCTCCAGGCTCATAGGACCTGAGTCACTGAAGTTAGAAAGCAGTGAAGGACCTACGATCATGTGACTGCAGGGGGCGGGGCTTAGCGTCCTGTTGCTGGAGATAAATGCAGGATTCTACTACAGGGATCCTTAAATCAGACAAACGTTGGTCATACACAGAGAGGGCAGCGCAGTACCAGAGGGCCAAGCAGAAAGTAGTCAGAACGTAAGCAGTGAGTCATACGCGGAAATAGCAGTACAGTACAAGAGGGGCAATCAGAGACTAGTCAGGACATAGGCAATGAGTCAGAAACCAGAGAAGCAGATAAACAGTACAGAATCAAGAGACAAACTCACAACAGGGGACAGAGCCTGGTCAGAACCATATAAGCAAGGTAGAAGACAATCAGAAGGCACAGGCACACATGGGTCACCACACTCTGCCAAAGGCAAAAGTATAACTGACAGGGATAGGAGTTTCCCAGGGCTATAAGAAGCTCTCCTTGAGCCAAGGAGAGGCTACAATAGCAATCCACTTTTCAAACAGTTTCGTATATCTGCTGTTTGATTACGGTCAAAACTAGACAGAGACAGCGTGTGTCACTCCATATAAAAATAGACGGAGATTGACAATTTTCCATACAGACACCGTATAGAGCTCTCCGATTCTCAAAGAGTATTGTATACCTGCCGTTCGCATTACAGTCACATCTATACAGAGTCAGCGTGTGTGTGTGACACTCCGTAAATACATATACGGCGATTGTTAGTTACACAAAAAACGCATACAGCTGTACACTTCTGATACAGTTCCGCATATCTGCTTGTTGGTTTACGGTCAAATACATACTGGGAGAGCATCTGTGACTAACAAAATATATACGTAGATTTACATTTTTACACCTTACACAGCTGGAAGCTCCTCATACAGTACCATCTCTCTGCTGTTATTTTTGGTACATTTTCCCAAACATGAGGAAGTATGGTGGAAGAGTCCACGGACGTGGGCAGGGGGTGCAGCTGGTACTGATGGTGGTGGTGCATTGGCAGGTTCTGGCAAAAGCACAATAGCAGCTAAGGCTGGAGGTGTTGAGCCTGTGTCATCGTCTGGCCCAAGAAGGTTCACTTTTCTTGGAGTAGGAAAACCGCTTTTAAAGCCGGAGCATCAGGAACAGGTTTTGGTGTACATTGCTGAAACAGCCACCAGCTCTATTGCCTCCTCTTCTGAACGTTTGAAACCTGCAAGCACGGAGTCGTCAGTGCAGGGTTCTGGTCAGGAAAAACACCTTTCCTTGTGTCCTTCATCCCCACCAAAAGTTAAGGATGCGGCAGCCCACACTTCAGATTATTCTATGGAGCTCTTTTCACATACCATGCCTGGGTTATCCAGTCTAATCCTTAATTCCCCAGTCCAAGATGAATCTGACATGGAGTGCACTGATGGACAGCCACTGCTAGATGATTCTGCTGGTACATTGACCAAGAGCTCTACATTGCCCTCGCAGTCTACTGAGCCAGAATCTGACCCTGATGAAACTCAGGTGCCCCTTCCCGCATACTATACCACCTTGCACGGTGACACAGAGGAAGATAAAGAGGAAGGTGCAGATGACTTTGAAGAGGAGGTGATGGATGACCCAGTTCTTGACCCAGATTGGCATCCATTGGGGGAGGAGGATGGCACTGGCAATAGTTCAGATAAGGAGAAGGATCCGCAGCAGGCATTGACATCGCAGCAGCGGTTATCTGGCAGGTCCGTAGCTGTCCAAAAATGTGGACCAAAAATTAAAAGAGTTGCTGGACAGATTGGCCAGACGGTCAACTTAGCACAGCGTGCAAGGCCAGGGTTAATGTGGTGGATGCAGGCTCCACAGGGGACAGCGGTGGTGGAACATTGCTGCCTAACCCATGGTATAGGAAACAGATGGCTGTTGGCTTTAGACCCTCCTCCTCCATAAGCGAAAGTTCATCCACAGAGCACAGTCGCACTAGCACTCCATCCGCAGCTGGCCGTGTTGCACACGAGGTGTCCCACTATCGAACAGCTAGTGGTAAGCAACAGCAGGCTGTGTTGAAGATGATGTCTTTGGGCAACAACAGACACACCGCGGAGGTACTGGCTGACTACTTGCAGTGACAAACTGAGTCATGGCTGGGCAGTCTACCCCATGAGGCAGGCCAGGTAGTCAGTGATAATGGCCGTAATTTTGTGGCAGCCATAGCCCGTGCAAAACTCACACACATACCTTGCCTGGCTCACACTTTGAACCTGGTGATGCAGTGCTTTCTTAATAATTATCCGGAGTTAACATCACTGCTCCATAAGGTGCGAAAACTGTGCTTGCACATCCGTCGCTCGGCCGTACACTCCAGTCGTATGCAGAAGCTGCAGCAATTGCTCCACCTACCCAAGCACCGCCTAATCATAGACATTGCAACAAGGTGGAACTCCACCCTGCACATGGTTGAGAGGCTGTGCGAACAGAGGCAGGCTGTAATGCATTTGTGGGAGGATACACGGGCAGGCAGTTTGAGGGAAGACATGGAATTGTCGGGTGTGCACACCGCTGGTAAGCGCAGTCGACGTCATCATAAGCATGAGCATCCCACTTATGCGTCTGCTCATGCAAAGTTTGACGCACATTAAGGATCTGGCGTCTGCAGCAGAGGAAGAGGAACAGGAGGAGGAGGAGGGAAGCCTTGCTGACAGTCAGCCATTGTCTGGTCAGGGAACTGTCCTGGACGAGGTGGAGAAAGAATAGGAAGAGGAGGAGGAGGAGGATGAGGGGGATGATTAGTTTGGGCAGGAGGATGCTTCTCAGGGGGCAAGAGAAAATGTTGGCATTCCAAGGTCAGGTTCAGTGTTTGCTCGTGACTGTAGGGATGAGGATTTGCCAGAAAGTGCTCCTCCACCCAGCAGTGCATTATTGACACCTTTGACATTGGCCCACATGTGCGATTATGCTTTGCGGATCCTAAAAAGGGACCCCCACATTGCCAAAATGATGAAGGATGACGACTACTGGCTGGCCAGCATCTTCAATCCATGCTACAAAGGCAAATTACACAACATCATGCCACAAGAGAACCTAGAGATAATATTGGCTAACAAACAAGCAACTCTGGTAAACCATTTGTTTGAGGCTTTTCCAGCACACAGCAGCGGTGCTGGTTCTCCCACGAGCCGTAGTGGGCACAATGGAAGAGGTATTTGTGGTGCACACATCCGAAGTGGTGTTGGAGACAGGGGTTTAATGACCATGTTGTGGAATGATTTCTCAAGTACCGCTCACACGACTGCTAATAATGCATCGATTAAAAGTGACAGGAGACAGCAGTTGTCAACTATGGTTACAAACTACTTCTCCTCCCATATCGATGTTCTTCCTCACAGGTCATTCCCATTTGACTATTGGTGCTCTAAACTGGAACCCTGGCCTGAATTGGCACACTATGCCTTACAGGAGCTCACTTGCCCTGCTGCTAGTGTGTTATCTGAAAGAATCTTCAGTGCTGCTTGATCAATCCTGACAGAAAAAGGACCCATCTGTCGAACCAAAAAGTTGATGATCTAACCTTCATTAAAATGAACCATGCATGGGTTTGAAAGGATTTTGTCCCACCTTCCCCTGATGACACATAGTTTGCCAGAAAACTGCCTCACTTTTGTCCTCCTCTTCCTCGGACTTGCCCAATTCCGCCATTTGCAGCAGCTGAAAGTCCAGCCTACACATCAAAATATGCCATTTTTTAAACCTCCCTAACTGGGCTGGCCACCCCCCCAAGGGCTGAGGTCAACACCTGGCGCACCCGGGCAAGTGTCGTTGCTCTGAACAGGTGGATGGGCCCACTGATGGCTGATGGCACTGGCACAGGGCCCCTCATAGTACAATACAGTGTCTCAGGCGGTGGGGGGGCCCACTCGCCGTCAGACACACCAGCATACTATGAGGGGCCCTGTGCCAGTACCGTCGCCCAGGAGTGTGCCCCCCCTGCTTGGTCATGGCCACATCACTTGCAAGTTGCAATACTTACCTCTCCCTGCTCCACCGCTGTGTAGTCTGGGCAGTTAAATCCTTCACAGGGACGGCCACTAGAAACTTGGTGTATTGAACGATGATGGTTAAGATGTAGCTATGGCCTGTCCTGCTGGCCTCTACCTTCAGATGATCAATGGCTACCATTTGTAATGGACGTCAACTTACAAGCGGATGCATTGGTGCGTTATGATCACCTTTCACAGTTGTGATAGTCACAGATGTGTGACATTCCTGCCAGAATTTTTCATTGTCTCCTCTCATGCCAATCCAATAGAATCGCCTACGGCCTGTGGCTTCTGTCTTTTGCAGTCCAAAATTACGAGACACATCATGATAGGCAATGAGGACCATGTCTACATCTCTCCCTGTGATCACAATTTGATGGAGACGAGTAACGGTGATGTGATCCACGCTACTGCGATAAAGTAATCCTTTCTTCACAAAGAACCGTTTTCGCTGTCTCCACAGACACAGTAATTGAGGGTCTGCATCGCCTCTGCAATATCTACCAGGAGGTTTTCCCGCGATGAGTAATTCCCAAATTTCTGTTAACACTCAACTTTCCGTCTGTACTTGTATCCATGTAGTTTCCAGTAGCGGAGAGTCTGGACTGGCTTACTGAGATTGAAATATAAACAAAGATTTAAAAGTACCACAACACTGTATACTGTTGTACGCTTCGAATACCTTTCCCTTTTTCTACTTTTTAAATTCTTTTGTAATACATAGTGTACCTGTGAGTGCCTGTGTCTGACTCCGGAAGTATAGATGGAAATTTACAATTACCCCTAGACTGGATACACCTGGTATGTGCTGATACAGTACCTTTGTTAAAAATTGGTTATTACGGTATCATCCATTGGGAGTGAGCATGTGTTGGTTTACGCCTTCTATATATACGGTGAATCGGAGATATCAATTTTTACCCTATACTCGATACATCTTGTATCTTGTTACACAGTACCTATGTAAAACATTTAGTTTTACAGTCAAATCCATACTGAGTAAGCGTCTTAGAGTGACTACGGGACTATGCATACGGAGATTTGCCCCTATAATATATATACTTGCTATCTTGTTATCCAGTACAATTTTTACAACATTTTTTATTATGGTCAAGCCCAGACTGAGTGAACTTCTGAGGGTGACTCCGGAAATATATACCGAGATTTCAAATTTGGCCAACACTGTATACAGCTGTGTGCTTCTGATACAGTAACCTTTTTTGCTATTTAGATTCTGGTGTAATCCATAATGAGCCCGTGAACGTCTGTCTTTTATTCTAGAAATATATTTGGAGATTTAAGATTATCCCATCACTGTATACAGTTGTACGCTTGTGTTACATTACCCATTTACAGCGTTTCATATTCTTGTGTAATCCATACTGGTCATGAGTGCGTTTGTGTCTGCCTACTGAAATATATACGGAGATTCCTAATGTTTACACTATACTATATATACCTTGTATGTGGTGATACGGTACCCTTTTTCCACTTTTTATTTTATTGTGTACTCCATACTGAGCCTGTGAGCGTCTGTGTTTGACTCATGAAATACAGTATATACGGAGATTTACTGTTATCCCTAGACTGTATAGAGCTGTACGCTTCTGATACAGTACCATATATTTGCTGGTACTTTGGGTCCATTTTCCAAAACATGAGGAACTATGGTGGAAGAGGATGCAGATGTGGATGTGGGGGGCCAACAGGTACTGATGGTGGTGCATCTGCTGGTAGTGCCAATAACACAATAGCAGCTAAGGCAGGAGGTGTTGAGCCTGCATCATGGTGTATCTCTGGAAGGCCTGTAAGGCTCCCTTTTCTGGGAGTAGGTAGACTGCTTTTAAAGCAAGAGCATCAGGAACTCTTTTTGACTTACATTGCTGAAACAGCCTCCAGCTCTATCACCTCCTCTTCTGAAGTTTAAAAAAATGTAAGCACTGAGTCGTCAGTGCAAGCTTCTGGTCAGGAGCAACCCCTTTCCTTGTGTCCTTCACCCACACCAAAAGTGAAGGATGCGGCAGCACACACTTCAGATTACTCCATGGAGCTCTTTTCACATACCATGCGTGGGTTAATTTAAAATGGGGCCCATCATTAGAAATGGAGCCCATTATATATTGAGCATTATTAGGGCCCATCATACACTGGAGCATCATCCATGACGCCCATCATATACTGGAGCATTCCAGATGGGGGACATCAGACACTGGAGCAGCATTTACAGGGCCCATTATACACTGGAGCATTAGAAATGGAGCCCATCTTATACTGGAGCATTCTAAATGGGGCAGATCAGACACTGGAGCAGCATCTATGTGACACATTATACACTGGAGCATTACAAATGGGGCCCATTATATATGGAGCATTATTTGGGTCCATAACACACTGGAGCATCGTCCATGGGGACCATAATATACTGTAGCATTATGTGGAGCTCATCATATACTGTATGGAACATTATGTGTGACCAATTATTCTGTATGGAGAAATATATGGGGCTCATTATTCTGTATGGCGCACAATGTGGTGGCCATGTATGGAGCAATATACTGTCCTTTTTTTGAGCTATTGTACAATTTAAAATAGATCAGTCATGTCATGTAAGCAGTGAAGTATTTGTCACCTATATTTCTGTACAGTATTGTAGCATCATGAGTTGTGGTATGTGTTAAAGGGGCGCACTGACACTCTTTGGCCCAGGGCACAAGAAAACCTGGAGCCAGCCATACCCCCCACAACTTTAGCCAAATAACCCCCAGTTTTCAATGCGTAACTATTATTATGAAGTAAATTAAGGTTGAAAAGCTTCAGTAATAAGATTTGATGTTTTTGGCATTGAAACGGGCACTGTAGGTGTGTTTACTGTCCTCCAATCCCTGACGTCTTTGCTTCCCCATTGACTTACATTAGGTTTCGTGCTTCAGTCGGCCTCCGACTTTTCGCTATAGTCCGCCGATTTCGTTCGACCCGACTTTTGCGAAAGTCAGGTTTCATGAAACCCGACTCGACCCTAAAAAAGGCAAAGTCACTCATCTCTATTCTTGACACAGTAGATTTATAGCACTTTCACAATTATTTTACCTCATGTTTTTTGTGCTATACATCAATTGTTGTTTTTTCATTTTGACTCTCATAGTTGTGGTCTACGTGTGATGTCAATTACAGGCCTCTCTCATCTTTTTAAGTGTGAGAACTTGCACAATTGATGGCTGACTAAATACTTTTTTCCCCCACTGTAGTTCATGTGCTTTAGCACACAAGCTAACATTGGTCAGTGTGCTGTCTGCAGTCCACCTAAGGCTAAGTTCACACATATCCATTTTCAATCAATGTGCCCAATGGTTCCACTTACAGACCATACTGTTGCATATAAATAATCTGTAGCTCCTGCTTTGCAAATAAGCACATAAAGCTACACATTGGTTTAATCACGTCAATTATTTGGGATTTGACGGTCTGATAAATTATATTGGGCCACTGGTTTTTTCAACAGAAAGTTGTAGGTAAGTTAGAATGGTATGTTCAGTTGATTAAAGGCCCCGTCACACTAAGCGACGCACCAGCGATCACGACAACGACATGACCTGGCAAAGATCGTTTGTGCGTCGCTACATGGTCGCTAGTTAGCTGCCAAACAGGTAGATCTCGTAAACGACGCAGCAGCGATCAGCGATCGGTATAACGACATCGGCGGTCGTTGGGACCTTGTCACACAGCATGTAGTGTTATAAACGATTCAACCTAGTCCCGCCTGCACCGCAGAGATAAGAGTCGCCAGCGAGGTCGCTCGTCATTTATAAAGGGTGTCAAACTCAGCGATTCACGGGCACCAGCGGGATACCAACGATCAAATCATGGCCCAGGACGTTCGAGCATGATCAGCGACATCGCAGCGGGGGCCACATCGACGCTGCATGTCACACATAGCGACATCGCTGGCGCGTCATCAAATCGGTGACGCTTAAGCGATATCGCTAGCGATCTCGCTAAGTGTGATGGGGCCTTAAGGTCACACTCACTGTACCTTCCTAGTATCTATAAATTAGGTCATGGTGTTTTTTCCATTTCTAAAATTATCTCCCCAACAAGTTCAATTATTTCAACAGTCCAGAGCAGGTCTCCAAACCTTTCACTGCATTAACTGACAGGTGTGCTCTTTGCATAGCAAAGCCTTGTCAAACTTTTCCTATCTCTCCTCTGTAGAGCAGTTCCATCTCTGGTGTATATGATACCCTCTAGTGAATTCAGGACCTGCAAATCTAACCAAATGTCCATAGGTCCTTTAAAAAATAACCCATTTGAAGCATTATATCATGAATTGCAATTTACACCAAGTGAGGACCCACCTAAAGCAACGCAGCCAATTTTTAAACATGTTTTAGTCCTGTTTTGGTAATTTCCATCTGGTGGATTTTCCTCCAGACACAAGACAGCGGCAGTTGACTACCTAAATCTTTATAGTGATTATGTCTTCACACAACCACCCAAGGTGAGCAAATAAATTGTTTTTACTGTCTCCTATATAAGGGTTTTACCCTGTTGTGCTCTTCTCCCTTCACAGTCACTGTTTCCTCAAGTTCTTAAAGGGACACCCCAACATTACTTTTCTATAAGATTTTTTATGCAAATAACTTTAATAAAGGCTATATTGTACAATTAACAGTATACAATATGTACTTTGATAATAATAGCATAAGAAATGGCTCAACTAATCAAAATAGAAGCTCTAATGTGGCTATGACAACTCTAAAATAATAAAATTAGGGCTGTTGGAATGCAGCAATGAAAAAGGAAAAAAGAAAGATAATGTATTTTTAAAGGGGTATTCTCAAGTTATCTATTGAGAAGCTCAAAACTATGCAGTCTACTTTATGTAGTCTACCTATGCAGGCCTGTCAGTGTGTTATATACACAGATAACAATGCATTTGAAGAAGCAAATATCTCAGAAATGTGAGAGCCATGATGAGCCCTTTCGCGTCAGAGCCTGTTTTTGCCTTCATGACCGGGACGATTTTGTCTATTCTGACCAGTGTCATTTTACGAGGTCATAACTCTAGAATGGATCCCAGTGATTCTGAGACTGTTTTATTGTGACATATTGTACTTAATGATAGTGGTAAAATTTCTTTGATATAACTTGCATTTATTTGTTAATTTTCAAACTCTTAATTTTTATGCCAATAAATCAGAGAGTCATATCGCATAAAATAGTTAATAAATAACATTTCACACATGTCTACTTTACATCAGCACAATTTTTGAAACATAATTTTTTTTTTGTTTGGAAGTTATAAGGGTTAAAAGTTTGACCAGTGATTTCTCATCTTTCCAACCAAATTTACAAAACCATTTTTTTAGGAACCACCATACATTTGAAGTGAGTTTGGAGGGTCAATATGACATAAAATACCCAAAATTGACAACATTCTAAAAACTGCACCCATCAAGGTGCTGAAAACCACATTCAAAAAGTTAATTAACCCTTTACATGCTTCACAAGAACTGAAGCAATATGGATGAAAAAAATGAACATTTAACTTTTTTTCACAAACATTTTACTTCAGAACCAATTTTTTTTATTTTCACAAGTGTAAAAAGAGAAAATGAACCAAAATTTTTTTTTGTGCAATTTCTCCTGAATACGCCAGTACCTCATATGTGGGGGTAAACCACTGTTTAGGCGCACAGCAGAGATCGGAAGGTAAGGAGTGCCGTTTGACTCTTTCAATGCAGAATTGGCTGGAATTGAGATCAGATGCCATGTTGAGTTTGGAGAACCCCTGATGTGATGAAACAGTTGAAACCCCCACAAGTGACACCATTTTGGAAACTAGACCACTCAGGAAATTATCTTGATGTGTGGTGAGCGCTTTGAACCCCCAAATCTTCACAGAAGTTTATAACGTAGAGCCATGAAAATAAAAAATCTTTTTTTCCACAAAAAAATCTTTTTACCCCCAATTTTTTATGTTCACAAGGGTAACAGGAGAAATTCGACCCCAAAAGTTGTTGTCCAACAAAAAATCATATTTTTTCCTCAAAAATGATCTTTTTGCACCCAAATTTTTATTTTCCCAAGGCTAACAGGAGAAATTAGACCCCAGAGTTGTTCAATTTGTTGTGAGCACACCGATACCTCATATGTGGGGGTAAACCACTGGGCGCACGGCAGAGCTCAGAAGGGAAGGAGCACCGTTTCAATGCAGAATTGGCTGGAATTGAGATTCAACGCTATGTCGCATTTGGAGAGCCCCTGATGTGCCTGGACAGTGGAAACCCCCCACAAGTGATGCCATTTTGGAAACTGGACCACTCAAGGAGCTTATCTCGATATGTGGTGAGCACTTTGAAGCCCCAAGTGTTTCCCTAAAGTTTATAATGTAGAGCCATGAAAATAAAAAATCATTTTTTCCCCACAAAAAAAGATATTTTAAGCCCCAATTTTTTATGTTCACAAGGGTAACAGGAGAAATTCGACCCCAAAAGTTGTTGTCCAATTTGTCCTGAGTACACTGGTATTCCATAGGTGGGAGAAAACAACTGTTTGGGCACACGGTGGGGCTCGGAAGGGAAGTAGTGACATTTTGGAATGCAGACTTTGATTAATTTTCTGTGGGCATCATGTTATGTTTGCAGAGCCCCTGATGTGCCTAAACAGTGGAAACCCCCAACAAGTGACCCCATTTTGGAAACTAGACCACCCAAGGAACTCATCTCGATGTGTGGTGAGCACTTTGAACCCCCAAGTGTTTACCTAAAGTTTATAATGTAGAGGCGTGAAAATAAAAAATCATTTGATATTTAGCCCCCAATTTTTTATTTTCACAAGGGTAACAGGAGAAATTGGACCCCAAAAGTTGTTGTCCAATTTATCCTGAGTATGCTGATACCCCATATGTGGGAGGAACCACTGTTTGGGCATATGGTGGGGCTTGGAAGGGAAGTAGTGACGTTTTAGAATGCAGACTTTGATGGAATGGTCTGCGGGCCTCATGTTGCATTTGCAGAGCCCCTGGTGTGCCCAAACAATGGAACCCCCCAATTCTAATTTCAACCCTAACCACAACACAACTCTTACCCTAATCCCAACCCCAACCATAACCCTAACCATAACCCGAACACCAACACACCCCTAACCGTAATTCCAACCATAAGCCTAATCACAACCCTTACCCCAACTCACCCCTAATCCTAATCCCAACCCTAACTCTAGCCCCAACTCTAACCCAAGCTTTAGCCCCCAACCCTAACCCTAACTTTATCCTAATACTAGCCCTAACTTCAGCCTAATCCTTACCCTAACTTTAGCCTAACCCCAACTTTAGCCTTACCCTAACTTTGGCCTAACAATAACCCTAAGGTTAGCCTAATAATAACCCTAACTTTAGCCTAACCCTAACTTTGGCCTAACAATAACCCTAACTTTAGCCTAACAATAACCCTAACTTTAGCCTAACAGTAACCCTAACTTTAGCCTATCAGTGACCTTAACCCTAAGAGTAGCCTTAACCCTAACTGTAACCCTAACAGTAACCCTAACCCTAACAGTAATCCTAACTTTAGCCTAACAGTAAAACTAATCCTTACTCTAACAGTAACCCTAACTTTAGCCTAACAGTAACCCTAACCCTAATAGTAACCCTAACCCTAACAATAACCTTAACTTTAGCCTAACACTTACCCTAGGTATAGAACTAGCCCAACCCTAAGAGTGACCCTAACTCTAGCACTAACCGTAAACCTAACTATAGCACTAACCCTAACCCTAACAGTAGCCTTAACCCTAACAGTAGCCCTAACTATAGAACTAACCCTAACCCTAACTATAGCACTTACCCTAATCCTAAATATAGCACTAACCCTAACCCTAACATTAACCCTAACTATAGCACTAACCCTAAACCTAACTACAGCACTAACTCTAACCTGCCATATCTGTTTTTTTCCCTTTATGATAAGATCGCTTACTGGTACAGCTTTTTGCCAGCAGCACTTGTCACACTGTTTCTCCTCTAATCTCTCACTGACAGGAGATCAGAGGAGAAACAATGTTACTATGAGGCAGATCGCCAGGAAAGTTTGTTGCTACAACAAGCTTTCCCAGTGATCTCTCTCATTGGCTGGTTTGACACTGACATCATCGTGACCTGAACTAATCAGGTCTCGATGAGGTCGGGGGTCACAGGAAGAGTTGTGCGCCAGGATCCCCTCGTTATAAGTTACATGGGGGTCCTGATCAGCACAAAACCGCCAACTTTACACAAACGTCGGCGCTGCACAAAGCCCTGCAAGCGCCGGTATTTGTCTACCATTGGCGGTCAGGAAGCGGTTAAGAGAACTACTCTGGAAACTGCCGATACTACGGGGCGGTGATTGGGGCCTGAGGATTGTGATTCTGTAGGAATGACAAAAGCTCTGTTAGTAGCTGAGATGGAGGGAGAAAGAAGTGAGTAGTTAAATGATGTAAAGAAATCAATGGACTAAAAAGAACTGAGTGAGATGGCAGGAATTAACTACTCTCCTGCAATGAAATTAATGCACACACTAGGTAGGCTCTGGTGGCTGAGTTCCTTGAAAACAAGCTCTACACTATGTAAGATAAAAGGTTTAATTAATGGAAAATGACAGCAGATAAAAAGTAATTCAATTGCAAACGTACTTAGTTTCATGCTGTCTAGCCAAATCAATAAATAACACAAGAAAACCTGTTTAAGGCAAAAACTGGTTGCATGAAATAAACAGTAGGTGGTATCTCCTATAAATACTTAAGTATGGTAAACCTTCTAAATGCCAAAGTCAATCTCTGAATGCACCTATCAGCCCCCCTGTGATACGATTACAAGGTGTCGATGGGCTGCAATAGCGAAACTTGTTGGCATGGCAAAACTTGTTGGAGTGGCTCTATAGTTTTAGGCAGCACTAGGGAAATCTGTGTATATCCTAGCAAGCTATCTATCTGATAAACCAATTCTAATCTATGAACTTCTGTCAGTCATAGGACAGTTAAGGTACTGTCACACTTAGCGATGTACCAGCGATATGACGCGGTCAGGATCGCTGGTACATCGCTAAGTGGTCGCTAGTGAGCTGCCACACAGGCAGATCTTACCAGCGACTTCGCTGGGGACGGGGGTCGCTACTTACCTGTCACACCAGGCGATCCTGTGTCCTCCCGCCCGGCTCCACGCGTCACTCGTCTCTCCACAGGAGGCGCCACAGGAAGCTGACGATGAGAAACGGTCCAGCCTGTTCTGGCGCGATCAGCGATAAACAGCGGGGGAGCGTGTTGTAGGTAAGTATCACACACAGCGATATCGCTAGCAATATCGCTATAACGTCACAAGTTAAAGCGATATTGCTAGCGATATCTCTTAGTGTGACATGCCCTATTGAATTTGTGTTTTTCTTTAAAAAAAATTAACCTTAGCTTCATTATTTATCTCAGAAAATTGCTAAAAAAATATGTGTTTTTGTAAATCTCAGCTTTTGCTATTGCCGTTAGTGTACAGACCTAAAGCAAAAATCATGTTTCTTAATCTTTTTTACTGGACACTAAATGCCATGAAAACAAACCGTCAAAACTATATTTGAATTTTATTTTTTTCCTCATTCCACTCCACGTGGAATTGTATTCCTGTTTTTCATTGCATGGTAAAACAAATGATATAATTCAGAACTAAAATAAAAAAAAGTTTTCATATGGCTGTGTCAACAGAAAAATAAAAACATGTGTTTTGGAAGAGAAGACGAAAAAACAAATGCACAAAAAGGGAAAAAAACAGGTTTAAAGGCACATTGGACTACATTGAGTTCTTTACATCCTGGGTTGCAAAACCTGTCTTTATCGGTATCCTTGTTCTCTAAAAGTATTATCAGACTGGTTAAATCTTTAGGTCTCCTTCACACGCCCGTATAAAACATGTACATGAAAAAATGTTGTCATCCATGTTTTCCAACAGTATATCATCAGTGTATCATAAGCATGACATCCATGTGTCCGTCTTTACCATATGTGTTTTTCTGATATGGTTAAAGTCACTTCTTTCACTGTTTTCAGGCTAACTCAGAAAACACTCTTATTACCCTCAAATCATTTTATTTTTAACTGAAAAGTGCGACTCATGTAGATGATTAATGCAAAACCAGTAAATATTACATGACACACAGACAGACAAGTATGATTTTGACCATCTTCTTTGAGGGGGCACTTCTTTAGAAGACCATACTTTAGTGCAATCTTTAGCTTGTTATTTCAAAGAATTTCATTTTATTTTGCTCTTTAAACAGAAAAATATATTCAAACTATTTTTGTTTAATGAAGAAACTTGTAATTTTCAGTATAGCTTTTTGCTATAAAAAACTGTCCATTTAAACATGATCAGGTACTACTTTTGACAATATAAACTTGAAATTGAGCTATTGTCTTGAAATTTGACCTTTTTCTTAATCTTTCCTGTACTTTTTAGAATGATGCTGATACAGAGCAATTGCTAAGAAACATCTCATACCAAAATAATTATTGATTGTTGCTAACTGCACTATTTTATACGAGCTAGTTTTTCATTGTAGGCATTGCAATAGCTATTTTAGCACGTACAACTTACAGAAGTGATTCTTACATTTTATAGAACGTGACCTTATAGACTAGAAACCGACTCTGCCATCAGCATCAAATAATTTGATACATTTTATAAGTTATATTAATCTGCTATATAAAAGAAAAAAATTTGACTAATCAAATTAGTATACTTTTCTCATTCCATCAATTTATTGAAGACCCAGCCAATTGTTAGACATATTTTGAGAATAATAGGAAATATTTTTTATAGAACAATAGAACTTTTTATCTCAAAGGAATTACTTTGAGTTGGTGGTTTAGAGGTCTGAGAAATTAAAATGACAAGATCTTACCAACGGGCATGTTTGTCAAATGTGGTTAGGGAAATGAGCCACAAATCCTTCTGCTGCTATGAGTATCATTTGCTTTTAAATAGAACAAAAATTATGATAAATTCATAGATTAGATATATTTAAGTTAGATGTTTATGTTGGTTATGTCTCTTTTGGTACTTATAAATTATTAGCGATGCTTTGTTCACTGTTCAAATGTTATTGTTGTCTGCTATATAAATGCCATAAATTCCTTTTATAGAATACTGATTCTCTCTTGTATGGGGAATTATGGATGGATATAGCTGAAGTTTTAATTGAATGCTATACTGTAAAGACACACCTCTACATTGAAATTGCAAATACAAAAAAGAAACATTGTGGAATTATGGAAATGACAGGATAAGTAGACATGATAATTTGAAAATGATGAAAATGTTAATCCCAGACAGACTTGATGAAACTGAGATTTTGACTCTGTTGGACTCTTGCAGCCATATCATCACTTCCAAGACCCTTTGTTCTTCTTTATGCTGAAGGTAGTTCTTAATGACATTGGTTAAATGTTTGGAGTCATTGTCTTGCTACAGAATAAATTCAGTGACAATCAGATGTTTCTCTGATGGTATTATGTAGGGGGTATTTATACACATTTTATTCTAAGTGCATTTTCTTCAGAGTGCCTGACAGTTGTATATGGCATGACCATAACAGTCCTCTCTTTTCTTTTCATGCAGGTATATAATTCATTCATTTGCTGCATATACCCTGCAAGCTCAATACCATTATTGCAAGCATATTTTAATTGTATATATTTAATTCCTCTGCTGCATATATCCTTCAACCTCATTTCCATCTCTGAAAGCATATTTAATGATATATATTTCATTCATCTTAAGGCCCCATCACACACAGCGATTTCGCTAGCGAGATTGCAGATTTTGTGACCCCAAAGCCATCTCGCCAGCGAGATCGCTATGTGTGATGGGGATCAGTGACCGGCCTCCCTGCCAGGTATCGCTGATCGTGCTTGATCAGCCTGGGCCGTTTTTCGATCACTGATCTCCCGCTGGCCAGCACGCATCGCTGTGTGTGGCAGCGAGACCAGCGATCAGCGACGCTGGACGCTGGTTTCTAATTTAAACATCAGGTATCCAGGAGTCGCGCGGCTCTTAGATACCCGATGTTTACCTTGGAAACCAGCATGTACGCCGGTTTCCAAGGTAAACAGCGAGTATCCAGGAGCCGCGGCTCCTGGATACCCAATGTTTACATTAGAAACCAGTGTCTAGCGTCGCTGGTCCTGATCGCTGGAGGGGCTGTCTATGTGACAGCTCACCAGCAATCAGCCTAATGATGTCCCAGCGATCCCATCATGTCGGATCGTTGGTGGGATCACTGGGACATCGTTATGTGTAACGGGGCCTTTAGTGAGCTAGTCCTTGTTGCTGTAAGGTCATCCCACTATCTTAATGAGTTTTATGATCCATGTTGACCTGCAAACTTGTTTGTTTATCTCTTCCAGTATTGCCTCCTGCTGTCTTAATTTAGTTGTTAACTAGTCAAATTAGTGATATATCTAAGAATAAATCTCCTATATATTCAGCCCCAGCTTTAGGGAAGCATTGAAGTAAGGGGCATTTAAGTAGGGGAAATTTGTGCCTAGCAGTTTAACATGGAAGTTAGACAGGACAGGAGACAGGTGAGACATTCAAATAAACTTACTTCCAGAACATATGGATTGTGTCATGCTCGCGCCTTGGCTGAATAGCATGAGCCGGTGGGTTGTGGCCCCACTGTGCCACAAACCAGACTACCCTGGAAGGGGCATGACTACGGCAGCTACCTCGGTCTTCACTGGAGCCTCTGATGGTGAGGTCAGGCTTGTGTGGCAGGTAGCTGTCGGGTGCCACTCCAGGGTGGTGTCTGGCTGTGGCTGCTGATCCCACTCGGGGACAAGTCACTTGGACAGGTGTGACTAACAGGCAGGCTGAGACACAGGGCAAGCAGGCACGGCTTGGAGACACAGGGCAAGCAGGCATGGCTTGGAGACACAGGGCAAGCAGGCATGGCTTGGAGACACAGGGCATGCAGGCACGGCTTGGAGACACAGGGCAAGCAAGCATGGCTTGGAGACACAGGGCAAGCAAGCACAGCTTGGAGACACAGGGCAAGCAGGCATGGCTTGGAGTCACAGGGCAAGCAGGCATGGCTTGGAGACAAAGGGCAAGCAGGCACGGCTTGGAGACACAGGGCAAGCAGGCACGGCTTGGAGACACAGGGCAAGCAGGGCAAGCAGGCATGGCTTGGAGACACAGGGCAAGCAGACAGGGCTTGGAGACACAGGGCAATCAGGGGTGGTGTATGAAGGAACAGGTTGGGACCTGTTCACACAGGAGTGCGGAGTAGGTGGAGCCTCAGGAGTGTGGAGTAGGCGGAGCCGCAGGAGTGCGGAGTAGGCTGGGCTGCAAGGGAGCCAGGCAGGCAGAGCGGCAAGGGAGCTGAGCAGGCAGAGCGGCTAGGGAGCTGAGCAGGCAGAGCGGCTAGGGAGCCGAGCAGGCAGGTCGGCTAGGGAGCCGAGCAGGCAAAGCGGCTAGGGAGCCGAGCAGGCAGAGCTGCAAGAGAGCAGAACAGGCAGAGCTGCAAGGGTGCAGATGCGCAGACAGAGAGGACACAAGGAAAGACACAGCAGGGAAGGAAGCCACAGACAAGGAGAAAGGGAGACTAAGGTAGGACAAAGTACAGACAAGGTACTGGGACCAAGACTCAAGGGCCAGCATATTCAGCCTCCTGGCAGGCAGACAAAGTACAAAGCAAGGCAAGAAGTATTCCTCCAGAGAAGGCGGAAATACACAGGACAGGGCCTGGCTTCCTCAGCAGCAAGATACTAACTGAGATTAGACATTGCACAGGCAATGTTTCAGTGGATGTGGCGGAACTAAATAGTCAAGGCTCTAGGTGATTGATTAGGGACAGATTAGACAGGTGCACCCTGACTGCATAAGAACCAGAGAGTTCTGGCGCCGCCCCCTATACACACATAGCAAGGAAACATACAGAAGAGCAGAGGTACAGAGCACAGGGCTGGCAATAGACAGAATTCACAGCATGACCCGGAGCAGTGAGTAAGTTGATGTGCGGGGGGATGGGAGGCCATGCAGTGACGCCAGCAGTTTTGTTACAGATTGTAACAAATATTCACAAGATGTATTTGTATAATTTATATCCGGGCTGCTGCTTTCACTCACTCACATCTACCATTCTTGCACAAACTCTTTGCACTCCATGCATATGAGCCCTTCTCTCCTCTCCTCTCGTATGTATAGCAATCATGCTCTTTTCACAATTCTGAACTGCCCAGACCCAATCAGTCCAATCATACAAAACAAGAGACGCTCTCACAAATCACTTAACCATCTGCTCATTCTTTCCATTCTCCTCCTAGTCAGAGGAGATATTTCTCCTAACTCTGGCCCTTTTTGTGGTAAGTCGAACCCCTCACCTACTACATTCAGAAACCCTGCAACGATCATTAAAATTCACTGCATTCCTTCTGCCTATTTTAAATGTGCCCTCTGGAATTCATGTTCAGCATGCAACACACTCCTATATCCATGACTTCTTCCTTTCTGATTCTCTTAACCTTCTGGCTCTTACTGAAACCTGGAACCAGCAGTAGACACCACCCCCACTGCTGCACTCTCACATAGTGCCTACATTTCTCTCATACCTCGAGACAGGGCCGGGACAAAGCATTTTGGTGCCCAAGGCAGATGAAGCCAATGGTGCTCCCACACCTCACTCCTCTAGCAAAGGAATGGGTCAGAAACTAAGGTAACAGGACCCCTAATGCACCCTCCTCTGGTAGGTCAGGGTTAGAGATGTGCCTACTGTTCGGGCACGGACACTGAACACGGACTTCACGAGGAAGTCTCTGTTACTCTTCTGGTTTGGCCCCCCATACACCGGGTCGTTGTACAGGATGGCAAACACTGCTTCTGATTGGTGGTAAAATCATCACCGCCGGTCAGACAGCCGCGGTTTCCACGCTGTCAAATATCAGCATGAGCCCGGAGCACCTTAGTCATGACAGCCAAAGTACTCCAGCCAGGTGTAGTAGACGCGGTGCGCATGTGCCATATCCAACATTGATATTTGCTGCTTGTTGTACACGTGACACACACGTTACCAGAGTGCTATGGAATACTAAGGTCTTTCTGGCTACCTAAACTAATCCCCTTGAAAAGCAACAGAGTACACATGCGAAACAAGCATTGGGATCCTTTTCCTACCTTACTCCAGCCTGACTCCTCCCTCACTTTCTGGGTAGGAGGCTTATCCCTTGTAGTGCTTTTATACCAGAAGGTTCACTTAATACTTACACATGGCTTATGATATAAGGGTATGCCTCCCTTTTTACAGTGAAATACCAATGTTCCACGGCACCTGAGTTGATGGGATGATCTATGGCTGGTACTTTGTTTGCTTATTTTTATTCTGTTTTATTTTCTTGCAGTATTACCAGTTGTATTTTTAATATACACACGTATTAAACTTTTGTATGTTCACTAGCAACTCCTTTTTCCTCCAGTTCCTTATAAAGATGACATTATATGCGGTGTTACATAGGACTGCAGGTGACATCTATCACATTACCTGTACTATGTTACACCATAGATAACACAGCGATAACTCTCTGAGTACAGATAATGTGATAGATGTCACAAGCAGTCCTATGTAACACCACAAGTAACATAGTGTCACAACTGTATGGAGGATAGGATCAGGGGCTAGACCCAGCTTGGCTTCCACAGAAGTAGTAGCAATGACAGCAGGTCGCCCTATCACAGCTCAGACAGTGATTAATGATGAGTAAACGTGCTCATCACTCAATCGAGCATCAGTGTGCTCAAGATGCTCGTTACTCGGAGAACATTTTTGAATGCTCGCGTGCAAGTTTGAGTCCTAGCCCCACACTGGCGCTTCTTAGGCTGTGTTCACACACAGCGTTTTTTTAGCGGTTTTTACCACGGTTTTCACTATAAAACCACTATAAAACCGCTAAAAATAAGCTTCCCAGTCATTTCTATGCATTTTGCACTTTTTGTGCACATTGATGCGTTTTTTACCGAGAAAAAAACGCATCGCGGTACAAAACGCAGCATGCTCATTAATTTTGCATATTTTTCCGCAGTTTTGGCTTCTTCCATGAGGTTTGAAACCGCTGCGGAAAAAAACGCATCAAAAATGCATCAAAACCGCACAAAAAACGCGGAAAAATAGGTGCGGTTTCTGGGAAGGGATTCAGGTTTTTGAGCAGAAATTTTCTGCAACGTGTGCACTTAGCCTTCTTGGCTGTGGCATTACTGTGATTGAGAGTAGGAGTTCAAATGTCACAGGAGGATTCTACAAACAGAAAAACTGACCAGCACCTTCAAACTGATGTGAACAGGTGCTACCTAACCCAACAATTCTAAGGAAAGCAAAGCTGTACTCTGGAATGTTAAGAATAGTAAATTTAGAAAATTGGAACTGCAGTAATGCACTATTCCTACCATTCCAAAGCGCAACTTTGTTATTTCTTATTCTTGTGCTAGCTAGCATCTGTTCACACCAGTTTGGATGTGCTGGTCAGTTTTTCTGTTTGTAGCAAACTCCTGTGACATGTGCTCTCCTACTCCCATTAGCCTTAGGTGGTTTTAATTATCTAGTTCCTTTATTCCCCATAAATTGTAGGATTTTTAGTCCAAGAGAATTTTTGTATCAGGACAGGGACCCAACTATAAGGTACACTTTGACAGTGGCAGATGGTCCCATATATATTGGCCAATTTATGTGCTAAGTACCTATTATTTACTCTAAATTTTCCTATATGAGTATTGCAGTTCCAATTTTCCAAAATTCCAAATGTACATAATGTAGCACTTACATATTTTCTATGGCAGTAACGCAGGTCCAACTTTCTAGATTTACAATTTGTAACATTCCAGAGTACAGCTTTGTTTTTTGTTTTAATTGTGTTAGCTAGCACCTGTTCACATCAGTTTGGATGTGCTGGTCAGTTTTTCTGTTTATCAGGCAATCACTGAAGTCCTCTGGAAGCTGGGTAAGATTACAAACAAGATGAGAATTGATTGCAAATCTCACACCTGCTTCTCATCATTCAGAGCTGCCTCGCATACTCCAGAAAAGCATGTATCCACCACTATGCTCTGTCAGATGGCCATTATCTGCCAAGCACATTTCACCGAGAGCTGCTATGTTTACATTGTAGCGGGTTAGCTCCTTAGCAACCAGTGTCATTCTCTCCAGTCTGTCTGCCTTGATATTGTCTATCAGAGATCTCACATTCCATATGCCAAGGTTGAGTATCATCATTTTCTTCTATGTGGGTCGACTGCTATGAGGGACAGCCAGTTGCGGTAGGGTGGAATGATCAAGCTGAAGCAGATTATGCTTGAGACACCTTGTCTAGCCCCTTCTGCAACAAAGGTGAGCAGAATGAACCTATAAAGGGCTGCTCAGACACCCAAAGTGCTGCCAAACTCCACTCCCCCATCACCAAAGGACTTTGCAGCACAGTGATTGCAGTCATGACTTGTGCTTGACTTGCTTTAAAGTGAGGATGAATTGTGTAAGTTGAGAGCCTCACTCTCTTGTCTGTGTCTATTGAATCCAGTGGCAAGAGCGAGGAGATAGGTCAGGACACAATGGATGGCCAGAAGTGTCCTATATGTGCCTTGCTGCACCTTCATAGTGCTCCATTATATTTTTCAAGGAAACTCTTTTCTGTAAGTTGAATCTTAGATCGTTTCTTCCACACAGTCTGCCGAATACAGCCTTCACATTCACGGGTAGGCAAACCCTTAAAGTCACCAAGGACATCAAAACGAACAGCTACCTTCACCTGGTTTGGCCTGCCAGCTGAGACGGTGTTACATTGTTTACCCACTGCCGCATGCTATCTGTTACTTGAAGATACAGGTGAGAGTTGAGTACCAGATGAGGACCAAAGATGGGTGAGCTGTCCTAAAAGGATGTGGCAAGCCCTTTAGCAGAGGTTCTACCTCTGTCTGGACACCCCATACACCCCATACATATTGTCCCAATACACACAATAAACATGTGTAATTACAATAATTTTCGAGGAGAAATGCTAAATCTACTTGAACAAATTCAAGAATGCCAATAGTTTCAGCCATAAGTGCATACAGTGGGTAAATTTTTTTTTTAGTTAGCCACCAATTGTGCAAGTTCTCCTGCTTAAAAGATGAGAGAGGCCTGTAATTGACATCATAGGTAGACCACAACTATGAGAGTCAAAATGAGAAAATGAATCCAGAAAATCACCTTGTTTGATTGCCATGATTTATTTTGAAAATTATGATGGAAATAAGTATTTGGTCATTAACAAAAGTTCATCTCAATATTTTGTTATATATCCTTTGTTGGCAATGACACAAGTCTTCACAAGGTTGTCACACACTGTTGGTGGTATGTTGGCCCATTCCTCCATGCAGATCTCCTCTAGAGCAGTGATGTTTTGTGTTTGTTGCTGGGCAACATGGACTTACAAATCCCTCCAAAAGTCTTCTATGTGGTTGAGATCTGAAGACTGGCTTGGCCACTCCAGGACCTTCATATGTTTCTTACGAGGCCACTTCTTCATTGCCCTGGCAGTGTGCTTGGGATCATTATTATGCTGAAAGACCCATCCATGTTTCATCTCCAATGCCCTTGCTGATGGAAGGAGGTTTGCACTCAAAAATCTCACAATACATGGCCCCATTCATTCTTTCATGGACACGGATCAGTCATCCTGGTCTCTTTGCAGAGAAGCAGGCCAAAAGCATGATGTTGTCACCCCCATGCTTCACAGTAGGTATTGTGTTCTTTGGTTGCAGCTCAGCATTCTGTCTCCTCCAAACACAGTGAGTTTTGTTTCGAGCAAACAGTTCTTCTTTGGCTTCATGAGACCATATAACATTCTCCCAAAGCTCTTCTGGATAATCCAAATGCTCTCTAGAAAACTTCAAATGAGCCCAGACATGTACTGGCTTAAGCAGAGGACACGTCTGGCACTGCAGGATCTGAGTCCCTAGCGGTGTAGTGTGTTACTGATGTAGCCTTTGTTACAGTGGTCCCAGCTCTATGCCATTTATTCACTAGGTCCCCCATGTGGTTGTAGGATTTTTGCTCACCTTTCTGGTGATCATTTTGACCCCACGGGGTGAGATCTTGTGTGGTGCCCCAGATCGAGGGAGATTATCAGTGGCCTGTATGTCTTCCATTTTCTATTATTGCTCCCACAGTTGATTTCATCACACCAAGCTGCTTGCTTATTGCAGATTCAATCTACTCAGCCTGGTTCAAGGCTACAATTTTATTTCCCGTGTCCTTCGACAGTTCTTTGGTCTTCACCATAGTGGAGTTTGGAGAGTGACTGTTTGAACTTTTTATCAGTATAAAAGACACCTGTCCATAACTTCAGACAGGTGCCATTACTATAGTAATGAGTGGAGGACAGAGGAGCCTCTTAAAGAAGAAGTTACAGGTCTGTGAGAGGCAGAAATCTTGCATGCTTTTAGGCCACCAAATACTTATTTTCCACCATAATTTGCAAAATAAATCTTGCCATATCAGACAAGGTGATTTTCTGGATTTGTTTTCTCATTTTGACTCCCATAGTTGCTGTATACCTTAGTCAATTACGGGCCTCTCTCATCTTTTTAAGTGGGAGAGCTTGCACAATTGGTGGCTGACTAAATACTTTTTTCCCCACTGTATATGTAGGTAATGTAAATATATTTCTCTTTCTTGCAAAGGCAGGGTTTGAGGATTACAGTAAAAGTGAAACTGATGACTACGACACAGGCTGTGCCAAACTGATTGGTCGTCGTTTCATACTACAGATGGACAATGACCCAAAACATAAAGCCAAAGCAACCCAGGAGTTTATTGAAGCAAAGAAGTGGAATATTCTTGAATGGTCAAGTCAGTCACCTGATCTCAACCAAATTGAGCATGCATTTCACTTGTTAAAGACTAAACTTCAGACAGAAAGGCCCACAAACGAACAGCAACTGAAAACCACCTCAGTGAAGGCCTGACAGAGCATCAAAAAGGAGGAAACACAGCATTTGGTGATGTCCATGAATTCAAGACTTCAGGCAGTCATTGCCAACAAAGGGTTTTCAACCAAGTACTGGAAATGAACATTTTATTTGCAATTGTTTATTCTGTCCAATTACTTTTGGTCCCTTTAATAACAGGGTGGCACATGTTAAGGAGCTGAAACTCCTAAACCCTTCATCCAATTTTAATGTGGATACCCTCAAATGAAAGCTGAAAGTCTGAACTTCAACTGCATCTGAAATATTTTGTTTAAAATTCATTGTGGTAATGTCTAGAACCAAAATTAGAAAAATGTTGTCTCTGTCCAAATATATATGGACCCAACCGTAGAGTCATTACAAACTGAGTGATGTATTTAATTGTATATTTCTGTTAATTAATGTTGATGATTATGGCTTACAGCCAATGAAAACCCAAAAGTTATCTCAGTAAAATAGAATACTTTATAACATCAGCTTCAAAAAGTGATTTTAAAATCTGAAATATGGGCCTACAGAAATGTATGTTCAGTAAATGCACTCAGTACTTGGCTGGGGCTCCTTTGGCATCAATTACTGCATCAATGGGGCATGACATGGAGGCATTCCATCTGTGGCACCGCTGAGGTGTTACAGAAGCCCAGGTTGCTTTTATAGCAGCCTTCAGTTTCTCTGCATTGTTGGGTCTGGTGTCTCTCATTTTCTTCTTGACAATACCCCATATATGGGGTTAAGGTCAGACGAGTTTGCTGGCCAATTAAGCACAGTGATGCTGTTGCTTTAAACCAGAAATTGGTACTTTTGGCAGTGTGGACAGATGCCAAGTCCTGCTGGAGAATTAAATTTCCATCTCCAAAAGCTTGTCGGCAGAGGGAAGCATGAAGTGCTCTAAAATTTCCTGGTAGATAGCAGTGCTGACTTTGGTCTTGATAAATCACAGTGGACCTACACCAGCAGATGACATGGCTCCTGAAACCATCATTGATTGTGAATACTTCACACTAGATCTTGGAAATCAAGGTCCCAGAGTCTGGAGGAAGAGTGGAGAGACAGACAATCCTAGCTGCTTAAGGTCTAGTGTGAAGTTTCCACAATCAGTAATGGTTTGAGGAGCCATGTCATCTGCTGGTATAAGTACACTGTGTTTTATCAAGACCAATGACAGCGTGCTCATGTATTTGCCACAAATCTAACATGTTTGCAAAATTTGGCAAATCCAGAAAATTCGTACTTCAAACAATTCTCCAATCTCTAGTCAAGAGCAGACCTAGAAAACCTCCATCCCTTCCTGTTATCTCTCTCTATGTATCTTCCACTAGAAATGTTAAACTGAACAATAGGCAGTGACCAGTAAACTTTCGGAAAAATTGAGTGATTTTGGGCGGGTTAAGACAACATACCTTTAGCATAAAGTTCTAATAAAGTAATTTGAGTAATTTGCTAAATTGCTATTTAACATATTCTATATAAAATAATATAAATGTGTCTGACAGTACCCTATATTTTTTGCTAGCACTGTATTTCCCTGTAGTACTAGAATTTTAAATGTAGCCTTGTTAAACGTCCACTCATCTTTGATGCATAAGTACATCTGCAAATGTTTGTAATAAAAAAACTCTTGTTTGACAGCTTTCTTTAAAAGAGAACAGTTTCAAGAGAGAGTGAAAAGTTTGGAATTATTAATCATTACTCAAACAACAGGCAGGTTTCTAAACTCTATGTATAGCCTAAAGCCATAATAAATCTTTGAGATACAATGGCTTCTAGGGGATCTATAATGAGGTTGATTGCACCACAGAAATTTTTGGCTACAAAGTTGTTGTTTTTTCAGCTGTTACGGTAGTTATATTTTTCTTGATCAAAATATGGCAGGTAAAATATAATGTAGTAGTATTTATAATAAAATCTGGAGGATTCCTTAATATTACCTTTTTTTACTAAATAAAAAAAATCTAATACAATAGCATTTTGAAATAAAAAAGACATTGAAGTGATAAAGGAGTCTGAAATAGAGTGTCAACCATTAAAAACCATTAAAACATACTCAAAATAGCAGAAAATTTCAAGACAAAACTTTTAAATTGTCTGAAAAATCTTCAAATGGACATTCCCATTTCAGCTGCTTATAAATTAGACTAGGATATCTGCATCTTTAGGGCAGCCCGGTGGCTCAATGGTTAGCATTGCAGTGCTGGGGTCCTGGGTTCAAATCCCAACAAGGACAACATCTGGAAGGCGCTTGCTTCTTTTCCCCGTGTTTGTGAGGGGTATTCTGGTTTCCTCCAACACTCCAAAGACTTTCTGATAGGGAGTTTAGATTGTGAGCCCTACTAGGGGCAGTGATGATAATGTATGTAAAGCAAAATAAGATAGCGCTATATAAGCAAAGCATAACAACTAAAATTAATAATAAATCTTTATGTTGTGGTTACAGGACATGCTGTACATAGAGTGCATACAGTATAATGGTTCACAGTTCTCTGTCTGACAACATATGGTATCTTTATCAGCTTCTAGGAGAGCACACTAACGGAAAACAGAATGTAAGTCAGAATGCAGAAATCAGAACACAGAATGCAAATCAGAAAACAGAATGCAAATCTTTGAAAAGAAGACAACTGTGCCTTTCCATATTAATAGTTACACACTATTGTAATAGAAACTATGCAACTTATGGTACAAGCAGTAATGCAGAAATATAATTTGAACCTCCTAGATTGTGGTGCAGAACTTGCAACAAACCACCAACCTACCATGTACCTGATATTATACTGGAGTCTCTTTGTGTGGCAGAGGGAGCTTACTTTGAAAAAAGAACCCAGGTGCAACTGCTGCCTTTGTACACCATGTAGATATGCCCCAATATACAGATCTATAATTCGGTTTTCTATCTACAGATATATTTTATTAGTTTTACATGATGTGGTAAACTAAACAAATCTTAGTATGTGTTAAGCTTCCAAATGTCGTACGACAGGTTTTTTTTTTCTTGCACACCTCCTAAAAGGGTAAATTCTTATTTCCTGACTATTTCATTTGACATCAGTGCTCTATGAAAATATGATGTGGTTCTGTGAGCCTGGTTGATCTGTTTTTGTTGACTTTGGGGATTTGTAGTAACCTATCTTATTATATATCTGTGTTCTTAAAAATAGTTCATGGCCATGCATAATATGTTACAGATTGACAAACAGTTGGTATGTAGAAAAAACTGGAATGCTGCTGAATCTCTGTCATGTGAAAGTATAATTTCATTAAATTTACTTCTCAAACAATGTTATCATCACTTTTCAGAATAGATGCTATTATCCAATTATAGGAATGATTTTGTTTTACAGTTAAATGTTGTGTTGTAGAGAAGCTATGAAGGCCTAATAATATCAGTTATTAGTTCATCAGCAGAACCAGTCATTGCATGTCTTACTGTGTCGCATTTAGGTACCTCTGTTCTGGATAAGGCTACTTACCAAATTTGAAAAGCTCATAGCTAAAGCAAGAAAAAATATATAATTTTGACACCATGATGCTTGTAAGGGCTAAATCACAAGTCTGTTTTTCACAAACAAGTGCTATTTTTTTTTTTTCTTAACAGATAGCACACAGACACATTATGGTCTATGGCCCTTTATACTTATCCTTGTTTCGTCAGGCCAAATTCACGCATTTCATTTTGATGTGCTAGGAAAGTGCGAGAAAACTGCATGTCCCAAATTCTTGTGTTAAAACTTCCAAATTTTATTCCATCTTGATTTAAAAAAGAGCATATTGTATTGTTATGTATTCTCCATAGAAAGCATCTCACGAGTTTCTGGGGTGTACCCCCTTTAGTCATAGTGAAAATGAAAAACAAGCAAAACTAGAAACAATGTAAAACCCTTAGTAGCCTTTCCACTGCTAGAAACAATGTAAAACCCTTAGTAGCCTTTCCACTGCAAGTTAATCATGATGCTGACAATTAGAAGTACATACAGTTGCGCTTAAAAGTTTACATACCCCAGAGAACTTTTGCTTTTTTGACCTTTTTTCAGAGAATATGACTGAACTTTTTCTCCTCTCATGATTAGTGGTTGGGGGAATCCATTTATTGCCAAACTACTGTGTTTTCTCTTTTTAAATCACAATGACAACCCAAAATATCCAAATGACCTTGATCAAAAGTTTAAATACTCCTTTTCTTAATACCATGTATTGTCCCCTCTAACATCAATGACAGCTTGAAGTCTTTTGTGGTAGTTTTCGATGAGGCTCTTTATTTTCTCAGATGGTAAAGCTGCCCATTATTCTTGGCAAAAAGTTTCCATTTCCTTTAACCCCTTCCTGACATCAGACGTACTATCCCGTCCATGGGACCCGGGCCCCTATGCCCATGGACGGGATAGTACGTCTACCGCGATCAGCGGCGCCCACGTGGTGAGCGCCGCTGATCGCGGCCGGGTGTCAGCTGATGATCACAGATGATGCCCAGCACAATGTGTCAGGGGCGGTCACGGACCGCCCCCGACACGTTAACCCCTTGCACACCACGATCAAACATGATCGCGGTGTACCGGGGTTAAAGGGAAGCATCGGCAGGGAGGGGGCTCCCTCCGTGCTTCCCTGAGCCCCCCATGGCAGCGCAATGTGCAGCACTGCTGCGGGGGGCTCCTTTCCTGCAGGCCCCCGAATCCAAGATGGCGACGGGGGCCTTCGGGGGCCTCCAGGAAGCTGGCTTCCTCAGTGCCTGCAAAGCGCAGGCATGAGGAAGCCTTCTGCACTGCCTGTGACAGATCACTGATCTGTCACAGTGATCTGTGACAGATCAGCGATCTGTCACAGGACAGTGATGTCCCACCTGGGACTATTTAATAAAGTTAAAAAAAAATAAAAAAAAGTGTTAAAATAAATTAAAAAAAATCGTCAAATAAATTAGAAAAAAAAAAATATTCCCCCAAATAAATCCATTTTTTGGAAATAAAAAAAAAAAACAATAAAAGTACACATATTAGGTATCGCCGCGTCCGTAACGACCCGCCCTATAAAACTGTCCCATTAGTTAACCCCTTTAGCGAACCCCTTAAAAAACAAAACTAAAAAACAAAGCAAAAAATAATGATTTATTATCATACCGCCAAACAAAAAGTGTAATAACGCGCGATTAAAAAGACGCACATAAATAGCATGGTACCGCTGAAAACGTCATCTTGTCCCGCAAAAAACGAGCCGCCACACAGCATCATCAGCGAAAAAATAAAAAAGTTATAGCTCGCAGAATAAAGCGATGCAAAAATAATTATTTTTTATATAAAATAGTTTTCATTGCATAAAACCGACAAAACATAAAAAAACGACCTAAATGAGGTATCGCTGTAACCGCACTGACCCGAAGAATAAAACCGCTTCATCAATTTTATCGCACGCGGAACGGTGTAAACGCACCCCCCCAAAAGAAATTCATGAAACGCTGGTTTTTGTTCATTCTGGGTCCCAAAAATCGGAATAAAAAGCGATCAAAAAAGTCACGTGCCCGAAAATGGTACCAATAAAAACGTCAACTCACCCCGCAAAAAATAGGACCTCACATGACTCGGTGGGTCAAAATACGGAAAAATTATAGCTCTCAATATGTGGTGATGCATAAACTATTTTTACAATAAAAATAGTCTTTTAGCGTGCGACAGCTGCCAAATATAAAAACCGCCATGAATAGTAAATCAAACCCCCCGTTATCACCCCCTTAGTTAGGGAAAAATAATAAAATAAAAAAAAATTATTTATTTCCATTTTTCCATTAGGGTTAGGGTTAGGGCTAGGGTTAGGGTTAGGGTAGGGTTAGGGCTAGGGTTAGGGTTAGGGCAAGGGGTAAGGGTTAGGGCTGAGATTAGGGTTAGGGGTGTGTTGGGGTTCGGGTTGGAGTTAGAATTGGGGGTTTCCACTGTTTGGGCACATCAGGGGCTCTCCAAATGCAACATGGTGTCTGATCTCAATTCCAGCCAATTCTGTTGTGAGTTCATTTTCCCCTTCATTACTGAGGCCTGAGGAACTCCCTCTTCTGGTAAAGAAAGGTAGTGAGCCTGATTATCAAACACCTGAGGCTGATGATGATGACTGGCTGAGTGGAGTTGCTGACTGGATATAAGGCTGCCGACGCCCTTCTGCCCTGCGGGTGATTTCTCTGTGGGATCCTTGGAGACCAGTCTGAATTCCTGCTCGTCTAAAGCTAAGTTTGCTGCTCGGCCTTTTGCTTTGTGCTTTGACTTTGTTTTGCTTTGTTTTTCTGGATTTCTGCCATTCCCTGCTGGGGTGTGCTGAATTCATTTAGCTCTGTCTTTTGAAAATACCTGAGTGCTGATTTAGTTTTTGAAGCCTAGCTGCTTCAGGGCCTTTTTCATATCAGCTTGTTGGCTTATGTCTTTGATAGGGTTTTGGCAGATTGCAGACAGCAGCCTTCCTGTCCTTTCCTATCTAGGTAGTTTCGGGCCCCGTCTTTGCTCAGTCTATCTTTCTGTCTGTGTTAGTATTTTCATCTTGCTTCACCTTCATTATATGTTGGGGGCTGCCTATTGCTTTGGGGTCTGCTCTGGGGCAGTTTAGATTTCCCCTTTCTTTCTTTAGGCCTATGTAATTCTCCGGCTGTGATCGAGGGGTCTAGGGCATCGTAGGAACCCCCCACGGCTACTGCTAGTTGTGTTGATAGGTTCAGGGGTCTACAATCTGATAGTTGCCAACTTCTCTGGTTTTCTGGACTTAGCTTGTATTTCTGCTTTTGTCTCCTACGGTGACTCATTCATAACACAATTCTGAGTTGAAAAAGTCAAATGGTGCTCCTTCCCTTCCAAGCTCTGCCATGCACCTAAACAGTGTTTTACCCCCACATGTAGGGTATCAGCCTACTCAGGTCAAATTTCAAAACAATTTTTGGGGTCCAATTTCTCCTGTTACCCTTAGGAAAATAAAAAATTGGGGGCAAAAATATCATTTTTGTGGAAAAAAATGATTTTTTTATCTTCACGTCCGAGCGTTATAAATTTCTGTGAAGCCCTTGGGGGTTCAAAGTGCTCACCACACATCTAGATAAGTTCCTTAGCGGGTCTCGTTTCCAAAATGGGGTCATTTGTGGGGGTTTCCACTGTTTAGGTACATTAGGGGCTCTCCAAAGGCAACATGACACACGCAGACCATTCCATCAAAGTCTGCATTCCAAAACGTCACTACTTCCCTTCCGAGCCCAGACGTGTATCCATACAGTAGTTTTCTCCCACATATGGAGTGTCAGCGTACTCAGGACAAATTGGACAACAACTTTTGGGGTTCAATTTCTCCTGTTACCCTTGGGAAAATAAAAAAATTGGGGACTAATTGATCATGTTTGTGGAAAAAATACGATTTTTTTATTTTCATGCCCTGGCATTATAAACTTCTGTGAAGCCTTTGGAGGTTCAAAGTGCTCACCTCACATCTAGATAAGTTCCTTAGGGGGTCTAGTTTTTAAAATGGTGTCATTTGTTGGGGGTTTCCACTGTTTTGGTACATCAGGGGTTTTCCAATCGCGACATGGTGTCCGATCTCAATTCCAGCCAAAAATGTCAAATGGCGCTGCTTCCCTTCCGAGTTCTGCCATGCGCCCAAATAGTGGTTTACCCCCACATGTGGGGTATCAGCGTACTCAGGACAAATTTCACAATAACTTTTAGGGTCCTGTTACCTTTGGAAAAATAAGAATTGAGGGTGAAAAGATCATTTTTGTGGAAAAAATATGACTTTTTAATTGTACGGCTGTATGTTATAAACTTCTGTGAAGCTCTTGGGGGTTCAAAGTTCTCACCACACATCTAGATAAGTTCCTTAGGGGGTCTACTTTCTAAAATGGTGTCATTTGTGGGGGGTTTCCACTGTTTTGGTACATCAGGGGTTTTCCGATCGCGACATGATGTCCGATCTCAATTCCAGCCAAAAACGTCAAATGGCGCTGCTTCCCTTCCGAGCTCTGCCATGCGCCCAAATAGTGGTTTAGCCCCACATGTGGGGTATCAGCATACTCAGGACAAATTGCACAATAACTTTTAGGGTCCTGTTACCCTTGGGAAAATAAAAAATTGGGGTGAAAAGATCATTTTTGTGGAAAAAATATGATTTTTTAATTGTACCGCTGTACGTTATAAACTTCTGTAAAGCCCTTGTGGGTTCAAAGTTCTCACCACATATCTAGATAAGTTCCTTGGGGGGTCTAGTTTCCAAAATGGGGTCACTTGTTGGGGCTTTCCACTGTTTAGGTACATCAGGGACTCTCCAAACGTGACATGGCGTCCGATCTGAATTCCAGCCAATTTTGCATTGAAAAAGTCAAACGGCGCTCCATCCATTCTGAGCTCTGCTGTGCACCGAAACAGTCGTCCCCCCCACATATCAGGTATCAGCATACTCAGAACAAATTGCACAATAACTTTTGCAGTCCAATTTCTCCTGTTACCCTTGGTAAAATAAAAAAAATTGAACCCTGAACTATTTTTTTTGTGAAAAAAGTTAGATGTTCATTTTTTTTTAAATAATCAAAAAAATTCCTGTGACGCACCTAAAGGGTTAATAAACTTCTTGAATGTGGTTTTGAGCACCTTAAGGGGTGCAGTTTTTAGAATGGTGTCACCTTTGGGTATTTTCTGTCATATAGACCCCTCAAAGTGGCTTCAAATGTGATGTGGTCCTAAAAATAAAATGGTGTTGTAAAAATGAGAAATCGCTGGTCAACTTTTAACCCTTATAACTTCCTAACAAAAAAAATTTTGGTTCCAAAATTGTGCTGATGTAAAGTAAACATGTGGGAAATGTTAGTTATCAAGTTTTTTGTGTGCCGTATCTCTGTGATTTAAGGGCATAAAAATTCAAAGTTGGAAAATTGCGCAATTTTCAAAATTTTCGCCAAATTTCCGTTTTTCTCACAGTTATTTGAATGAAATTTTACCACTAACATGATGTACAATATGTCACGAGAAAACAATGTCAGAATCACTGGGATCCATGGAAGCGTTCCAGAGTTATGACCTCATAAAGGTACAGTGGTCAGAATTGTAAAAATTGGCCAGGTCATGAACGTACAAACCACCCTTGGGGGTGAAGGGGTTAAATTCCTGGGCTGTCTACCACTAACTGCATGCTTGAGGTCTCCGAAAGTGGCTCAATGATATTGAGATCAGGAGAGTGTTTTCATGAAAGGAATCAGGGTGTATAGTTTTCTCTACTTTTTTCATTAATCCAGTTGATGGCTTGCTACTTTATGAGACCGGTTTCCACCAATAACAGCTGACAACAGGATAAAAAATGTGGCAAGCTCTGATCTTTTCATGTTCTTGTAGTGTATATAATGATATGAAAGTACAGAACATGGATAACAGCCATTTTGCTTCTATGTGCTCTTTGTTTAAAACATGGACATGTGAAATAATTCACAAAGCACCAGCACTGGCAATAAAGATTATGCCCTACTTATCCTCACTAGGATCCTCAAAAATATTAGGATGTACTCAAAACGAATGATGATATTCTTGACTATGTAAGGGTGATCCCCTTGAACATGTACCAAAAAAAAATGTTCATTTGGTGACAGGATGGAATACATTCATTTCATGCCACCACTGAAAGCAGAAACATGGCTCCCAGTGAGACCAAGGGGTTATTATAAATGTGGGACCTGCGTGGCTTGTGCACATATTTTAAAAGGCAATACCTTCTCCAGTGGGGTAATAAGGGAAAGTTTTTGCATCAAGGAATTTTTCAACTGTAAAACCGAGGGAGGCATTTACAAAGCAACACGTATCTTTGCTAAGGAATACATTGTCAAGACTATCAGAGAATTCAGGAGAAGAATGAACAGGATACACCCACTTTCTAGGCACATCAACCAGGAATAATGAGCAGCTAAGTTTCAGCTGCTTTTACAGTTGCCCAACATTCCCCTGCACTATAGCAGACTTACCAGTGGAAAAGCCAAACTTCATGTGCCACAAATGCAAGCTTGTGTCCCTGTTGGAGGAAAAGTTGCAAAATCTCGAAGAGAGGTTAACCACATTGAAGATCATTAAGGAAGGTGAAGAGTTCTTAGACAGAGCAGAATTATCTCTTCATGTTACAGAAAGATAAGAAATTCGAAGTGCACCTGAAGAAACAGAGGAATGGAAACATGTGACCCAGAGAAGCAGGAGGATCGGGAGGCAGTCAGCACCCATACTGTTAAGGAACCAGTACAAGGCTCTTACACAGGAGAACGATGAAGAAATACATTAAGTTAAGGCTTTACCCACAAAGAACAACCTTGTATGCCCTCAGAGTCCTCCAAGATGGAGAAAGAAAAATGTTGTGAAGAAGAAACGGAGAGTTGTGGTCATGGGGGAGTCCCTGTTGAGACGAACAGAGGCCGCTATCTGCAGACCGGATATAACCTCAAGAGAAATGTGCTGTCTTCCAGGTGCAAAAATTAAAGATGTGTCTGACAGGATATCAGGACTCTTCAGACCTACAGACGACCACCCATTCCTGCTAATACATATGGGGACAAATGTCACAGCAAGAAACGACCTGGAAACCATCTGTAGTGACTTTGAAAACTTAGGTAAGAAAGTGAAAGAACTGGGAGTGTAGGTGGTCTTCTCTTCCATCCTCTCAGTGGATGGCCATGGAACAAGGAGGTGGAGTAAGATTCTGCAGGTGAACAACTGGCTACGTCGATAGTGCTGTCAGCAAGGATTTGGATTTCTGGATCACAGAGTGAATTACCTTTATGATGGACTACTTGCTAGAGATGGGGTGCACCTTACGAAGACTGGAAAACATGTATTTGGAAGTCGCCTTGCTACACTGATCAGGAGAGCTTTAAACTAGAACAATGTGGGAAGGGAAGCAAAAAGCCAGAAAAAGCCATACACCTGACAAATGCTATTGAGAACTCAGCTATTAGAAGTGGAAAGGAAGAACAAAGACAAAAGAATCTAAATAATAAAAATATTGGAGAAAGAGAAACCAATCACAAACTAAAATGTTTCAATACTAATGCACAAAGCATGGGCAACAAACAAGGAGAATTGGAACTACTAACACAGGAAAAGAAATATGATGTCATTGGAATCACTGAAACTTGGTGGGACAATACGCATGACTGGAATACAAGGCTAGAGGAATACAACTTATTTGCTAGAAACACACTTGATAAACGAGGAGGAGGTGTCGCATTGTATGTTAGAAACGCGTATATCTGCACAGAGATTGAAGCTTCAGAGATTGGGAGTTCTGTGGAAACTGTTTGGGTAAGAATACAAGGACAGAACAATGGAAAGGACACCATTGTAGGCATTTACTACAGGCAGCCTGTGCAAGCTGAAGATATGGATGAACTCTTTATGCATCAAATGGCCAAGTTCTCCAAAAAATATGACATAGTTGTCATGGGAGATTTCAACTATCTTGACATTTGTTGGGAATCTCTCTCAGGCAAAACTAACAGGTCAAGGAAATTCTTATCCTCTCTTGCTGACAAATTTATCTTCCAAAAGGTAGGGGAGAAAACAAGGGGAACTGCTACCTTGGATCTAATCCTTACAAATAGGGAGGAAATGGTTGAGGAGGTAAAAGTGTCTGGGACCCTAGGAGGTAGCGACCATGCTATTTTAGAATTTTGGATAACTAGAGGAGGAAGACCTGTGAAGACTCAGACGTCAAGGTTAGATTTCAGAAAGGCAGATTTTAAGGGATTTAGTCTGGTTTCACATTTGCGTTTTTTAGCGCTGGAAAAAAACGCATACCTGCGCATGCGTTTTTTCCCCTATATTTAACATGGGTGCGCATACCTGCGCGCTGGTAAGCGCATGTATGCGATTTTCATGCGCTGCGTTTTTTTGGGGTGTGTGTTGGTATTTTCCAGACGCAGCATGTTGCATTTTTTGGCCCTGCAAAAAAGCACATGCACACATATGCGCACGTTTTGCGCTAAAAATGGCCATTATAGCCTATGGATGTGCATATGTGCGCACTGGCATGCTCATCTATGCGTTTTTTTGCATATGCGTTTTTTTTTTTAACCATGGAATTTAGGGGTTTGGGTTAGAGTTAGGGTTAGTTAAGGGGGTTTAGGGTTAGGATTAGGGTCAGGGTCAGGGTTAGGGTTGGGGTTTGGGTCAGGGTTAGGGTTAAGTATGGTTTGGTTAAGGGTTAGGGTCAGGGTTAGGGTCAGGATTAGGGTTAAGTATGGTTTTGTTAAGGGTTAGGGTCAGGGTTAGGGTTAGGGTTAGGGTCAGGGTTAGGGTTAGGGTTGGGGTCAGGGTTAGGGTTAGGGTCAGGGTTAGGGTTAAGTATGGTTTTGTTAAGGGTTAGGGTCAGGGTTAGGGTCAGGATTAGGGTTAAGTATGGTTTTGTTAAGGGTTAGGGTCAGGGTTAGGGTTAGGGTTAGGGTCAGGGTTAGGGTTAGGGTTAGGGTCAGGGTTAGGGTTAGGGTTGGGGTCAGGGTTAGGGTTAGGGTCAGGGTTAGGGTTAAGTATGGTTTTGTTAAGGGTTAGGGTCAGGGTTAGGGTCAGGATTAGGGTTAAGTATGGTTTTGTTAAGGGTTAGGGTCAGGGTTAGGGTTAGGGTTAGGGTTAGGGTCAGGGTTAGGGTTAGGGTCAGGGTTAGGGTTAGGGTCAGGGTTAGGGTTAAGTATGGTTTTGTTAAGGATTAGGGTCAGGGTTAGGGTCAGGATTAGGGTTAAGTATGGTTTTGTTAAGGGTTAGGGTCAGGGTTAGGGTTAGGGTTAGGGTCAGGGTTAGGGTTAGGGTTAGGGTTAGGGTTAGGGTCAGGGTTAGGGTTAGGGTTAGGGTTAGGGTCAGGGTTAGGGTTAAGTATGGTTTTGTTAAGGGTTAGGGTCAGGGTTAGGGTTAGGGTTAGGGTCAGGGTTAGGGTCAGGGTTAGGGTCAGGGTTAGGGTTAGGGTCAGGGTTAGGGTTAGGGTTAGGGTTAGTTAGGGTTTAGGGTTTGGGTTAGGGTTAAGTATGATTTGGTTAAGGGTTAGGGTCAGGGTTAGGGTTAGGGTTAGGGTCAGGGTTAGGGTTAGTAAAGTCATGGTTTGGGTAGTGTGAGGGGCCACCTAAAAATGTTGGAAAAAAACGCAAACGCGGTAAAAACGCACTAAAAACGCATACAAACGCATAAAAACGCTGCGTTTTTTTCATGCATGCTCATAAAAATGCTTGAAAAAAACGCAGCAGTTGTATGCTTATGTATGCATTTTTTCAATGCGTTTTTTTGCGGGAAAAACGCGCTGCAAAAAAAAGCAAGTGTGAAACTAGCCTTAGAAAGAGAATTGGAGGGATCCAATGGCTGGATATCCTTAAGAACAAAAATGTCCAGGAAGGATGGGAAATCTTGAAAAATGAAATTCTCAAAGCACAATTGTTAACAATTCCAAAAATAGGGAAGAATAGGAAGCATTTAAGGAAACCAGTATGGATGAACACAGAACTTAAGCACATGCTAAAAAGGAAGAAAGAAATGTTTATAAAATGGAAAGAGGGAGGCATATCTAAAGAAGAATATAATGCTGTCTGCAGAGCTTGCAGGGCACAAATCAGATTACTAAAGCTGACAATGAATTGAGGCTTGCAAGAGACATCAAAAGCAATAATAAAGGATTTTGGGGATATGTCAAAAGTAAAAGAAAAGTCAAAGATACTATAGGATTTTTACAGGATGAAAATGATGAAATGGTAAGACATCCTGAAAAGGCTGAACTTTTAAATTCCTATTTTGCACTTGTTTTCTCTCAGAAAGGAAATGTAACATCAACTGTTCTTCACTGTCCTATTAAGGGAATAGAAGAATTCAGGATATTTATAAACAGAAATATAGTGAGGAAACACTTAGCTAACATAAATGAATTCAAATCTCCAGGTCCATATGAATTACACCCCAGAGTACTGAAGGAGATAGCAGAAGAAATTTTTGAACCCTTCTCCATAAACTTTGAAAATTAATGGAGAACAGGAGAAGTCCCAGAAGACTGGAGAAGAGCAAATGTTGTTCCTATCTTCAAAAAGGGGAAGAAGGTGGACCCAGGGAACTATAGGCCGGTGAGTCTGACTTCTATACCAGGAAAGATCTTTGAACAAATTATTAAACAACATGTATGTTAGTACCTGGATAAGAATGAAGTGATTAAACAGAGTCAGCATGGGTTTGTAACTAATAAGTCATGTCAGACTAACTTAATTTCCTTCTATGACAGACTCACTGATTGGCTGGATCAGGGAAATGCTGTAGATATAGCATATCTTGACTTCAGCAAAGCATTTGACAAAGTATCTCACACAATCCTTATTGAAAAAATGGATAAGTATGGAATGGACAAAGAAAACTGTTAGGTGGATTCATAACTGGCTTAGTGATCGAACCCAAAGAGTGGTCGTAAATGGCTGCACATCCAGTTGGAAGAATGTCTCAAGTGGGGTACCACAGGGCTCTGTCCTGGACCCTGTATTGTTTAACATTTTTATCAATGATTTAAATGAAGGAATTGAGGGTAAACTGATTAAATTTGCTGATGACACAAAGCTAGGAGGGATAGCTAATACTAGAGAAGAAAGAGAGAGGATTCAAAAAGATATAAATAAGCTGGGCAGCAACTAGCAGAATGGTTTTTAACAGGGAAAAATGCAAAGTACTTACTGGGCAATAAAAATGAAAAAAGCATATGCAGAATGGGAGGAATAGGGCTAAGCAACATCACATGTGAAAAAGACTTGGGTATACTAATAGATCACAAACTGAATATGAGTCAACAGTGTGATGCAGCAGCAAAAAAGGCAAATGCAATTCTAGGATGTATTAACAGAAGCATGCAGTCTACGTGAAGTTATTATTGCCCTCTACTCCTCTTTGGTCAGACCTCATCTGGAATACTGTGTCCAGTTTTGGGCACCACATTTTAAAAAAGACATTAACAAGCTGGAGCAAGTTCAAAAAATAGCGACAAGAATGGTGACCGGTCTGCAAACCCTGTCTTATGAGGAAAGGTTGCAGGATTTCTGAATGTTTAGCTTGCAGAAGAGAAGACTGAGAGGAGACTTATTAGCTGTCTACAAATATCTCAAGGGCTGTCACATTGCAGAAAAATCATCTTTATTCTCATTTGCACAAGGAAAGACTAGAAGCAATGGGATGAAACTGAATGGGAGAAGACACAGATTAGATATTAGAAAAAACTTTTTGACAGTTAGAGTGATCAATGATTGGAACAGGCTGCCATGAGAGGTGGTGAGTTCTCCTTCAATAGAAGTCTTCAAGTGGAGGCTGGACAGACATCTGTCTGGGATGATTTAGCGAATCCTGCTTTTGAGCAGGGGGTTGGACCAGATGGCCCAGGAGGTCCCTTCCAACTCTACGATTCTATGATTCTATGAAATTCTGACTTAATGATCACTTATTCCTAGATAAACCTATATAAAAGGCAGTATGAGCTAGTTGCCAGCCTTCATTTGTAGTGCTTTTGGAATGATGGAGTTTGATGGAAGGTTATGACCAGAGAAGTAGAGAATAGACTAAGTATATAAAGAGGAACTTGAATTAGGGAACGTGATAGTCCGCCCTAAACAGATATGTTTTTAGGGAGTGCCTAAAACTGAGTAAGTTCTGGTTAGTTCAAATTTCTTGGGGTAGAGCATTCGAGACAATTGGTGCAACTCAGGAGAAGTTTTGGAGGCAGGAGTAGGAGGTACGGATTAGTGCTGATGTTAGTTGAAGGTCTCTTACAGAGCGTAACGAGCGGGTAGGATTATAAGAAGAAATGAGTGAGGAGATGTAGTGTTGTGCCACACTATGCATAGCTTTGTGGGTGAGAACAAGTAGTTTAAATTAGATCCTATAATGTAGGGGCAGCCAGTGCAATGACTGACACAGAGCTGAGACATCCTAGTACCGATTAGCCAGATAGATAAACCTGGCTGCTGCATTAAGGATGGACTGGAGAGGGAAAAGTCGAGTGATGGGGAGGTCAATTAAAAGAGAATTACAGTAGTCAAGGTGGGAGGGTATTAGGGAAACAGTGAGGGTTTTTGTTGTTTCCATGGTGAGAAAGGGGCGGATTCTAGAGATGCGCTTTAGGTGCAAGTGGCAAGAGAGGGCAAGAGATTGTATGTAGGAGGTGAAGGAAAGATTGGTGTCAAAAAATCCACTCAGACAGCACACCTGCTGCCTTGGCATTATTGTGGTGCCACAAATGGAGAGGGAGATGTCAACTTTAGGGAGGTGACAAGATGGTGGGAGCAGAAGACGTTCAGTTTTGGAAAGGACGAGTTTCTGATAGAGAGCAGACATGATGTTGGAAACTGTGGACAGACAGTTACTGGTGTTCTTTAGTACAGCAGGGGTAAGGTCAGGAGATGATGTGAATAGTTGAGTGTTATCAGCATAAAGATGGTATTGAAAGCCAAATTTGCTTATAGTCTGTCCAATTGGGGCTGTCTAGAGAGAGCAGAGGGCTCAGGCCTGAAACCTGAGGGACCCCAATAGTGAGAGGACAAGGCGAAAAAGTGGAACCAGCTTACGATACACTGAAAGAGCAGTCAGAAAAATCTGAAGAGAAACAGGAGAGAGCAGTACTCTTTATGCCTATTGATTGGAGCATGGAGAGTAAGAGATGGTGTTCAACACTGTCAAAAGCTGCGGAGATGCCAAGAAGGTAGAGCAGAGAATGGTGACCCTTAAGGTTTGCTGTCAAAAGGTCATTAGACACTTTGATGAGTGCAGTTTTAGGGGGTGGAAGCCAGACTGTGATGGATCTAGGACAGAGTGAGTGGAGAGGTAACGGGTAAGGCGCATCATGGGAAAGTGTTCACATATTGAAAGAGACTCACTAGGCATCATAGGGACATGTTAGCATTCCACCTTTCAGAAGTGAGGTCAGATGCTTTTCACAGGTGGTCTCATTTGAAATTGATTTAAGGCAGCCTCTCATCCTTATACACTTCATGACCACATGTTCTACACAGGTTATGCAACACCCTGATGTACATTAACAAATTATATTGTGGCACCATGTTAGCCAGAAAATGTGAATACTTTTCTGCCCAATGATGACAAAAGTATTCTCAGAGTGATACCTTTATTGACTAACCAGAAAATAATGTTTGCAAGCTTTCAGAGCACAGAAGCTCCTTCTTCAGGCAAGATTACAAATAGATTAATAAGAAAAAAGCACTAGATTTAAGGGATAGGGATACTACAGTAGGGCATTTGTTCAAGAGGAGGGAGGTGTGATGCATCCTAAAAATAAGCCAAGGAAATCAAATTACTCATTTTGTTTCAAATGGAGAGGCGTGGGAATGTTCTTCTTAATTATCCGGAGTCCGTCTGGTGGAGGTGTGAATTGTATCTATGTAGTGAGTGATAAATCTAGGTGCTAAATTGAGTCCTAGTGTCAAAGATTTGAACATCTTTATCAGTTTGAATTCACAATTTTTTCTTTCTCTGTCATCATTAAAATGAACTTTTAGTATTAAGACTTTTAAGTCTATCATACAATGTCCAGTTCCAGAGAAATGTTTTCCCACAGGTGTGTCCATTTCATTCCTGATTTTGTGTCTGTGTAGATTCATCCTTGTTTGTAGTTTTTGTATGGCTTCCCCAATATAGACACCTCCAGGGCATCTCTTACATTGTATCATGTACACCACATTGGAGGATGTACATGAAAAGAAAACCATGATCTTATATTTGCAACACCCTGAAAACCTGTTTAAGGTGCCCTCTTTCTCTTCACCACCCAGTTTTTGGGTCATACTACATCTGCTTAATGGTCTGAGGGAAATTTTTGTGGGTTGTCGTTGCCTCTATATTAAGGCATGGTTAGTATAGGTTTTTCTATCTGTTTTGAAATGCTTTTATTCATTGCTGTGTTTTGCCTTTTGTGTATTTTGAAATTTGGAAATAAAGCACATATCTTTTATGCAATTTAGGTGTTCCCATATATGTGGGCATGGTCTTTTTTCTTTGTTTTGTCATGTTTCATTGCATGCCTATGGAGGACCCTCTTAATAGGGGTTGCTGCACATGAGATACAGGACAGTCAGGGGATGCAGGTACACGGAGCAGGACCTGGCAGATCACGTGACAGCTGGGGAGGCCCCCGGGGATGGAGTCAATCTCTGTGAATGGACGAGAGCCGACTGCTGGATGAGCACTGGATACGTAGTCAGGCAAGCTGACGTCAGAAGCCGGGAAGTCGAGCAGTAGCCATGGACGAGACAGAAAGATGATGGGAGACAAGCTGAAGTTGGTAGCCAGATGAGAGCGTGGGTCCAAAGGGAAAGACAGAGAGTGGTCAGGGACAGAGCAAGGGATCAGAACCTAGGAGTACAAGAGACAGAAGAAGAAACAGAGTCCTAGCTGAGTCATACACTGGAAAACACAAACACACAGAGGCACAATGATATCAGAATGATAACTTGGGTCAGCAACTCAAGCTGGGTAAGCAGATGTATCACTGACAGAGAACCAGGCCAGAAGCAGAACTAAATAGGCCTCCCTGAACCAAAGAGAGGCTAAACAAAATTAACCCCTTTCTGACCAGGACGGGAGAAAAAACCCATTCTGTGTCATGACAGATACGTCTCATCAGGATAAATGGCTGAGATTGAACCATTATATTATGAGTACAGGCAATTTTGAGCACTTGCACTTTATATTGTTATATATGTTAGTTGGTACTGTTGGTTGGTACACTTATTTTTAAATGGTAGTAATAAAAGTTTAGTTTTTTTACCTTCTCTACTACATTATCTCTACCTGTTGATTATGTAGTTTCCAACTGAGAGTTTAAAAAAGATCCCGATTCACTTTAAGGCTTCAGCTGGTACGAATAATTAATGAAAGGAATATCCTCATGGCAACCCGCTATTAGTACCTATAAAATTTAAAAAGTAGCTTTCTTTGCTGAATTTACATTAAGTCTCTATTGACCAAAGCAGAGTTCCTCTGAGAGGAGTGGTTTGAATTTTCACCATGTAGGATCAACTTCACCTTTCAGCATTTCTACCAATCACTTTTAATTTTTTTATTTTTGTCTGCATGTTTAATATTTTTTCAACAATTTTATGCATTTTAATTATGCATGATTGTATTTGTAATGTTACATTTTTTAACCTAATTATAATATTGAGACCATTTAATCAATCAAATAATGTCACCAGTTTCAATTGGTTATAATATTAAACATTTTTTGTAATATATATACATGTTTTTATATTGCTTAACTAACATAATTTATATTTACATGTTATTGCTCCGACTTGTAATACAATGATATAATATGCTTCATGGCTTCAAAGGAATTGATTTCTTAGGTCTGTCTTCTTTGCTTACAAGCTAATTCTCAAAAAGTTAATTATGGTTCCATAATTGTCTGATATGATATTCAAGCTTGAATTATTGCTGCAGATTTTATTTACTGATAGAAAAAAATATTACAAGCATAATTCTATTCTTTTATCCATCATAATCTTTGAATTGCAGATACTTAATTGTACAGAACACATTATTAAATAAATTGGTTGAAAGAATCTATATAATGTGCATATTCTCTTAATTAACTATACACAGAACAAATTTACTTATGAATTTTATGCACTGGAATAAAATATAAAGTTGATAATCAAAAGACTAATAGAGAATGATGTATTGTAGGCAATCACATTTAATTTGTCATGAAGTATTATAGTGATGTTCAAATTATACAGACATACACAAAACTTCGCAATATAATTTTCTGCCTTGATAAATATTCTTAAAATTGGAGACATTTTACATACTGTTTCAGGCATATAGCAATAAATAAGAATGAGCAGACCTGTGGATGTTTGGATTACTGTAGTCCAACGTTGTTTCGGGTATCCAAACTTGACCCAGAATCCAAACCCAATAGAAATAAAGGGGACCCAAACTACTAGTTACAATTTGGAGGCAGCAGCAGTTTGCCCTCCACAGCAGGGGATCAGCTGACGTTACCGAACCCCACTTTCACATGAACGAGTGTTTTTTTCTGTGTGGACAGCACTTCCGAGCACCAACTGACGATGTTGGAGCCCAGGGATAGTCATTTTGTAGGCTGAGGCCTACTTGGAGGCAGTTTAAGATAAGACGTTGTTTGAATTTGGAGGCAGCAGGAGAGTTTGCCGTACACACAGCAGGGGATCAGCTGACGTTACTGAACCCCACTTACACATGAACAAGTGTGTTTTTCTGTGTGGACAGCACTTCCGAGCACCAACTGGCGTTGTTGGAGCCCAGGGACAATCAGGGTGCAGGCCGAGGCCTACTAGGAGCCAGGTGTGAATCTGAGGTATTTTGACTTTGGAGGGAGCAGGACACTTTGCCCTCCACACAGCAGGGGATCAGCTGACGTTACCGAACCCCACTTTCACATGAACGAGTGTTTTTTTCTGTGTGGACAGCACTTCTGAGCACCAACAGGCATTGTTGGAGCCCAGGGACAATCAGGGTGCAGGCCGAGGCCTACTTGGTGGCAGTTTTAGATTGTTTGTAGGCTACAACAGACTGTCAACATGCTCCAATTAGGCATCTGTCTCCACTCTGTTTCCAGGATTTCACGTGACCACCAACACTGCCAGTTTATGCGTACAGCAGCCGTCTGCCCAATCCACACGTGTTCCTGTGTTACTGGGGTTCTGTAATGTCAGCAGATCCCCTGATGTGTGTCTGCCACTGTCTCCTGCTCTGTCCACATTCCCACCGCTTGTAGTGGGAAGGTGGACAGCGCAGGAGACAGTGCCGGACACACATTGGGGGATCTGCTCACGTAACAGAACACCAGGAACACAGGAACAAGTGTGGACTGCGCAGACGGCAACTGTGAGCAGGAACTGGCGGTGCTGGAGGTCAGGGGAAATACTAGAGACAGAGTGGAGACAGAGGCCAAATCAGAGAATGTTTAAATCTGAAGTAGTTACAATGTGCCCTCCACACAGCTGGGGATCAGCTGACGTTACCGAACCCCACTTACACATGAACGAGTGTTTGTTTCTGTGTGGACAGCACTTCCGAGCAACAACTGATGATGTTGGAGCCCAGGGATAGTCATTTTGTAGGCTGAGGCCTACTTGGAGGCAGTTTATGATAAGACGTTGTTTGAATTTGGAGGCAGCAGGAGAGTTTGCCGTACACACAGCAGGGGATCAGCTGACGTTACCGAACCCCACTTACACATGAGCGAGTGTTTTGTCTGTGTGGACAGCACTTCTGAGCAACAACAGGCATTGTCGGAGCCCAGGGAAAATCAGGTAGTAGGCCGAGGCCTACTTGGAGCCAGGTGTAAATCTGAGGTTGTTTGACTGTGAAGGGTGCAGGACACTTTGCCATACACACAGCAGGGGATCAGCTGACGTTACCGAACCTCACTTACACATGAGCGAGTGTTTTGTCTGTGCGGACAGCACTTCTGAACACCAACTGGCGGTGTCGGAGCCCAGGGAAAATCAGGTAGTAGGCCGAGGTCTACTTGGTGGCAGTTTTCGATTGTTTCTAGACTACTGCTAACTGTCAACGTACTCCAATTAGGCCTCTGTCTTCACTCTGTTTCAAGTATTTCCTCTGGCTTCCAACCACGCCAGTTGCTGATCTGAAATGCCGTCTGCACAACCCACACTTGATCCTGTGTTACTGGGGTTCTGTAACAGCAGCTTCTCCCTAGAGGTGAGTCAGGCAATGTCTCCTGCTCTGTCCACTTTTCCACTACAAGTAGTGGGAATGTAGACAAAGCAGGAGACATTGCTGGACTCACCTCTGGAGATGAGCAGATGTTACAGGACCCAGGTAACACAGGAACAAGTGTGGATTGTGCAGACGGCACTTGAGAGCAGAAACAGGCGGTGTTGTAGGCCGGAGGAAATACTCAAAACAGAGTGGAGACAGAGGGCAAATCAGAGAACATATTAAATCAGAGGTAGTCAGAAGTTGTAGGCAGCAGGAGAGTTTGCCGTACACACAGCAGGGGATCAGCTGACGTTACCGAACCCCACTGACACATGAGCGAGTGTTTTGTCTGTGCGGACAGCACTTCTGAGCACCAACTGGCGGTGTTGGAGCCCAGGGAAAATCAGGTAGTAGGCCGAGGCCTACTTGGAGCCAGGTGTAAATCTGAGGTTGTTTGACTGTGGAGGGAGCAGGACACTTTGCCCTCCACACAGCAGGGGATCAGCTGACGTTACCGAACCCCACTTACACATGAGCGAGTGTTTTGTCTGTGTGGACAGCACTTCTGAGCAACAACGGGAGTTGCTGTAGCCCAGGAAATAAAGTTCAGGTCATAGAAACATGAACACAACAGGAGACCTGGATCCTGTTGCCAGCCAATAATTTATTCTGGAAGAGGACTGGCAAATTCAGGTGAGATCCAGGCCTTGTTCATTTTCAGAAAAGTAAGCCAGTCAACATTATTGGCGGATAGTCGCGTGCAGTCTGGGAGTACACTAACAGGGCAAGACAAGTAGTCTGTCACCATCTGACGGAAACATTGCCTCCTGCTGACTGGAGCCGTCTGTGATGGTGTAGCCGTTTGTGGCGGTCCCACAAAACTTTTCCACATTTGGGCCATACTGGCCTTGCCTTGTCCTGCGGCACTGCCTCTGCTACCTCTTTGTGCAGAGCTTCCTCCACTGCCTCTACCCACATGGCTGCTTTGAAAAGCACTACCAGCAACACTTGTGGGGGGAATGGAGAACATGATGGCCTGCACAAGTGTTTCTTGGTACTCCCGCATTTTTCGCTACCGGTTCAACTGTGGTATGAGGCTTTGTAAGTTGTCCCGGTAGCGAGGATCTAGGAGGGTGTATACCCAATAATCAGCCTTGTGGAGAATGTTGGCGATGCGGCGGTCATTTAACAAGCACTGCAGCATGAAATCAACCATGTGCTGCAGACTGCCAACTGGACCGGAAACGCTGTCCCCAGCTTAAGGCAGCATCTCAGCCTGCTCAGCATCACCCCACCCTCGCTGTACACATTGACTACTAGAGCCTTGTGTACCTCCCTCCTCTGGAGAGATGTGTTCCTCCTCCTCCATTGACTCCTCGTCATCCTCCTTACTAAGTGTCCCCTGCCTGGGCCTTTGTGTGGAGGCACGTTGCGCAGACTTGCCAAAAGCAGATGGCATTTCTGACTCCTCATCCTCGACCTCTTCAAACACCTCCTCACTTAGTGCTTGTAAGGTTTTTTGAAGCAGACAGATAAGGGGGACAGTCATGCTGACTAGTGCATCATCTGCACTGGCCATCCGCGTGGAGTCATCGAAGGCACGCAAAACTTGGCAGATGTCCCTCATAGTGGCCCACTCAGTGGTGGTGAAGTGTGTCCGGCGCACAGTGCGACTTGTTTGCGCCTGATGCAGCTGGTACTCCATTACTGCTGCCTGCTGCTCACACAACCGCTCCAACATATGTAACATTGAATTCCACCTGGTGGGGAGGTCACATATGATGCGATGTTCTGGCAGGCGTAATCGGCGTTGCAGAGATGCAATGCGCGATCTTGCCATGCTGGAACGCCGCAAGTAAGCACACTCTAGGCGAACCTTGTGCAGCAGTGCAACAAGATCCGGATAGTCCCTCAGAAAGCTCTGCACGACCAAATTGAGCACGTGTGCCAGACATGGTATGTGAGTGAGGTTGCCTAGGCCCAGAGCTGCCACTAGATTTCAGCCATTGTCACTCACTACCAAACCTGGCTGGAGATTCGCTGGCACAAACCACACATCGCTCTCCTGCTTGATGGCATTCCAGAGCTCCTGTGCTGTGTGGCTCCGATTCCCCAAAGAAATTAATTTAAGGACGGCCTGTTGACGTTTGGCCACACCTGTGCTCATATCTGGCCTAACAGGCTCATGCAGTGCTGATTCTGAGGAACTAGAGTAGAAGGAGGACTCAATATGTACAGACAGCATTCCTGCAATCCTTGGAGTTGGCAGAATACGTACAGAGCCACTCTCCAGATCTGTACCAGGCTCCACAACATTGACCCAATAGGCAGTGAGGGAAAGGTATCGTCCCTGTCCATGGCTACTGGTCCACGCATCAGTGGTCAGATGACCTTGCTATTGACGTTGTTTAGTAGCGCATTTTTAATTTTTCCCTCCACATGCTTTTGCAGGGCAGGGACGGCTTGCTTGCTGAAATAAAAGCGGCTGGGCACATTGTATTGTGGAACTGCCAATGACATCAAGTTCCGGAAGGTGTCAGTCTCCACCAGCCAGAATTACAGCATCTCAAGGGCCAGTAGTTTGGCAATGCCGGCATTCAGAGCCAGTGCTCGGGGATGGTTTGCCGAGTATGGCCGCTTTTTCTCCCATGCCTGTGATTGCTGGTGAGTGGCCTGGGAATGTGCTGATGACTGAGAACGTGGTTCAGTGGGTGGAATTTCACTGGGTCTCTGGACAACAGTGGCAGAGGTTCTTCCATGGCGTTCCAGTGAGGAAGCCGAACCAGCTGTGTGTGAGCTGGAGGAAGAGACCCCAACACGAGCTGAAGAGGTGGTAGGTGCTGCTGAAGGTTGGCCTACATCTTCAGTGTGTCTGTGTAACTCCACCTCGTGCTTGGTACGCACATGTTTCCACATATTTGTGGTATTGAGGTGGCTCACATTTTTCCCTCGTTTAACTTTCTGATGACACAGCTTGCATTTGACAAAGCAAATGTCATCTGCATCTGTGTCAAAAAAAGACCATGCACTGCAAGTCCTGGGAGCGCCCGTTTTCTGTTTTGGAAGAGGATTGCTCCTCACGGGTGCCAAAGTGGAGGCTACAGGCAACCAAGTCTGCCCCTGCCCTCTCCCTCCTCTTTTGGCCGTTCGGGAATCTCTTCCTCAGAGCTGCTCCCACCACCTTCCTGTGGCTGACGCCATGATGGGTCAAGGACCTCATCATCTCCACTCCCCTCTTCAAGCACCGGCTGGTCCTGGGTTGTCTCGCCAGCACCGTACGCACCAGAAATTGGCAACTGAGTCTCATCATCATCAGATGAGCACTGAGGTGTGCTGACAATAGGCACTGGCCCACCCGCCTCTTTAGATTCAGAGGGACAAAGCAGTTGCGCATCACTGCATACTCCCTCTTCTTCACGCTCTAGAATGCTGTTTGGCTGGCCACCTCTTTCCAAGCCAACAGATTCTGAGAACAGAAGTAAAGATTGAGATGGCTCCTGTCCAGGGCTCTCAGACTGCATGGGCAATTTGGCAGGTGGTGAAGAGACAGATGGTTGCTCTTCAGTGCTCTGGCCCTGGGAGGATGCGGAAGTCATTGAAGTGGATGCGTTAGCTGCCATCCATCCGACAACGGCTTCAATTTGTTCGTCACACAGCAGTGGGGTACAGCGAGGTCCTACAAAGCTGCGCATGAAGGACTGTTGCCTGGTAAAAGTGGGGGATGCCGGGTCACTGGTGGCCGCAGCAGACACCGAATCCCCACGTCCTCTCCCTGCTGAATCCCCCCATCCTCTCCCTGCTGAAACTCCACGGCCACGACCACGTGCCTTACTCCCTGCCTTCTTCATCTTGGTAGACTGATAAAGATAGGCAGAAAAGTAAAAAAGGGGTGGCTTAGTGTTCTTATTCCTGAACACCTGCTAACCAGTATAAGAAACACTAGTTTGGCTAAGAGTGTGTGTACTACACTTTAATATGATCTAATGTGGCCTACACAACTGTAAAGTGGAGTGTTTGGTGAACTTTATTTCCTTTTTTTTTGGGGGGGGGGGAAAGAAAAGGATGTGACCAAAGTTTGAAAGCTATAGTATCACAAACTTTTTGGAGCGATTACAATGCAGGAAGCTAACCTACAATGCAATTGATGAGGCTCCAAAAAATAGGGTGATACTAGTCTGGCTGGCCCTGAAGGGCACAAGCCAGCAAAAAGGCTCCTCTATCTAATCCTATATAGTGTTTGCAACCAACCAATGACAATGGATGCGGATGGAAGCACCCTAATATAGGAGCAAAAATCTGGCTAAATTTGCTGCAAAAAAAGGACTATGTATGAGGCAACTACAACCAGCGGTGGCTGTAGAACACACTGCAACGTGAGCTGCACTCACACACAGAGAGACCTATCAGACAGCCAAAAACAGTGCAGAGAAATGGGCTATAGCACTGAAAGGCTGCTGAAAGGCTCCGCTGTCCACTCCTTTAGTGTTTGCAACCAACGTATATGGATACGTATGGGACCACACTATACAGGAGAAAAAAAAAGCAGCAATAAAAGAAAAATGTGTATGAGGCAGAGACACATGCTGGGCGGCCTACATGCAGGCATGCCTGCAGGACACACTACACAGCGTGGGTCTGCACTCACACAGCCCTTGCAGACAGCTATTAAAACAGCGCTGCTAGGCTACAAAAATGCTACAGTGGTGGATTATGTAGCCTGGGTAGAGCAATAGATATGTTTGATTATCGCTATTTCTAACTGTCCCTCACAGTCTTCAACAGCAGCCTGTCCCTAACTGAATTCACAGCAGAGTGAACCCGAAAAGGCGGCTGCTGCGGTTTTTATAGTGCATCATGACGTCATTTCAGCAGCCTATCACGCCATGCCAGTAGTTAACATGCCAACATGCCTGACAGGATGTGCCCACACTTCTGAGGATCCCCATTAGCTGAATCAAATCGAGCGGGCTCCTAGTATTATGGGAACTTCCGATTCCGGTATTCGATATGAAAAAAGTATCGGAACTAAGTATCGGAATTCCGATACAGCTAATATCGGCCGATACCCGATACTTGCGGTATCGGAATGCTCAACACTACAGAACACATAATAGTATATGCATGAGTACTTGAATACAGAAAAATGTTTCAATGCTTTTCTAGAGGGTCATATAACACAAAAGTGTACCACAAAGCATGTAGTACTGTATGGATGACAATATAGTAAATGTTTTCACCACCAAATAAATGTGGCTACCTGCTGTAGGAGTATATATTTAGCAATGGATTGCAAAGCTCTAATCCCTGCCTAGAGACTGCATCAGCCACTCCCCCTGCTCCTGCAACTCTCTCTTCCTCTGTAGACTAAATGCAGAATGTACTGTATCTGATACAAATGGCAAGGCACAAAATTAGCCCTTACAAGGATTCTTAGTATGATGGTTCATCTTCAGAATCAGCATCAACACTACAGGGACACTGAGTCGTTATACTCTGCACACACAGGCCTAGACAAGCACTTTCTACCTCCAATTACAGCTGTCCTTGAACTGTGCAATTGGGTCAGTGTGCCGAGCCTGGCAGCACCTGTCACTTTATAATCAACTGTCAAGATGGCTATGGCATTACAGTGATATGCACGCAATACCCATATCCTTATTGACTGTGTAACATGCAACATGTTAGGCGTCTGGTTTCTGCATCTGCGCGGCAGGAATCCAGAGCCTCACATCCTGCGGTATCCTGCTGTCTATCTACTGCAGAGAAGATTACTTTGCAGCAGACGACTCCAGAGACTAAGTTCCTCTGTGCTCCTACTGGGGATGCTCACGAGGCGATCTCCCATTGGAGATCGGGAGTCATGTGCCCAGGTCCTGCTCCAGATCTCATTGGTCCATCTCGGAGATCTGGAAGGTCCCGCACGGCTATAAAAAGCGCGCATGACCATTCGGCCATGTGCTAGTGTAGACTATACTTGCTATGTGTGAATGGTGACGGATGTATGATTCTGGTGACTGACTTATTAAGAAACCCCTTCCCTCTGATATTACGCATGTGGATAGGGAATTAGTTCAGCAGTTAGCGCCAGTCAGTGGCAAGCCTTAGGCCACTGTGCTCACCGCACCTCTGCGCTAGCATCCGACATTGCGCCTGCTTTGTAGCTGTGTCGTCCAGCGGCAGTGTCCTACGCCGCGCTGCAGTTGCAGCCCTTCTTGGCACTCGCAGTAGCGACGCCGCACACATGGTAGGTCTAGATGGACGCAGCTTCCCTGTCTTAGGTCCTGCTCCTGTGACCTGATACCGTGTGTGCATTTATTTGAGGCCTGTGACACTAACAGGCTCAGCGTTTTTGTATGTTTTTGTTACGGCGCCTCTGTGTGTGAACAAAGCCCGCTCTGCGCACTTCGGGTGAAGTTGAACCCGTGCGCATTATACCGCCATATTGCTCGTCTGTCATTACCTATCAGCGGTGTAACACCTACTGCACGGTGGACCCCGAGCGGCAAACGCACTTTATTATTTACTTTTATTTAGTGCGTTCCTAACACAACATACATGTGGGGTGGGGGATTTGAGTTTGAAATCAAGCCCTTGCTAATGATCGCTGAATGCTGAGCACATCCGAACACCCAGATACTTGAGTGATATTTGAGTATCATTGAGCACGTTCGTTCATCAGTAGTTTTGCTCATTTACAGTATATGTGGCAGTAGACGGTCACATTAAAATACATATATAATAATTTACAGTTTTATGTCTATTTCATATGCATTGTTTAAATTATCATGGTGATTTTGCCATGCTTGATATGCAATGAATGAAGACAACCATCATTATTTTACATATTGCAGAATCTGGTTTTCCGAGTAAATCTAAATAGATGAGATATTCATATCAAGCAAATAAATAATCAAATAGTAATGAATAGAAAGCAAATACTTGAATAACATATTTTAGACTTCTGCTATGTCATCAGGATGTAGCATATGAAAATAATTCTCAAATCTGCACTTTAAGCTTCCAAGCTTTCTACAGAACTAATTCTTTTCTCCTTTAGATGTATGGTATTCTAGTCTCAAGTGTTTTTCGACCAAATAGATTCTACCTTATTAGGTTTTCTGTATTAAGTCCATTCATTTCTATTAAACTGTCTTAAAATTCAAGAAGCAAACTCAATTCACATTCATTACAGAGAAATTAAATCTATTCCCACTATGGTACAGGTACAATACTCGTAGCACTTTTCACCATAATCACTAAAACTGACATTTTGTCAGAAAACAATAAATAAAGCCCATAAAATGAAAGGTTGGATAAAGCATAGCACTATCTGTCTGAACAGATTACATATTGCCCTGATATTGCCTCGTGTACGTAAATTAATACTAGTGACACCAAAGTAACGTTTATTTTGTTCTGTTTAAAACAACAATGATTTGTTCACTGAGTAACGAAGTTGGGACTGCATCATCTCAGTTTCATTAAACTGAACCTGTTACCAGAAAAAAATGCTATTCAACTCCAGATATGGGATTAGTCTGCAGGTTAATAGCGCTATTAACCTATTGGATGCCCACACTTACCTGAATGCTGTGGAGAGAAAATGTACTTTATTTTCTCCGGCTGTTTCAGTCACAAGGGCGGCCCAGCGCTTGTTCAGTTACCAGCAGCTGTAACTGCACCCTCTGCACTAACACTCGCTCCACATTGGGGACGGCTTTCATTCAGGACCGGGGGTGCGGTCACAGCAACCGCTCTGTATCACCAGAGTGATGACTGAACCAGCACTGACGCCACCTCCGTATAACCAGAGCGCTGGGAGAATAATGTTTATTTCCTCGCTGCAGCGTTCAGGTAAGTGTGGGCACCGGGCAGGTTAGAAACGCTATTAACCTGCAGCTTAACCCTATATTGAAAGGTTATTAGCATTTTTCCTGAAGATAGGTTCCCTTTAAATTCAGAGGTTAACATCGACTCACATACGATATGTACGTGTCTTAAACAAATGCCATATACTTGTGTATGTCAAGTTGAAAGGATCAGAGGCCCTTATCTTCATTTTTGATTTACTGTAACTGTGCTATGCATGCAGATATCAATGAAATGGGCAATAAGGGTGTGCTGTGTGCAGTTGTGAATAGAAGATATAACTTTGGATATGTTCACATGGAGCTTTTGCATGGAGTTTGAAGAAGATTCTCATTTAAATTCTCTTTGTATGAGCCTCCTATTCATTTCAATGAAAAAAAAACTGTTTTTTTCAAGTGGAAAAAAATGCAGCATGTCAATTTTTGAGACACTTATGCATGAAAATCTATTCCAGTTTTAAACACTAGAAAAAAAATGCACAGTGCGCAAAAATTATATAAAACAACACCAAAAAACATCCTTTTTTCAGCCAAAATATTCCATGCAAAAAAAACACTGTGTGAAATTAGCCTAACACTCTATTTGTTAACATCTTCTTATATTGAGATCCTCAATGACACCCGGGAGATAATCTGAAATGTCACTTGACTCAAGAAAATAATTAGTGCTTGAATCAATGAATTTTTTATTAGCATATTTATAATAATAATAATACATTTTATTTCTATAGCGCCGACATATCCTGCAGCACTTTACATTTCTATCGAGATTGGATTTTTTTCTTCAGTAGTACATGTGAGTAGAGTTGAGCGATACCAGCCGATACTTGAAAATATCGGATCGGAATGGATCGGCCGATCTTAAAAAAAAGTATCGGTATCGCCGATTCCGATACCGGAAGTCCCATTCAAGTCTATGGGACTTCCGGTACCGGAATAAGAAAAACCCTATTTTTGCCTTGTACAGCCTCTCTGGGGTCTGTATGGGCCTTTCGGGGGGCTGTGCCGGCCTGCCAGGGGGTCTGTGCAGGCTCCGGTGGTCTGTGCCGGCCTGCCGGGGGGCTGTGACGGCCTGCCGGTGGTCTGTGCAGGCTCCGGTGGTCTGTGCCGGCCTGCCGGGGGGCTGTGCCGGCCTGCCGGTGGTCTGTGCAGGCTCCGGTGGTCTGTGCCGGCCTGCCGGGGGGCTGTGCCGGCCTGCCGGTGGTCTGTGCAGGCTCCGGGGGTCTGTGCAGGCATCGTCCGATGGGACTACAAGTCCCATCGGGCGATGCCTGCTACCATGACAGTGATTGACACATTAGCCAATGATGGGACAGTAGTAGTTCCATCATCCGGCTAATGTGTTGAATGTAAAAAAAAAAAAAAAAATTACATGCTACATACATGCTACATACATACAACATGCATACTACATATATACTACATGTAACATACATACTACATATATACTACATGCAACATGCATACTACATACATGCTACATACTACATGCATGCTACATACATGCTACATACTACATACATGCCACATGCATACTACATATATACTACATGCATGCAACATACATACTACATATATACTACATGCATGCAACATACATACTACATATATACTACATTCATACAACATACATACAACATATATACTACATGCATGCAACATACATACAACATATATACTACATGCATGCAACATGCATACTACATATATACTACATGTAACATACATACTACATATATACTACATGCAACATGCATACTACATACATGCTACATACTACATGCATGCTACATACATGCTACATACTACATGCATGCTACATACATGCTACATACTACATACATGCTACATACATACTACATATATACTACATGCATGCAACATACATACTACATATATACTACATGCATGCAACATACATACTACATATATACTACATGCATGCAACATACATACTACATATATACTACATGTAACATACATACTACATACATGCTACATACTACATGCATGCTACATACATGCTACATACATACTACATACATACCACATGCATGCAACATGCATGCTACATATATACTACATGCATGCAACATACATATATACTACATACAATACATACATATAGACATACAGTACATATAACATAGAGTACATACTTACCGTCACTTGTCACTTTGATCCCCGAAGCCATTGTCACGTGAGGGATAAATATCAAAATAAAAAAACACCAATATACTTACCCCGATCCGCAGAAGTCCACGAGGGTCCCACGTCCATCTTGCGTGGAGAACAGCAGCATCAGCTGATGCTACCGTTCTCTACCAGCTCCAGGAATACAATGACGGAAGGTAGGTATCCTTCCACACTGTATTCCTCCACCACTTTAAAAAAAATAAAAAAAGTCCCTAGTCTCACTTTATGCCATTGCTGCGTGGGAAATTCGGCCGATACCCGATACTTGCGGTATCGGAAAGCTCAACACTACATGTGAGTGAAAGGGAGCTCCATATTACGCATCAAAGGAATTTTGGATCTAGGTTTTATTATCAAAGATAAAAGAGCCTATTGCTTATTTTTTCCATAGACATCCCTATCAATGAACATTGGACCAACTCTCCCTTCTCAAGCTGCTAAAAATGCAGAAAGAAGTACACACTTGCTCAGAAAAGCTTTGGGACCAACCACAGTGACGGCATAGATATTGACATTTTATCCCCAAAAAATTACTTGTGCATTTAAGAAAAAAAGGAAAAAAAAATAAAAAACAGATTACAGATCTATTGTGTTTGATTTGAATACTACTTCAGCATCTCTTCCATAATGATATACAGCTTTGTCATCATCTTCATGTCACAGCTCATGAGTCCTAAATTGTGTTTTCTGAAAACGTAATTATGCCCATTTTCTCCTTACGCACTATAATATATTTTGAGTGCCTTTCTAAACCTCTCAAGTATTCTTCAGTCTTATAGTCAGGTCTTAACTTCATCTGAGATATTAATTAGACCTAATTAGAGAAAATGAAGCATAACATAAATAACATAACAGGAGATTTCAACTATTGTTAAGGCAATTTACAGAAATATTGAAGGAAAAAATGCAGAACAGAAATGTAAATTCTGCAGATTAGAAATATATTAGATATTTAAAAAAAAAAAAAAAAAATTGCATCTCATGCAAACCATCATTCATGATTCACACCCTAAAGCTGTATTTGCTATAATACTGTCTATTTCTGCCAAATTATTACATACTTTTGGACCATTTATGCATGAAAACTATAAAAGAATCATATCTCATATATATTGATTTTATCCTTTAATGCGATCTGTTCACTTTTTTTCATGATTTATTTGCCAAGTTCTACTCATGAGAATAATCTCTCGAAAAAATTAAGGAATCATGAATCTGCTTTATATTTCCATGAGAGCTTTATTTCAGACTAACAACATGATTTTTGCAGTTTGTAATTCAAAAGTTATTTAAGCCTGCTGTGCTATGTTTGACATCAATACAGAATTAATTAGAATTGTTCATTCATAAAATATACCTGTTGATTGTAGTAAACTGGAATTCTATTCCCCTGTAGGATATGGAGGGGTTCATTTTATAAGTTTTTACATTTCTATCGAGATTGGATTTTTCCTTGAACAGCCGGTCGAGGGTGCATACTGCTGTGCAAGATGTGAGCACGTTGTGCATTTGGAAGCCCAGATACTGGATCTAAATGTACAGCTGGCAACACTGAGATCCATAGACAATATGGAAAGGAGTCTTCTGCTCACTGAGCCGACGCTCAATGGGATAGATGTGTCACGCTCACGCCTTGGCTGAATGGCGCGAACCGGGGGGTTGTGGCCCCACTGCGCCACAAACCAGACTACCCTGGAAGGGGCGTGACTACGACAGCTACCTCGGTCTTCACTGGAGCCTCTGATGGTGAGGTCAGGCTTGTGCGGCAGATAGCTGTCGGGTGCCACTCCAGGGTGGTGTCTGGCTGTGGCTGCTGGTCCCACTCGGGGACAAGTCACTTTGACAGAGGCTAGACAGGCAGGCAGGTAGACACGACAGGCACAGCTGAGACACAGGGCAGGCGAGCACAGCTTGGAGACACAGGACAGGCAGGCATGGCTTGGAGACACAGGACAGGCGGGCACGGCTTGGAGACACAGGACAGGCGGGCACGGCTTGGAGACACAGGACAGGCGGGCACGGCTTGGAGACACAGACAGTCGGGCACGGCTTGGAGACACAGGACAGGCGGGCACGGCTTGGAGACACAGGACAGGCGGGCACAGCTTGGAGACACCGGACAGGCGGGCACCGCTTGGAGACACAGGACAGATTGGCGTGGTATGAGAAGGAGCAGGAAGGGACCTGTTCAAACAGCAGGTGTAGGCAGGAGGGAGTGGTGTATGCTGGAACAGGATCTGGACCTGTTCACACAGGAGGTGCAGGTATGGATATAGGCAGGAAGGAGTGGAATATGAAGGAACAGGTTTGGACCTGTTCACACAGGAGGTGCAGGTAGGTAAAGCCGCAGGAGTGCGGAGCAGGCAGAGCCGCAGGAGTGCGGAGCAGGCAGAGCCGCAGGAGTGCGGAGCAGGCAGAGCGGCTAGGGAGCCGTGCAGACAGAGCGGCTAGTGAGCCGTGCAGACAGAGCGGCTAGGGAGCCGTGCAGACAGAGCGGCTAGGGAGCCGTGCAGACAGAGAGGCTAGGGTGCAGATGCACAGATAAAGCTGCGAGGGTGCAGATGCACAGATAAAGCTGCGAGGGTGCAGATGCACAGATAAAGCTGCGAGGGTGCAGATGCACAGATAAAGCTGCGAGGACACAAGGAAAGACACAGCAGAGAAGGAACCACAACAAGGAGACTGACAGACAGACAGAGGTAAGACTGAGTTCAGACAGAGAAACAGGGACAAAGACTCAAGGGCCAGGATATTCTACCTCCTGGCAGGCGGACAAGGTACAAAGCGAGACAAAGAGTATTCCTACAGAGAAGGAGATACACAGAACAGGGCCTGGCTTCCTCAGCAGCAAGATATTAACTGAGTATAGACATTGCACAGACAAAGGTCAGTGGGTGTGGCGAAACTAAATAGTCAAGGGCTCTAGGTGATTGGTAAGGGACAGATTACACAGGTGCACCCTGACTGCATAAGAACCAGAGAGTTCAGGCGCCGCCCCCCTATACACACAGTCTGGAAACATGGAGAGCAGAGGCACAGAGCTGGCAACAGACAGAATTCACAGCATGGTTTGAAGCAGAAAGTAAGTTGGTGTGCGGGGGATGGGAGGCCATGCAGTGATGCCAGCAGGGTTGTTACAAGATGAGGGGGGATGCTAGGTTGGAGCTGCAGGACAATGAAGCAGCTAGCTGGGTGACAGTTAGAAGGCGGGGTAGAGGGAAGAGCACCAGGGAGGCTAGTCCTGATCTTGCACACCCCAAGAAGTTTGCTAAGTTGGCAGATGAGGGGAGTGTTATTGCAGGAGTAGCACTGCTGCAGCAAGGCATGTCCTCTGAAAGCCGGAGGAGTGTCTGCTCCAGTAAGGGGGGAAATAGGAGAGCAGGGCAGGCCATACAGGTTCTGGTAGTGGGAGACTCAATTATTAGGGGAACAGATAGGGCAATCTGTCACAAAAACAGAGATCGTCGAACGGTGTGCTGCCTACCTGGTGCTCGAGTCTGACACATCGCTGATCGGGTTGACAGATTAGTGGGAGGGGCTGGAGAGGATCCAGCGGTCATGGTGCACATTGGCACAAATAACAAAGTTAGAGGTAGGTGGAAGGTCCTTAAAGATGATTTCAGGGAATTAGGCTGTAAGCTTAAAGCAAGGACCTCCAAGGTGGTATTTTCAGAAATACTTCCTGTACCACGTGCCACGCCAGAGAGGCAACGGGAGATTAGGGAGGTTAATAAGTGGCTCAGGAATTGGTGTAGGAAGGAGAGGTTTGGGTTCCTGCAGAACTGGGCCGACTTCTCAGTTGGCTACAGGTTCTACGCTAGGGACGGGCTGCACCTCAATGGGGAGGGTGCAGCTGTGCTGGGGGAGAAAATGGCTAGAAGGTTGGAGGAGTGTTTAAACTAGGGACAGGGGGGAGGGTATTCCTTTTATAGGAGGGGAAGACAGTGTAGATAGAGACCTGGGCACAAATAATGACATTGGGGGTGGGGGTGGCATGGGGGGTGGGGTTAGAACAGTTAATAATTTAAGAAAGAATAGAGGTACAGAGAGATACATAAAGTGCATGTATACTAATGCCAGAAGCCTCGCCAACAAAATGGAGGAATTGGAGTTAATGTTGTTGGAACATAATATCTGAGACATGGCTGGACGAGAGCCATGACTGGGCGGTTAATTTACAGGGCTATAGTCTGTTCAGAAATGACCATACAAATAAGCGAGGGGGAGGCGTGTGTTTATATGTAAAATCATCCTTAAAACCCATCGTTCGTGATAATATATATGAATCTAATGAAAATGTAGAGTCCCTGTGGCTAGAGATAAGGGGAGGGGGGAAAAATAATAAATTACTGATAGGGGTTTGTTATAAATCTCCAAAAATAATGGAAGCAACAGAGAATATCCTCATAAAGCAAATAGATGAAGCAGCAACTCAAGGAGAAGTCATTATTATGGGGGACTTCAACTACCCTGAAATACATCGGGGAACCGAAACCTGCAGTTCCAGCAAAGGTAATAGGTTTTTGACTACTATGAGAGACAATTACCTTTCACAACTGGTTCAGGACCCAACAAGAGGGGGGGCACTGCTAGACCTAATATTAACCAACAGGCGAGACCACATATCAAATGTAAGAGTTGAGGGTCACTTGGGTAATAGTGATCACAAATTAATAAGTTTTCATGTATCCTTTAATAAGATGTGTAGTAGAGGGGTTACAAGGACACTAAACTTCAGGAAGGCAAATTTCCAACGGATGAGAGATGATCTTGGTGCAATTAGCTGGGACGATATCCTGAGACATAAAAATACACAAAGAAAATGGGAGACGTTTATTAGCATCCTGAATAGGACCTGTGCACAATATATACCGTATGGGAATAAACATGCTAGAAATAGGAGGAAACCACTATGGCTAAATAGAGCTGTAAGGGGCACAATAAGAGATAAAAATAAAGCATTTAGAGAATTAAAGCAAGTAGGTAGTGATGAGGCATTAAATAAATACAGAAAATTAAATAAATTCTGTAAAAAGCAAATCAAGACAGCAAAGATTGAGACAGAGAGACTCATTGCCAGAGAAAGTAAAAATAATCCCAAAATATTCTTTAACTACATAAATAGTAAGAAGCTAAAAAATGATAGTGTTGGTCCCCTTAAAAATAGTCTGGGTGAAATGGTGGATGAGGATGAGGAAAAAGCCAATATGCTAAATGACTTTTTTTCAACAGTATTTACACAAGAAAATCCCATGACGGATAACATGATCAGTGATAAAAATTCTCCGTTAAATGTCACCTGCTTAACCCAGCAGGAAGTACGGCGGCGTCTACAAATCACTAAAATTGACAAATCCCCGGGCCCGGATGGGATACACCCCCGAGTACTGCAGGAATTAAGCACAGTCATAGATAGACCATTATTTTTAATCTTTAAAGATTCCATAATAACAGGGTCTGTACCACAGGACTGGCGTATAGCAAATGTGGTGCCAATATTCAAAAAGGGGACAAAAACTGAACTTGGAAATTATAGGCCAGTAAGTTTAACCTCAACTGTGGGTAAAATCCTGGAGGGTTTTCTAAGAGATACTATACTGGAGTATCTGGAGAAGAATAACCTTATGACCCAATATCAACATGGGTTTACAAGAGACCGTTCCTGTCAGACTAATCTGATAAGCTTTTATGAAGAGGTAATTTCCGGACTGGACCAAGGGAATGCAGTGGACGTGGTGTACATGGACTTTTCAAAAGCTTTTGATACGGTGCCACACAAAAGGTTGATACATAAAATGAGAACAATGGGGATAGGGGAAAATATGTGTAAGTGGGTTAAGAGCTGGCTCAGGGATAGGAAACAAAGGGTGGTTATTAATGGAGCACACTCAGACTGGGTCACGGCTAGCAGTGGGGTTCCACAGGGGTCAGTTTTGGGCCCGCTTCTTTTTAACATATTTATTAATGACCTTGTAGGGGGCATAGAGAGTAGAATTTCAATATTTGCAGATGACACTAAACTCTGCAGGGTAATTAATACAGAGGAGGACAATTTTATATTACAGGAGGATTTATGTAAACTAGAAGCTTGGGCTGATAAATGGCAAATGAGCTTTAATGGGGATAAATGTAAGGTCATGCACTTGGGTAGAATGAACAAGTTGTATAATTATGTGCTTAATTGTAAAACACTGGGCAAAACAGTCACTGAAAAAGACCTGGGTGTATGGGTGGACGACAAACTCACATTTAGCGGCCAGTGTCAGGCAGCTGCTGCAAAGGCAAATAAAATAATGGGATGCATTAAAAGAGGCATAGATGCTCATGAGGAGAACATAATTTTACCTCTATATAAGTCACTAGTGCGACCACACTTAGAATACTGTGTACAGTTCTGGTCTCCGGTGTATAAGAAAGACATAGCTGAACTGGAGCGGGTGCAGAGAAGAGCGACCAAAGTTGTTAGGGAACTAGGGGGTCTGCAATACCAAGACAGGTTATTACACTTGGGGTTATTTAGTTTGGAGAATCAAAGGCTTAGGGGTGATCTTATTACAATGTATAAATATATGCGGGGACAATACCAAAAGCTTTCTAATGATCTTTTTACTCTTAGACCTGTGACAGGGACAAGGGGGCATCCTCTACGTCTGGAGGAAAGAAGGTTTAAGCATACTCACAGACGCGGATTCTTTACTGTAAGAGCAGTGAGACTATGGAACTCTCTGCCATATGATGTTGTAATGAGTGATTCCCTACTAAAATTTAAGAAGGGACTGGATGTCTTTCTTGAAAAGTATAATATTACAGGGTATATACACTAGTTTCCTTTATATTGCGTTGATCCAGGGAGCTAGTCTGATTGCCGTATGTGGAGTCGGGAAGGAATTTTTTTCCCCAATGTGAAGCTTACTGTTTGCCACATGGGGTTTTTTTGCCTTCCTCTGGATCAACATGTTAGGGCAAGTTAGGATAGAATATGGGTTGAACTAGATGGACTTAAAGTCTCCCTTCAACCTTAATAACTATGTTACTATGTTGCTATGTTACATACACAAGTTGTGGAGCTCTTTTTAACTCATTTACCACCAAGGGTGGTTTGCATGTTAATGACCAGGCCAATTTTTTCAATTCTGACAATTTTATGAGGCAATAATTTTGGAACGCTTCCATGTATCTTGGTGATTCTGACAGGGTTCACACATGACATATTGTACTTCAGGATAGTGGCAAAATTTATTTGATATTATTTGTGTTTATTTGTGAAAAAAATGGAAATTTGGCGAAAATTTAGCAATTTTCCAACTTTGAATTTTCATGCCCTTAAATCACAGAGATTAGGCACACAAAATACTTAGCAAGTAACATTTCCCACTTGTCTACTTTACATAAGCACAATTTTGGAACCAACATTTTTTTTCACTAGGCAGTCATAAGGGTTAAAGCTAAAACAGCGATTTCCGACCATATCACATTTGAAGTCACTTTGAGGGGTCTATATGACAGAAAATACCCAAAAGTGACATCATTCTAAACACTGCACCCCTCAACATGCTCAAAACCACATTCAAGAAGTTTTTTTAACCCTTCTGGTGCTTCATTGGAATTTTTTGAATGTTTAAAAAAAATGAACATTTAACTTTTTTAACAAAAAATTTATTCAGATTAATTTTTTTTTATTTTACCAACAGGAGAAATTGGATGCAAAACTGGCTGGAATTGATATCAGACGCCATGTCGCATTTGGAGAGACCCTGATGTGCCTAAACAGTGGAAACCCCCCACAAATGACACCAATTTGAAAACTAGAACCACCAAGGAACTTATCATATTTTTTCAGCAAAGATGATTTTTTTATCCCCAATTTTTTATGTTCCCAAGGTTAGCAGGAGAAATTGGACCGCAATAGTTATTGTGTAATTTGTCCTGAGCACACTAATACCTCATATGTGGGGGTAAACCACTTGTTTGGGCACATAGCGGAGCTTGGAAAGGAAGGAGCGCCGTTTGAATTTTTCAACGCAAAATTGGCTGGAATTGAGATAGGACGCCATGTCGCATTTGGAGAGCCCCTGATGTGCCTAAACAGTGGAAATCCCCCATAAGTGACACCATTCTGGAAACTAGACACCCCAAAGAACTTATCTAGATGTGTAGTGAGGACTTTGAACCCACAAGGGCGTCACAGAAGTTTATAACATAGAGCCATAAAATTAAAAGATCATATTTTTTCCACAAAAATGATCTATTCACCAACCAATTTTTTATTTTCCCAAGTTTAGCAGCAAAAAATGGTACCCCCAAACTTATTGTGCAATTTGTCCTTAGTACCCTGATAGCCCAAACAGTGGGGAAAAAAAGTATTTAGTCAGCCATCAATTGTGCAAGTTCTCCCATTTAAAAAGATGAGAGAGGCCTGTAATTGACATCATAGGTAGACCACAACTATGAGAGTCAAAATGAGAAAACAACACCAGAAAATCACCTTGTCCAATTTGGCAAGATTTATTTTTCAAATTTTGATGGAAAATAAGTATTTGGTCACGTAAAAACATGCAAGATTTCTGGCTCTCGTAGACCTGTAACTTCTTCTGTGGTCTACCTATGATGTCAATTACAGGCCTCTCTCATCTTTTTAAATGGGTGAACTTGCATAATTTGTAGCTGACTAAATACTTACCCCTGTATGTGGGGTTAACTGGTTGGGCGCATGGCAGAGCTTGGAAGGGAAGGAGCGCCGTTTGACTTTTTCAACTCAAAATTGGCTTGAATTGAGATCGGACGCCATGTCGTGTTTGGAGAACCCCTTTTGTGCCTAACCACAAATTACACCATTTTGGAAACTAGACCTCCCAAGGAATTTATTTAGATGTGTGCTGAGCACCTTGAACCCCCAAGTGCTTCACAGAATAGAGTTGTGAAATTAAAAAATCCTATTTTTTTCCACAAAAATAACCTTTTCACCCCCAATTTTTTACTTTACCAAGGGTATCAGGAGAAATTGCACCCCAAAAGTTGTTGTGCAATTTCTCTTGAGTACAACGATACCTCATATGTAGGGGAATACTACTTTTGAGGCACAGTGCAAAGCTCAGAAGAGAAGAGGGGCCATATTGGAGTTCAGATTTTGCTGGAATGGTTTAAAGGTGCCATGTCACATTGGCAGAGCCCCTGAGGTGCCAGAAAAACAGAAACCCCTATATGTGAACTCATTTTACAAGCTACACTCCCCAATGAATTCATTTAGGGGTGCACTGATCATTAGTGTTGAGCATTCCGATACTGCAAATATCGGGTATCGGCCGATATTCGCTGTATCGGAATTCCGATACCGAGTACCGATATTTTTTCAATATCGGATACTGGAATCGGAAGTCCCCATAATGCAATGAGCCACTGTTGAGGCTGTGATTGGCTGCTGAAATGATGTCATCATGATGCGCCGACTGCGGGGGGTCTGTGCCGACTGTCGGGGGTCTGTACGGGCCTCTCGGGGGTCTGTACAAGCCTGTCAGGGGCCTGTGCTGGCTGCCGGTGGTCTGTACGGGCCTCTCGGGGGCCTGTGCTGGCTGCCGGTGGTCTGTACGAGCCTCTTGGGGGTCTGTACAGGCCTGTCAGGGGCCTGTGCCGGCTGCCAGTGGTCTGTACGGGCCTCTCGGGGGCCTGTGCCAGCTGCCGGTGATCTATACGGGCCTCATGGGGGTCTGTACAGGCCTGTCGGGGGCCTGTGCCGGCTGCCGGTGGTCTGTGCCGGCTGCCGGGGGCCTGTGCCGGCTGCCGGTGGTCTGTACGGGCCTCTCGGGGGCCTGTGCTGACTGTCGGTGGTCTGTGCCGGCTGCCGGTGGTCTGTGCTGGCCTGCCGGGGGTCTTGTGTGTGCAGGCATCGTCCGATGGGACCACAAGTCCCATCGGGCGATGCTTGCTACAATGACAGTGATTGACACATTAGCCAATCATGGGACAGTAGTAGTCCCGTCATCCGGCTAATGTGTTGAATGTAAAAAAAAACAAAAACATGCTACATACATACTACATATATACTACATTCATACAACATACATACATACTACATGCATACTTCATATATACTACATTCATACAACATACATATATACTACATACTACATGCATGCTACATATATACTACATTCATACAACATACATACATACTACATACATGCTACATATATACTACATTCATACAACATACATATATACTACATACTACATACATGCTACATATATACTACATTCATACAACATACATACATACTACATACATGCTACATATATACTACATTCATACAACATACATGCATACTACATACATGCTACATATATACTACATTCATACAACATACATACTACATACATACTACATATATGCTATATTCATACAACATACATACATACATACATACTACATACATACTACATATATACTACATTCATACTGGATTTATGCGGATCAGGGAGTATATGGCTTGTTTGTTATTTTCATAATTTTTCATAGATGACACTGGCTTCGGGGATCAAAGTGACAAGTGATGGTGAGTATGTACTCCATGTTATATGTACTGTATGTCTATATGTATGTATTGTATGAATGTATTGTATGCAGTATGTATGTAGTATGTGTGTAGTATGTATGTATGTATGTTGTATGTCTGTAGCATGTTGTATGTATGTATGTTGTATGAATGTAGTATATATGTAGCATGTATGTAGTATGTAGCATGTATGTATGCTGTATGAATGTAGTATATATGTAGCATGTATGTAGTATGTATGTATGTTGTATGAATGTAGTATGTATGTAGTATGTTTTTTTTTTTTTACATTCAACACATTAGCCGGATGATGGGACTACTACTGTCCCATCATTGGCTAATGTGTCAATCACTGTCATTGTAGCAGGCATTGCCCGATGGGACTTGTAGTCCCATCGGACGATGCCTGCACACACACAAGACCCCCAGCAGGCCCTCACAGACCACCGACAGCCAGCACAGGCCCCCGAGAGGCCCGCACAGACCACCGGCAGCCGGCACAGACCACCGACAGACCCGTACAGACCACCGGCAGCCTGCACAGGCCCCCGGCAGCCGGCACAGACCACAGACAGCCGGCACAGGCCCCGGAGAGGCCCATACAGACCACCGACAGCCGGCACAGGCCCCCGAGAGGCCCGTACAGACCACCAGCAGTCGGCACAGGCCACCGGCAGCCGGCACAGACCACCGACAGCCGGCACAGGCCCCCGAGAGGCCCGTACAGACCACCGGCAGCCGGCACAGGCCCCCGACAGGCCTGTACAGACCCCCGAGAGGCCCGTACACACCACCAGCAGCCGGCACAGGCCCCCGACAGTCGGCATAGACCCCCGAGAGGCCCGTACAGACCACCGGCAGCCGGCACAGGCCCCCGACAGTCGGCACAGACCCCCGAGAGGCCCGTACAGACCACCGGCAGCCGGCACAGGCCCCCGACAGTCGACACAGACCCCCCGAGAGGCCCGCACAGACCCCGCCCGTACACACAGACACGCACAGTGTCCGCCCACGCACCGCCCACACTCTTCCCCCCTCCCGAACAGGAGGTACAAGGCATGAAAGGTTTTTTTTTAATTCCGATATTTCTGTCCCATTGACTTGAATGGGACTTTCGGGATCAGAATTGGCGATACCCGATACTTTTTGTGTATCGGGCCGATCCAATCTGATCTGATATTTCTGAATATCGGATGGTATCGCTCAACACTACTGATCATATTAACACCACAAGTGCCTCACAGAATTTTAGACCACTGAGCACTGAAGAAATAATAAATTAAATTTTTACCACTAAAGTGTTGATTTAGCCCTAAGTTTTAAATTTTTCTAAGGGCTAATAGAACATTTTTTTAACAAAAAAACTGAGGTCCATTTTTTCCTGAGTATGCCAATACCCTACATGTAATCGGGGAATATTTTCCATGCACACTGCAAAGCTCGGAAAGCAAGGAGTGACAGATTTTACTGTTATGGTTTGCAGATGCCTTGACCCATTGGGAGAGCCCATGAGGTGCCAGAACAGCAGAACCCCCATATGTGACCCCATTTTAAAAATTAATTTTAAAAAATTGTGTGCTGTCTCCCCTATTTTTGACAACCAGATTTGCTAAAGCACACAGCTGGGGGCTGGTATTCTCAGCCTGGTAAGGGACCATTGATATAGATCCCCCCAGCCTAAAAAAAGCAGCCCACAGCTGCCCAGAAAAGGCGCATCTATTAGATGTGCCAATTCTGGTGCTTTGCCTGTCTCTTCCCACTTGCCTTGTAGTGGTGGCAAGTGGGGTAATTTTTGTGGTGTTACTGTCACCTTTGTAATTGTCAGGTGACAACAAGCCCATGGCTTAGTAATGGAGAAGCATCTATAAGACACCTATCCATTACTAATCCCTATAGTTACATGGCAACTAAAGACACAGCCAGAATAAAGTCCTTTAATTGAAAAAAATGACACAGAGTCCTTTATTAATCTCAATTAAACCATACTTACTGCATTGCCTAATCCCAGCGAAGCCTTCGATCTCCTGTAATAAAAATAAAGTAAAAAAGTAACAATATACCATACCTGTCTGTTGTTCTGTCCAATGCTGTAATCTATGTTTGAGGGATAATTAGTTTTCATCTTGGATGGTGCCAAGATGCGACCATCCTGGCTGAAAACCACTGGTGAATGAGCTGGTGAGAATGCAGCATCATTAACCGGGGGTGATGTCATAGAGGTTACCTCAGGTCACTGGGCTCCATTCCCAGCTGGGCTGAGCTGCGGGCAGATCCCTGGAAGCACTATGAGCACTCACAGCTCACTGTGATAGTGGGGAGCTCACTGAAGTCACTGCAGCTGCATCTGGTCACTGGGCTCTGTTTCCAGTCGACCTGAGCTGTGGTGAGATCCAGTGAGATCCCCAAAAGCACTGTGAGAGTTCATGGCTTATGGTGCTAGCGGGGATCTCACCGAAGTAACCACACTTCAGCCCGTCTGTGAACAGAGACTCAGTGACCGGAGGTTACCTATATGACATCACCCCCGGTTAATGATGCTGCATTCCCAGCATCTCATTTACCAGTGATTTTCAGCCAGGACAGTCGCATCTTGGCACCATCCAGGTTGACAACTAATTATCCCGCAGACATGGATTATGGCATGGGACAGAATGACGGACAGGTATGGTATGTTGTTGCTTTTTTATTTTATTTTTATTACAGGAGATCGAGGGCTTTGCTGGGATTAGGCGATGCAGTAAGTATCATTTAATTGAGATTAATAAAGGACTCTGCATCATTTTTTCAAATAACAGACTTTATTCAGACTGTGTCTTTATTTACCATACAACTATAGGATTAGTAATGGATAGGTGTCTTATAGACACTTCTTATTGTAAAAATAGTTTTTGCATCACCACATTTTGAGAGCTATAATTTTTCCATATTTTAGCCCACAGAGTCATGTGAGGAATAGGTTTTTGCGTGACGAGCTGACATTTTTATTGGTACAATTTTCAGGCACATGACACTTTTTGATTGCTTTCTCTGATTTTTGGGAGACAGAATGAGCAAAAACCAGCAATTCATGAATTTCTTTTGTGGGGGAGTTTATAACGCTCCGTGTGTAGTACAATTGATAAGACAGTTTTATTCTTTGGGTCAGTACTATTACAACGATACCTCATTTATATTTTTTATGTTTTGGCTTCTTTTATATAATAACAACTATTTTATTGAAAAATAATTGTTTATTCTTAGAGCTATAACTTTTTTATTTTTCCACTAATGGAGCTGTATGGCAGCTTGTTTTTAGCAAGACAAGATGACGTTTTCAGTGGTACCATGTTTATTTATATCCATATTTTTGATTGCGTGTTATTCCATTTTTTGTTTGGCGGTATAATGATAAAGCATTGTTTTTTGCCTTATTTTTTTATGGTGTTGACTAAAGGGGTTAACTAGTGCGACAGTTTTATAGGTCGGGCTGTTGCAGACGTGGCGATATCAAATATGTATACTTTTATTGTTTATATTTTTTTCATTCAAATATTTATTTTGAGATAGAATATATATTGATTTTTTTATGATTTTGTTTTTATAAAATATTTTTAAAATTATTTAAATTTTTTTACTTTTTCCAAACTTTTTTACTTAATCTCACTATGGGACAATCATTTCTTGCAGGCTGATCGCTTCTATAGCATGCAGATGAAGCAGCATCTGCATGTCATAGAAGCTGTCAGCTCTGCACTGACAGTGAGACTTGCTGATCATGCACTGCGCATGATCAACAAGTTTCCTAGCTCTGGTGACCTGGATGTCGTCAAGACGACATCCGCTCACCATTGCAATGATTGGGACCCAGCTTCACACTGCAGGGTCTCCAATCCAAAGGCAGAGGGGCTGTAAGCCCTATGCTGGCTTCCGTAATGCTGCAATCTTGCTTGATTGCAGTATTTCAGGGGAGTTAAAGTTCCAGGAGCGGTCAGTGACCACGTCTGGCACCTAGTGCTGGGTGTCAGCTCTCAGAAAACGCTGACACCCGGTCATGATCGGCTGTGCACACTCCGTGAGCACTGCCGATCGCGATGACATAATATTCCGTCCATGGTCAAATTGGCCCAGGTCACATGGACGGAATATTACGTCTGATGTCAGAAAGGGGTTAAAGCACCATTGCAGCGGCAGTTTTTTCAGCGCTTGAAGGGTGTTTCAAGTTTAAGGTTCCTTCCCCTACTCTCAGTTTATATTAGGAGTGTTTTAGGTGCAAAAAAGGTGCAAGTATATTTGTGATATTTAGGTATATCTATGTTTGAATAATTAGCTGTCATGTGATGTGATCTACCAACTAGTGGTATACTGAGAAACAGGTATGTATCGCACAGAGATCTGCTGCGATCTGAATCCATGACAGGTTGCTGGGTCTTGTTGTCCCACAGACCTGTATCATAGTAAATTGCTGGATTTTAGGGTTAACCACAAAGTGATGGGTGGGACTGGTTAACCACATACCTCCTAGGGGGAGTGCTCTTGTGACTTCAGACCGGTCCTATATGCTTCCTGGTTGCACCACATGGAGGGGAAGATGGCCATGTGTGACACTGGAGCTGGCTGGAGCTCCTGAGAGTCCAGGGAGCACTGAAGGTCTGGACTATTGACAAGACCTATGTGAAGCCAGGCTGGTAAACCTGAGAATCTGCTAAGCACAGAGCTTAGGGGATTGTGAACTGACAGGCATCAGGTATTGAACTGTGGGGATATAACCGCAGTTGAGAATGGACTGTATGTGAGGTCTGTGATGTGAAAATGAGGAAATGGTTGCACTCAATTGCATGTCAATGTGAAATACATGGCGTGTGAATAGCGTAATGGCTTTTGAAATTTAGGAACAACACGAGATGCTTATAACAAAATTTGGCCAAAAAATGTGAGCCCATTCACGATGGGTCCCTGACCTAACTGACTAGTGTGAACACTTACCTCTGGCTAATAACTTGGTAAAGTCTATATTCATAGGAAGGTCGGAATCAAATGTGATTGGATGTAATTAATACCACACCATGATGAAGGGCGAAGTGCTTAGTCAGAAAGCTAGCATACAAATTACAGAAAACTGACGGTACTTCAAGAACTAGTCTGAACAGGTGCATACCAAAAAACAACTTACATATCAAAATGAGTAAATGGTTGCATTCAATTGCATTAAGGCCTATCCTTTGAAATTTAGGAAAAACACATGAGATGCTTAGCACAAAATTTGGCCAAAAAATGTGAGCCCATTCACCAACATCAAAACTGACAGCACAAGAACTAGTCTGAACAAGTGCATACCAAAAAACAGCTTACATAGTATGCACTTGTTCAGACTAGTTCTTGATGTGCTGCCAGTTTTCTGTTATTTGTATGCTAGCTTTCTGTCTGCGCACTCCATCCTTCATCATGATGTGGTTTTAATTAAATCCAGTCACATTTGGCTCCGACTTTACTATAATTATAGGCTTTACCAAGTTATTAGCCAGAGGTAAGTGTTCACACTAGGCAGTTAGGTCAGGGACCCATTTGATGAGATAACCTTGACGTTGGTGAATGGGTTCACATTTTTTGGACAAATTTTGTGTTAAGCATCTCATGTGTTTTTCCTAAATTTCAAAAGCCATTCCGCTATTCACACTTCATGTATTTCAAATTGACATGTGTAAAGCAGCGGCATCCACTCTGTGCAGTTATGAGGCGGTGACCAGAGATGAGCGACTTTGCCTTTTTTCGGGTCGAGTCGGGTTTCATGAAACCTGACTTTCTAAAAAGTCGGGTCGAACGCAAACGGCCGATTATCGTGAAAAGTTGAAGGCCGACTGAAACATGAAACCAAATGCAAGTCAATGTGGAACCAAGGTTGGCATTTAGTGGCAGACAGGAAACACACCTACAGTGCCCATTTTAATGCCAAAAACATCAATTCTTATTACCTAAGCTTGTCAATCTTAATTTACCTTATAATAGTTAGGCATTGAAAACTGGGGGTTATTTGACTAAAGTAGTGGTGGGGATCGGGTTGGCTCCAGATTTTCATGGGCCCTGGACCAAAGAGTGTCACTGGGCTCCTTTAACACATGCCTCAATTCATGATCCTCTGATATGGCAGAGAAATAGCTGTATAGTACAATGAAAAATACTTCACTTCTTACATCTCATGACTGATATACATTTTAAATTCTCCAATAGCGCCAAAAACGGACAGTTTATTACTCCATACAGTATTATGGCCACCGCATAGTGCGCTATACAGAGTAATGAGGCCCATATATTTCTCCATACAGAACCATTGGTCCCATATAATGTTCGATACAGTATATGATGAGCTCCACATAATGCTACAGTATATGTTGGTCCCCATGGAAGAAGCTCCACTGTGTTATGGGCCCAAATAATGCTCCATATATAAGGGGCCCCATTTCTAATGCTCCAGTGTATATTGGGCCCTGTAAATGCTGCTCCAGTGTCTGATGTCCACCTTTGGAATGCTCCAGTGTATGGTGGGCCTCATATATCATTCTCCAGAGTATAGTGCTCCCCAAAAATTGCTGTCCCAACATTGAAAACAATTAAATAAGTCTCCTCGCTAGGGAATCCCTGTACTAGTCTGGACTCCTCGTCGTCCCAATCTTCCATCTCACTGCAATTCAACTGTTTAGACAGAGGGCATACAGACGTGATGTCATCGCGCTCTCTGACCGGAATGTCACTGTCAGGAAACGCGGAAGACGTCACGGCAGTGGAGCAGGGAGAGGTAAGTATTTCAACTTTGCAAGTGCTGTGATCCTGAGCAAGCAGGGGGGGCCCACTCGTTGGCGATGGCACTGGCACAGGGCCACACATAGTACGGCGGTGTGTCTGACAGTGGGTGGAGGGCCCTCCCACCGGTAGAGACACTTTTGCGTACTATGAGGGGCCCTGTGCCAGTGCCGTCACCCATGAGTATGCCCCCCCACCTGCTCAAGGAACCTGCACTTTCATCTGCACCTTCCTCTTTGTCACCGTGTAAGATGGTGTAGTATGCGGGAAGGGGAACCCGAGTTTCATCAGGGTCAGATTCTGGCTGTGCAGAGTGCGAGGGGAATGTAGTGGTCTGGGTCAATGTACCAGCAGAATCATCTAGCAGTTGCTGGGCATCAGTGCACTTGTGGCGCCCCCAGGAGTATGGTCGCCACAGTGGTATTACCTTCCTCCTAGGGAGTGTGATGTCATGCTTGGGAGCAACAAAGGATCTCTCTAGCAGTTAAACCAACACACAACACAGTTCCCACTCCAGGCCAGCAGGGAGACCTCTGAACCTGACTGCTGAGGAGCTGCTCTCTGTGGTCAGGAGGAGGTAAGTTAGGGCAGTCTCTGAAGGGAAGGGGAAGTGTGTGGATGTGAGAAGGGGAGCTGGAGGATGAGCAGAGTTAAGGCTCACTCCTAGCTGGAGCGCATGGTCCGGATTCCGGTCTCCGAGTTTGTAGGGACAATGACGGTCCTGCAGCAGAAACCAGAGGAAGTAGCAGCTGTAAATGCTCTGTTCCCAACTAAGGCTTGGAGGCCACAGCATCGATGTGTGTGAGCCAGAAGGAAAAGGCTATGGCTGCCTGCCCTGTGAGAAAGTTCCAAAAGAGAGTCAACAGGGGGAACTTCAGTGAACTCAGTACTGCGAGTACCTCAGATAAGGGCTAGAACGGAGGCCACACTACCTATCTGCAGAGAGAGAATTCCAAATTTGCTTCCAGGCTGACCAACTCCTTCTCCATCTGTACTCTGGGTCCTGGACGGCACTTACCAAGTACAGGTAATGGAACTGCACGACTGTGTCTGTCTTCTTTCTCCTGCGCCTGGTGCACGGCTCTGGTACATCCTGCACTACACACCATCTACCAACTCTTTCATCTGCCCTGTGACTACGGCCCAACCTGTGCAGGGCTTCTACATCTTAGCTGCACCACAACATCTGTCCTAGAAAAGCGACACTGCAGCGCAGGTCAATCTGATCAGAAACCACAGGTGGCGTCACGTATCATTCACCTATAAACGTTATTCACCCCTTTGCATGGATGCCCAGGGCCACGGAACGGGTCATCACCATCACCATGACACATCCCTCTGAGACACCTGCCCAGTACCGATTAACCCCACTGCCCTGGCTGGCCACCCACACTCCATGTCAGATTCATCTTGGACTGGGGAATTCATGATTTGACTTGATAACCCAGGCATGGTATGATAGATAATGTGATAATGTGAAGTGTGGCCTGCTGCATCATTCACTTTTGGTGGGGGTGAAGGACACAAGGAAAGGGGTTCTTCCTGACCAGGAGCCTCCACTGCATTTTTTGAAACTTCAGAAGAGGAGACGAGAGAGCTGGAGGCTGTGTCAGCAATATAAACCAAAACTTGTTCCTGAAGCTCCGGCTTTAAAACAGTTTACCTACTCCCAGAAATGGGAGCCTTCAAGGCCTTGTGGAGCCAGACGATGATGCAGGCTCAACATCTCCTGCCTTTGGTGCTATTGTGCTTTTGCCACTACCAACAGATGCACCACCAACACCACCACCATCAGGACCAGCTGGCAACCCCCGCCCACTTCCACGGCCTCTTCCACCATACTTCTTCATTTTTGTGAAAATGTACCCAAAGTACCACCAGCTATATGGTACTGTAAAACAAGCTAGAAGGTGTATATAGTATTGGTGAGAATTTGAATCTCACTAGAGATTTGAGGATGCTGAACTATTGTCTCATGCCCAGTAGAGATTACACCTTAATGTAACAGGCTGAAATTGGATGGTGTATGACAAGGTAGAGGGTGTATGTAGTATTGGTGAGAATTTGAAATTCACTAGAGATTTGAGGACGCTGAACTATTGACTCAGGCCCAGTAGAGATTACACCTCAATGTAACAGGCTGAAATTGGATGGTGTAGGACAAGGTGAAGGGTATATATAGTAATGGTGAGAATTTGAATCTCACTAGAGATTTGAGGATGCTGAACTATTGTCTCATGCCCAGTAGAGATTACACCTTAATGTAACAGGCTGAAATTGGATGGTGTATGACAAGGTAGAGGGTGTATGTAGTATTGGTGAGAATTTGAAATTCACTAGAGATTTGAGGACGCTGAACTATTGTCTCATGCCCAGTAGAGATTACACCTCAATGTAACAGGCTGAAAATGGATGGTGTATGACAAGGTGGAGGGTGTATATAGTATTGGTGAGAATTTGGATCACACTAGAGATTTTAGGAGGCTGACAATGATGCTCTCAGTCCAAGTATGGATGCAGACAGCCTAATAAGCAGGACTGCTGCACACAAAAGGGTGGAAAAATGAATGCTTGGTAACTGTGCAGAAAAGAGGAAGAAAAGTATTTTTGCTTTTAAAAAAAGCAGTTTGCACAGCAGTGTACAAACAGCAATGCAGCTATCAGGGAGCCTTATAAGGTTGCCTAATAACCAACAGAGCCGATGCACAAAAATATAGCCTCCCCTGTCACTGCACACAAACTGTTGTGTTGTACAGTGGAAATTGCTAACAGCAGAAGCATTTTTTTGGTTCCTCTTCCCTGCCTAACGCTCTCCGTTATTCTAAATCAGCAGCAGCAACCTCTCCCTAATGTTAAGATCGGCAGAAGTAAGATGGTGGTCGGTGTGCACGCCCTTTTATAGCCCCTGTGATGCCACACAAAGCCAGCCAATCACTTGCATATCCTTCTCAAAGATGGTGATGACCGATGCCTATGTCATCGCGTTGCCCACAGTATGCGTCCTCCATCATTAGCTGAAAAAGGGCGCTGGAAGCATCATTTGAAACGCGACTTTGGCGCTCGGGTTGCCGACCTCGTGGCCGACCTCACGCTATGGTCAGGTTTCGTTTCATGAAACCGAACTTCAGCGAAAGTCCCCAACTTTTGAATTTGACTGACCCATTTCGCTCAACTCTAGCAGTGACCCAAGCAAGTTCAAAACAAAAAGGTTTTTAATGTCCAACAAAAACTCACTCAGTACACAGCACGCTGTATCTTTCGGATCGCAGCCGGCTAAACAAAACACCAGTCCAGGGCAGTTGCCGTGAGCGACGTACTGAAGGGTATGAAGGGAGGGTTGCCAGTACCGTTGGCTCCACTGACCCTGTGTTAACTCACACAGGGCGTGCTCGGCAGATCACGTGCTCTGTTTCCTCATCAGAGCAACACTAACCAAATCAACCGTCCCAGCAGGGTTTTTTTTTCTTTTCCAACCTGTGGCCATAGGCCACTCATAAGACCTGGGCTGGAGGAAACGGACCGGACCCCACTTCCTTCCTGCAGTCCGTTTCAAAAATAAAAGCCCATACCGGGTTTTCCTAAGGCTAGTTTCACACTTGCTTTTTTTTGCAGCGCGTTTTTCCCGCAAAAAAACGCATTGAAAAAACGCATACATAAGCATACAACTGCTGCGTTTTTTTCAAGCATTTTTATGAGCATGCATGAAAAAAACGCAGCGTTTTTATGCGTTTGTATGCGTTTTTAGTGCGTTTTTACCGCGTTTGCGTTTTTTTCCAACATTTTTAGGTGGCCCCTCACACTACCCAAACCATGACTTTACTAACCCTAACCCTGACCCTAACCCTAACCCTAACCCTGACCCTAACCCTTAACCAAATCATACTTAACCCTAACCCAAACCCTAAACCCTAACTAACCCTAACCCTAACCCTAACCCTGACCCTAACCCTAACCCTAACCCTGACCCTAACCCTAACCCTAACCCTAACCCTAACCCTGACCCTAACCCTAACCCTGACCCTAACCCTTAACAAAACCATACTTAACCCTAACCCTGACCCTAACCCTAACCCTAACCCTAACCCTGACCCTAACCCTTAACCAAACCATACTTAACCCTAATCCTGACCCTAACCCTGACCCTAACCCTTAACAAAAACATACTTAACCCTAATCCTGACCCTAACCCTGACCCTAATCCTTAACAAAACCATACTTAACCCTAACCCTGACCCTAACCCTAACCCTGACCCTAACCCTGACCCTAACCCTAACCCTAACCCTAACCCTGACCCTAACCCTTAACAAAACCATACTTAACCCTAATCCTGACCCTAACCCTGACCCTAATCCTTAACAAAACCATACTTAACCCTAATCCTGACCCTAACCCTGACCCTAACCCTAACCCTAACCCTGACCCTAACCCTAACCCTAACCCTGACCCTAACCCTTAACAAAACCATACTTAACCCTAATCCTGACCCTAACCCTGACCCTAATCCTTAACAAAACCATACTTAACCCTAATCCTGACCCTAACCCTGACCCTAACCCTAACCCTGACCCTAACCCTGACCCTAACCCTAACCCTAACCCTAACCCTGACCCTAACCCTTAACAAAACCATACTTAACCCTAATCCTGACCCTAACCCTGACCCTAACCCTTAACCAAACCATACTTAACCCTAACCCTGACCCAAACCCCAACCCTAACCCTGACCCTGACCATAACCCTAACCCTAAACCCCCTTAACTAACCCTAACTCTAACCCAAACCCCTAAATTCCATGGTTAAAAAAAAAAACGCATATGCAAAAAAACGCATACATGAGCATGCCAGTGCGCACATATGCGCATCCATAGGCTATAATGGCCATTTTTAGCGCAAAACGTGCGCATATGTGCGCATGCGCTTTTTTGCAGGGCCAAAAAATGCAACATGCTGCATCTGGAAAATACCAACGCACACCCCAAAAAAACGCAGCGCATGAAAATCGCATACATGCGCTTACCAGCGCGCAGGTATGCGCACCCATGTTAAATATAGGGGAAAAAACGCATGCGCAGGTATGTGTTTTTTTCCAGCTCTAAAAAACGCAAATGTGAAACCAGCCTAAGCAAACTCTTTGGTCCAAATTGCTTGACCAGGTTCAAACTTAGTTTTATTCTGCCCTGCGAGTCACAGGCACATTGCTGTGATCACAAGGCACTCCAGTGTATCTAATACATTTCAGAGCACATCCTGGGGGACACATAGCAACCCTCACCTATGACACCGGTCACTGCCTCACACATGCCTTAATGCAATTAAGTGCAACCATTTCTTCATTTTGATATGTACATTGTTTTTTGGTAAGGACTTGTTCAGACTAGTTCTTGATGTGCCATCAGTTATCTGTTATTTATAGGTCTGTGATGTGTACATGGCCTACAGTGATTTATGATGATGTAAAAAACCAGAGCCAGACTTATAAAAAGTAAGAAACTGCTGCTGTTTGTTTAAATATTGCTGCAAAGTGAGTGGACCCTAACCCGCTTAGTGATCGCTACGTCACAGTGTGTACATGAGAAGATACATTATTTCTGGCCATTATTTGACGTGCATTCTGCAATTTTATCCAGTTTTCCACTGTGCATGTTTTAGTTTTCAGTTCTCTTTGATCTAGGGGAGCAGCTGGAGTCTTCAATACAGAACACACAAAGACAGAGGGACTTCTCTTTTCTTTCTTTGTATAGTATGCAGATAGAAGCACCAGTAGGCAGCATAGATATCATTATACAGAAGCACTGAGCAGTGTAGATCTGCATCCAGCATTGAAGTGAGATAAATCACTTACTAAAAGCAGTATTACCATCTGACTAGTTTTCTACTTCATTGAGTGCTACTCTTTCACCATCTTTCTCCTCCTTGTTCTGTCTCTATAGAGTTTAATAGAATCTTAAATCTGATACTTCAGTGCTCTAGCAGCCCATTTTACTATGATTAATACAGAGACTTATACATATAGGAAGAGGAATATTTCTCCCATAAGATACAGCAAAATTAAAAGTTTATTATATTGGCTTCTACTATTGATGTATCCAAAGTTTCTTTTTTAAACAGCATTGACCATTTTTTCACTGAGAATTATCTCGATAACAATATAACCTGAGTTTTAAGAAATGTACAATCTGTAATAATGGACCAAGCAACTGCGTGATCATCACTTGAATAAGAAAGATTTTCATTTGCTAGAAATATACAATGGAGTTTCCTAACTATTGCTACAAATATAAATTTTGAAAACTATGAAGGATTTATACGCAATGTAAATTAACACATTATTACTGATTTATTTACTACTTTATCTTTATTTTAAGGGCAGCTTTCCTCAAAGAGTGCACAGTTCTACTGTCCATAAAATTGTTGCTAGTGAAAAAGCTTGTGGCCAGACCGGTCCATCATCCTGATCCAATTGAAAAAAAAACACATCACATAAGAAGTTAATAAGTAATAAGATGCATTTCTTATGGAGAAGGCTGATAGACTGATTACTTCCTGTGCTCCTCCATTAGCAAACATTTTATGGAGTAGAGAGTCTTTGAGGAAAGCTACCTTAGAAAATGCAGAAGATTACCCTGCCATACCTATATAATAGAAAATGTATGCAAAAATCATGTCCCCAACACATCTATTAAAATAAAGTATGAAACTCCTTTAAGTGCTTACTTATTAATATAAAATGCAATGAATGAGGAACACGGTGGTTCAAAGTCTGCGCTGCCCAAGGTTCAAAAAATGCGATCACACACGGAGGTGAAGCATGAATGCCGCTTATATGTCAACACGTTTCAGGGTTTCCAAACCTCTTCATCAGGACCAAACCACAATGAACATTGCATCATATCTCCTTGGTGGTCCTTCTGCAGCCCTTACATGCTTCTATAGGTATTGTGACTGTCACAACCTTATCACATGATCATACCTATAATATCTTATACCACCTGGCTATCAGAGAAGACCACATATGTGCTTTTTGTCCCTCCAGCTTCACCGTTTGTTAATATAAAAGTAATTTAAACTAGAATATTGAAAATTAAAGCTTATGTCCACTACAAGGTGTTCAAAGGATGGCGTCCAACCTGTGCCCTCATGCTGGGAGTGCCAAAAGCTTCTGCTTCTGCTACATAGAAGATCAATAGAACCTCTATACATGGCCAATTACATTTCTGAGGTCCCATTAAAGTTTTTTCATTTGTGCCCAGGAATCTCACGTCTTGTGAAGAGTTGTTTTAAATTTCTCATTGCTGTCTTTTCTGAGAATTATATACAGTAATTATCCCTAAGAGGCAGTCAGCTCAAAACTAGCTAAAATTTATCAGCACCCAGGACCAGCATCAGGAGTAGCCTCTCTGCGCTGTTATATTGACAAAATAGCACTAAAACAAGATGTCCACTCTTTATATAGAGAGGGATGTGTGATTTCAGCAGCCTATGACACAAGCCGTCGTGTCTGGACATTCTGAATGTTTCCTGCGCCCTGATTGGCTAGCTGCAATGTGCGCACATAAAGATAGAAAGAAAAAAAAAAACAATTTTACAAGCACGCTGCTTTTCTGAGCTCTCCCCACCCCCTACCATCATCAGACATGTGCCCCACGCTCATTATACACCACCACTATCCTTGCTAAAATGCTAAAAATACTTTAGCGGCAACACAAATATTTTCCCGCACTTTTAACGAATGTTATCGATTTTATGAAAGTCTGCTCATTTTTCCTATCACGAATCCAAATGTCACATATTCATGCCGAATTTATGTTAGGCGATTGATTTTCGAACATATTTGCTTATTTCCACCTAGTAACTTCCACATAGCCTTGATTTGATGAAAGCCTTGCAACCAGCAGAACCAGCTGGAACTCAAGATTCACTATAGCTATTACTTAAAAGTATGTAATTGTTTCTATGTAGCTTCTATTACTGGGCTGAAAATGACAGTTTAAAGGAAACTGATGTTTTTCTCACAGCAAATGGCATTGTAGATTATAAAACACCAGCAATGGAATATATAATGTCAATTTTGTCCGGAAAGGTTGAACTAGATAGACTTGTGCCTTTTTTTCAACATATGTAATGACGAATGGCATTTCCTTATGATTACTGTATGAATGTCAATGGTCCTATCATACTCTAACTGCATATACAGTACAACAGGCACATAACAACCAGCAGCAATGTCTCTTTGCAGTGCAAAGGTTGCGGAGAAGTCCACAGAGACAATCCTGAATGACATGAAAGTGCATGCTGCTGTCATTTAATTTACAACAGTTGTGATCTCAATGACCTGATTTACTGTTGATACCATGTAGGTTAGTTGGAAGTGAGCTCAGAGTATATTAGTGTTTGTGATAAAGGGGTATAGAAGGGAAGACCGGAGAATTTAAATGCTTTACAGACGTCAAAAGAAAGTCAATGTTATGTACGAAAATTATATACACATACAGTACATTTATCAGAACAATCAGGCTATTTTATGTATTATTTTATGTATTTTATATATATTACTGATGTTTCCAACATTCTAGTTATTTTTTTACAATTAGGATTTCTATAACTGGATTTATATGCTAAGTAAAATGATTGAGAGGTTATCCAGCACCTTTCACTTACAGGAAAGAGGCGCTACTCACATAGCATCCATTGGCTGCTTGCCAGTTTGCATCGTTGACTAGCCGTTATTGTGCACTTATCTTATTAATTAGAACATAAGGTGTGCAAGATTCTGCACAATACCAGGAAAATGACCATTGAAAGCCACAACAGAAATGTCTCCCATTTTCCAATACAGAAGCGAGATACCCTGTATAGCACCTTGCAAACAAATGACAATCCATCAGTCCAGCAATCCATTATTGCTCCTAGCACCTGGTTTGGGTTCCCAACCCTTGACGCATAGGTATGCCAAGGCGAACGTGCATGACACAGCAGCTCTGCATGTGCGATCGCCACAGGGATCTCGGCTTAAGTGATAGCTTAAGTGATAACCCCCTATAGGCTGCAATCAGTATTGGTTTCAGAAATTGAGAGGCTAGTAGAGGAAGGGGGCTCCCTCTCACTTCTGTTCGGTACCCCTGTGATGTCATTGCAAGGGCCTGTTCATTGCCAAGGCAACACAAGGTTGTCAAGGTGACCTCCAGATCCTCAAGCTATGGTGGCCTATTTAGACCATGTGAGAAGTATAATTGGAAAGGTGTTTTGTCAGTGTTAAACGGACAGTTGTAATACATTACAGTGCTTGTTTCTGGAAAACACCTATGGAGTCAAAATGTTCACTACACCTGTAGATAAATGCACAGAGAGGTCTAATTTCCAAAATTGGGTCACTTGAAGGATGATTATGATATTTTGGCACTTAGGGGTCTGTATATGGAGTCTGCAAACTATTTTATGATAATTTGTTTTCCAATAGTCAAATAGGGCTCCCAAGTTTTGCTGTGTGACTATACAGTACTGCACAGCTAATATGGGTTATTTGCGTGTTCAGCAGAAATTGTGTGACAAATTTTAGTGTCACTTTTGCACATTTCCCCATGTGAAAATGTAAAATCTGCTGCTAAAACAAAATATTTGAGGTAAAAATGCAATTATTTTTTTTCACTGTCCAATGGTATAAATATCTTTGTCACTTGGTGTCAATATGATCACTTAGATGAATTCATTGAGAGGGGTAATTTGTAGAATGGGGTCACTTATGTTTTTTTTTTTTTTTTGCTGTTCCGGCACAACAGGGGCTTTCCCAGTGGGTCATGGCATCCACAAACCATAATAGCAAAATCTGCACTGTAATATGGTTCTCCTTCCTTTCTGAGCTTTCCACTGTCACTGTGCTTGAAAAGTAGTTTCTTATTACGTGTAGGATATTGGTGCACTTAGAAGAAATTGCACTACAAACTATGGTCCATTTATTCCTATTAGCCCTTATAAAAATTAAAAACTTGGGGCTAAAATAACTTTTTTCTGGTACTGCCCTCATCTCCCTCCTTGACTATTGCAACCTCCTGCTCTGTGGCCTCCCTTTTAACACTCTCGCACCCCTACAATCTATTCTAAACTCTGCTGGTTGACAAATCCACCTGTCCCCTTGCTATTCTCCAGCCTCTTCCCTCTGTCAATCCCTGCACTGGCTCCCCATTACCCAAAGACTCCAGTTCACAACCCTAACCATGGCATACAAAGCCATCCACAACCTGTCCCCTTCATACATCTCTTTGGCCTTGTCTCCCAGTACTTACCTACACACAACGTCTGGTCCTCACAAGATCTCAATCTCTACTCCCTTCTTATCTCCTCTTCCCACAATCGCATACAAGATTTCTCCCGCGCATGACCCCTACTTTGGAACTTTCTACCACAACATACCAGCCTCGCCTACCATGGAAACCTTCAAAAAGAACCTGAAGACCTACCTCTTCAGACAAGCATACAACCTGCAGTAACAACCGATCGACCAAGCCACTGCATGCCCAGCTCTACCCTCGCCTACTGTATAAGTAACCATCGTCCAGTCACAAACCAGAAATTAGAATATTAACATGAGAGGCTTGTCTAGAAATTTGATCTCCGAGCTAAGTGTATAAATTGGGCCCTCCACAAAAAAAGTGGTTCACAGATTGAGGGCAGCCAAGCTGATGTGATCTATTTCACATCCCCCCTGGAACAAAATACTAGACTGCAAATTTTAGATATTTCTGTAAGTTTCTCCCTTTTATAACTGTTTTGCATGTTTGTAAGTCATTTTTTATTCCCTTATTTTTATATCCTTTTATTGCAAGCACTGTACCTTTTCTATTAAAGCTTAAAACTTTAGTAAGTTTGAACCTTCTATATTCTAAAAGAACCTATAACCTCAGAGTGTGTGATCCTAGCGATTTGGCAGACAGTAGTAGTAGCATTTCCGGGACTCATGGCCCATATGTTTTGTGAGTGGTGGCAGCATGTGTGAAGCGGGGTGCGTGGTCTGTGTCGGCGTGTGATTTATGCTCCCAGTGCAGCATAGGACAGAGATTGAATGCTTGATTGATTGAGAGGAAATAGTAGATTAACCCTTGTAGGCGCAACCCCAAGTCATGGGCTGAGGAGAGGGTACGTGACAAGTAGAATGATGTGCTTTGCCAAAAAACTGTTTCTTGGTCTTATCTGTCCACAAGACATCTACGGGCCTTCTAAAAGTAGTGGGGTCTGCCAGCTGTCCTTCTATAAATTGAGAGGGCCGCCTCCTAGCCCTGCAAGGTTCAAACTATACAGTATTAAGGCCAAAAAGAAAATTTGCCCACCTCAGATTGATATATTATATTGCATTAAAAATATACAGCTATGCAAAGCATAGCTGTCTGCTGGCACTCCAAAAATGCTTAGTGAGGGCTGGCTGCTGGGCCTCTAAGTATGGGCAACCTGACGGCTCTCTGACAATAGTGAGGTTAATCTGCTGGCACTCTAACAACAGTAAGTGCCACCTGATAGCCCTCTATAAATAGTGTGACTTTCAGAGTACCTGATTCATAAAATAAAATTAAACAGGATGTGTCTGATCATGACTCATACACCACATGGATGATAAGGTATTAAAATGATAAAATTACATTTTCTGTTGAATTTTTTTTCACCATTGAAAACATTTCAAATATGCAAAAACGCAGCAAAAACATTGCTTGTAAACATAGTTCAAGGTGTGGAGGAGCATTTACTTTTCTCTTACTTATTTTGAGTTATATACAAGTCATTCTCTTGTCCTGAAAAGAATGTTCCATAGCATTTTTTTCAGTAAAATCCATTTTAACTGCGGTTTTGTATGTTTTATTGTCAGTCCTTAAAAGTGAAGTAATACTCTGATAACATTCTTCCCAGCAGCGACTTGGGAGTCAGAGATGCTTCCAGGAGACTTCCCCCTGCTGTTCCCATGCCATTTCAGCACTGTTTCCATCGTTTTCAGCAATTTTTAGACCCCCTTTAGACCTCCTGGGGAGGAATACTGGAAAAATGCTCGACTTTCCCATTGACTTCCATGTACTTGTTACTCGGGTCGAACACCTGAGCATTATGCTTTGCTCAACTCGAGTAACGGGTACCCAAGCATTTTAACGTTTGCTCATGACTAATACCATTTCCTAGGTGACAGGTTCTATTGGGCTTATGGTGTACTTCTGGGCATCATTTGGTAGAAGTAGAAGATATATTATTTATATATTTATTTAGTTTGCACATTTTGATTTATGTGTTCTGCCATTATAGTGTGTAACAAGCTTCCTTTCCTGCACAACTACTTTCTGAACAACTCTCTTAATCTGTTGGCCCTCACTGAAACCTGGATTCAGGATTCTGACACTGTCTCCCCTGCTGCCATTTCCTATGGTGGCTTAGAATTCTCCCATTCCACGAGACCCACAAACAGACATGGTGGTGGAGTCAACATACTCCTGTCCCCATAATGCACCTTCCAGGTCATCCCCCAGTTCCATCACTCTTATTCCCTTCTTTTGAGGTCCACACCCTCAGGCTCTTCCGTCCCCTCTCCCTTAGAGTAGCGATCATATACCAGCCCCCAGGCTCAGCCACCCACTTCCTTGACCACTTTTCAGCCTGGCTGCCGCACTTTATGTCCTCAGAACTACCAACCCTTATCTTGGGAGACTTTAACATCTCCTTTAACAGCCTCACTTCCACATTTGCATCCCAGCTTCTATCACTAACCACTTCTCTTGGCCTCAGAGCTCTCAACCTCTGAGACACACAATGACTGTAACACCCTTGACCTAGTCTTTGTCCGGCTCTGTTCAATCTCCCACCTAAATAACTCACTGCTTCCACTCTCTGACCACAACATTCTCTCCTTCATGCTCACAAATCCTCACCCACCCCAGCTCACTCCTACCTACCACACATTCAGAAATCTACAAGCCATTAACCATCAGACACTTTCAGACTCCCAACACTCATCACTGTCCCCAATCTCCTCTTTTTCCTGTCCTGATCTGGCTGTTCATCACTACAACGACAGTCTTAGAAGCACCCTTGACCAAGTAGCGCCTCTCACCCTCAGAACTTCCAAACACAGAGTAAAACAACCCTGGTTCACATCGCAAACTCAACTTCTCCAGCGATGCACTAGGCGTGCTGAACGCCTATGGAGAAAAACCCGCACACCAGAAGACTTCATCCACTTCAAATTTAGGTTAAGAACCTATAACGCCCTCCTTCACTTCGCCAAACAGATCTACTTCACCACCCTGATCTCCTCACTAGACAACAACCCCAAGAAACTTTTTGAAACTTTCCACTCCCTCCTCAGGCCAAAAGCACAAGCCCCTAACACAGACATTTGTTCTCATGACCTGGCCTCCCACTTTATTGAAAAAATAGATAATATCCATCAGAAAATCGGCTCCCAACCACCAAGTGATGTGACTCCCATCCCTCCCTGCATTTCCCATGGCTCACTTTCCACATTTCATCCCATCACAGAAGAAGTCTCCAGACTCCTCTCTTCTTCTCGTCCGACTACATGCACTACCGATCCCATTCCCTCACATCTCCTCCAGTCTCTCTCTCCAGTCGTCACAACTCACCTAACTACAATCTTTAACCTTTCCTTCCGCTTGGGCATTTACCAATCCTCCTTCAAACAAGCCATCGTTACTCCATTTCTAAATAAACCCGCTCTCGACCAATCCTGCACAAACAAATACACACCAGTCTCCAATCTCCCCTTCATTTCTAAACTTTTGGAGCGCCTAGTCTACTCCTGGCTTACCCATTACCTCTCCACTCACTCCCTCCTAGACCCTTCACAGTCTGGCTTCCACCCCCTACATTCGACAGAAACTGCACTCATCAAAGTGACCAATGACCTTCTGACAGCAAAAGGTAATGGTCACCACTTTCTACTCATTCTTCTCGACCTTTCTGCAGCTTTCGACACTGTTGACCACCGTCTCCTACTCTCTAGGCTCCAGTCACTGGGCATTAAGGACACTACTATCTCCTGGTTCTCTTCCTATCTTTCTGACCGCTCCTTCAGTGTTTTGTTCTCTGGCTCCACGTCATCTCCTCTTGCTGTCGGGGTACCTCAGGGCTCAGTCCTTGGCCCCCTTCTCTTTTTTTTCTACACGGCCCCAATTGGACAAACCATCAGCAGATTTGGCTTTCAGTACCATCTTTATGCTGATGACACACAACTATGCCCGTCATCCCCCAACCTTACCCCCCGCTGTACTACATAACACCAGTGACTGTCTGTCCGCAGTCTCCGACATCATGTCTGCTCTCTATCTGAAACTCAACCTCTCAAAAACTGAACTTCTTCTGCTCCCGCCGTCTACTAACTTCCCTAAATCTGACATTTCCCTCTCCATGGGTGGCACCATAATAACACCCCGGCAGCAGGCACGCTGTCTTGGTGTTATGTTTGACACCAATCTCTCCTTCACATCCTATATAATCTCTTGCCCGCTCTTGCCGCTTACACCTAAAGAACATCTCGAGAATCTGCCCATTTCTCACCATAGAAACATCAAGAACCCTACCTGAAGCATTGATCCACTCCCGCCTGGATTACTGCAACATTCTATTAATTGGCCTCCCCGTTACTCGACTTTCCCCTCTCCAGTCCATCCTTAATGCAGCAGCCAGGGTCATCCATCTGGTTAATCGGTACTCGGACGCGTTCGCTCTTCACCAGTCCTTACATTGGCTGCCCATTCATTATAGGATCAAATTCAAAGTACTTGCATAGTTTCAGGCATTCCCTCAAGACACATTTGTTCAGAGTGGCCTATCACGTTCACTAATCAAAGTCATTCTATGTGAAAGTGTGCGTGTGTAGCCCATTCATTATGTCCATCCATCCCTCAAGACGGCTGGACCATCATTGTAATTACACCATTGTAAATACACACCTATACTTTGCATCTCCCCCACCTCATTGTAGATTGTAAGCTCTCACAAGCAGGGTCATCTTATTTTGCTTTAATTATTGTATTGTTAATGTTGTTACTTATGACTTGTGTTTTGAAACTGTTAAACTGTAAAGCGCTGCGGAATATGTTGGCGCTATATAAATAAATAAAGATAGTTTTTTTGTTTCCCAATATTTACAGGTAAATATTTTAATGGGTGACAGGTTCAATTACATTTCCAAAGATATGCTACCATTCAATGATATCATAAACTGGTATTTTAGGGAATTGTTCCAAGGGTTGTGGAAAGTGCATGAATGGAAAACCTAGAATCTATAGATCTATGTTATGGGCATCTTTTCTTTTATATTTGCCATTGAACCAAAAAGAAGGTGGCACCGTCACGGAGGGTCTTTGTTTATTCTAGTCACCTGCATGGGCACATTTACCATTCATTCTCCTCTGAGACATTGTGATATTTCTCAATTTATATTAGTTACATATCTTAATGATGTATTGACCATGCATGTTTATTTATTTATTTTTTTAACTGCATTGGCACATTTTGAGCCATAATACTTAGACGAGTTTACGTTTAGTATTGAGCGAGCATACTCGGTAATGCTCTGTACTCGCCCAAGCATCACTGTACTCGCAGTGCTCGGCGAGCACCGAGCATTTCCAGGATTATTTGGTGGGAGCTCAGGTTCCCGCCCTGCATGCTTGGCGCTCTTTAGAACACATATCAATATGCAGGGATTGTCTGCCACATACTATAATAACGCAGTCATGTTGGTTGTGACATTACAGTGATTGGCTGGCCGCACAGCGCCATCAGGTCTACATCAGACTTGGCGCCGCCCTGCTCGACCCAGTCAGCTCTGGAATCACCAGTGTAGGGAGAGTAGCTGCAGCAATAGGGACAGAATAGGTGGGGTATACAGTTACTGTGGGTATACTATAGTTGAATACACAAATCCAGCTAAATCAACAGTCCTTCTAAGGACTAATTATGGGGTATATAGATTGCAGTGGTAGGCAGGGAGTGTATGTTGGTATATACATATCAGTGCAAGGCAAGCAAGCACTGTATGTGGGTATATACAGTGGGGCAAAAAAGTATTTAGTCAGTCAGCAATAGTGCAAGTTCCACCACTTAAAAAGATGAGAGGCGTCTGTAATTTACATCATAGGTAGACCTCAACTATGGGAGACAAACTGAGAAAAAAAAATCCAGAAAATCACATTGTCTGTTTTTTTTTCATTTTATTTGCATATTATGGTGGAAAATAAGTATTTGGTCAGAAACAAGCAATCAAGATTTCTGGCTCCCACAGACCTGTAACTTCTTCTTTAAGAGTCTCCTCTTTCCTCCACTCATTACCTGTAGTAATGGCACCTGTTTAAACTTGTTATCAGTATAAAAAGACACCTGTGCACACCCTCAAACAGTCTGACTCCAAACTCCACTATGGTGAAGACCAAAGAGCTGTCAAAGGACACCAGAAACAAAATTGTAGCCCTGCACCAGGCTGGGAAGACTGAATCTGCAATAGCCAACCAGCTTGGAGTGAAGAAATCAACTGTGGGAGCAATAATTAGAAAATGGAAGACATACAAGACCACTGATAATCTCCCTCGATCTGGTGCTCCACGCAAAATCCCACCCCGTGGGGTCAGAATGATCACAAGAACGGTGAGCAAAAATCCCAGAACCACGCGGGGGGACCTAGTGAATGAACTGCAGAGAGCTGGGACCAATGTAACAAGGCCTACCATAAGTAACACACTACGCCACCATGGACTCAGATCCTGCAGTGCCAGATGTGTCCCACTGCTTAAGCCTGTACATGTCCGGGCCCATCTGAAGTTTGCTAGAGAGCATTTGGATGATCCAGAGGAGTTTTGGGAGAATGTCCTATGGTCTGATGAAACCAAACTGGAACTGTTTGGTAGAAACACAACTTGTCGTGTTTGGAGGAAAAAGAATACTGAGTTGCATCCATCAAACACCATACCTACTGTAAAGCGTGGTGGTGGAAACATCATGCTTTGGGGCTGTTTCTCTGCAAAGGGGCCAGGACGACTGATCCGGGTACATGAAAGAATGAATGGGGCCATGTATCGTGAGATTTTGAGTGCAAACCTCCTTCCATCAGCAAGGGCATTGAAGATGAAACGTGGCTGGGTCTTTCAACATGACAATGATCCAAAGCACACCGCCAGGGCAACGAAGGAGTGGCTTCGTAAGAAGCATTTCAAGGTCCTGGAGTGGCCTAGCCAGTCTCCAGATCTCAACCCTATAGAAAACCTTTGGAGGGAGTTGAAAGTCCGTGTTGCCAAGCGAAAAGCCAAAAACATCACTGCTATAGAGAAGATCTGCATGGAGGAATGGGCCAACATACCAACAACAGTGTGTGGCAACCTTGTGAAGAGTTACAGAAAACGTTTGACCTCTGTCATTGCCAACAAAGGATATATCACAAAGTATTGAGATGAAATTTTGTTTCTGACCAAATACTTATTTTCCACCATAATATGCAATAAAATGAAAAAAAAAACAGACAATGTGATTTTCTGGATTTTTTTTTTCTCAGTTTGTCTCCCATAGTTGAGGTCTACCTATGATGTAAATTACAGACGCCTCTCATCTTTTTAAGTGGTGGAACTTGCACTATTGCTGACTGACTAAATACTTTTTTGCCCCACTGTAGATATCATTGCTATATGCAGGCATTGTCTGTGGCATACTTTATTGCATACATCAAGAGGGTTCATTCCATTACAGTCTGCTGCTGCTGCCTATTACATATATTGACCGTATATACAAAGCCCCAGGTAACAGTGGCCCGGAATAATTTTTTTTTGCATCTTAATCCTGAGTATTTTGTTCAAAAGCAATCCAGAGCACACAATTGTTTTCTCCATTTGCTTGTTGACACAGCAGAATACAGCTTGATCCTTTTCATAGTACAGTTTGAATATACAGCTATTTCAAATGGGTTTGCCCTGCCCAGCGATCACATCTGAGTGCGCAGAAAATTCTGCCATTTTTGTGGTACTGTAACATTTTTTGCAGTGTCTTATACAATTTCTTGACACCATTTTGCTGGCAAAAAAAATTTAGCTGCCAAAAAAATATTTAGCTACAGGGCAGGTATTTTCCAAATGGTTGTGTCCACCACATGGATCACATGTCATTTCGGTCAAAATTGTGCCATTTCAGGCCTTCATAGAATTGTTTTTGTTGCACCTTAGCCTGCTTATTGATACAATTTTACTGGTCAAAAAAAATGCAGGCCAGATATTTGAAAGTGGTGGTACCTCCGTCACACGCCTCATCTATCTATCTTATTTCATGCCTCCATTCCACTGTTTTTCCTGTGTCTTAGCCACCACCACCCTGTCTTTCACACGATCAAGTCTGAGTAGCCGTGAGTCTGGACTGTATATTCCTCACCCTGATTCTCCTTCCTCCCACCATGCTGAGTGTGCGGAGACAACTGATAGAAGATAGAAGGCGGGCAACTGTTCCTCGTAACACCAACACGACAGAAGTTGGCAGCACAACTGTTAGGTCTTCCCGAGTCTGGTTGGAGTTATCTTCAGAGTTTTTAAGAAACAAACAGGTCATTTGCACCACCTGCCATGCCCGCATCAGCATGGGTAGCAAAACTGCCAGCCTGACTACCAATAGCATGATAAAGGCACATGCCAGCAAAGCACCTGACTTTGTGGGCCGAACCCCGGGCTCCAGGAACAATGTCTGTGGGTGACACCACTGCTTCCTCCACTGTTGTGTGTGCAAGCCAATCCCCTGTCCACGGTGCATGCAAAATTGCCTCCTGCCCTGCACCTGTCATTGCCCACACCAACTAGCACCATCATAAAGCACGTCAATGAAACGCAAGCGTAAATACGCAGCCAACTCCCCACAGGCTGCAATACTGAATTCACACATTTCTCATCTGCTTGCACTCGAAATGTTGCCTTTTAGGCTCATTGACACAGAAGATTTCCGCAACCTGATGGCTGCAGCCGTCCCAAGGTACTCGGTCCCCAGTCGCCACTATTTCTCCCAGTCTGACATCTCAGCATTACACAAGCACATGTCCCACAACATTACCCGTGCCCTCAACAATGCTTTTACTGGGAAATTCCACCTAACCACAGACACGTGAACAAGTGCTTGTGGGCAGAGATGGCATATCTCTCTGATGGCACACTGGGTTAACATAGTGAAAGCCGGGACCCAGTCGGACCTTGGGATGTAACACATCCTTCCAACGCCGAATATTGCGGTCCCTACATCAATCAAGGTTGCCCCCACAGTCTACTGCCCTGCACCTCCGCCTCCTCTTCAGCCTCCATCTCCAAAATGACCACATCAGTCACAAGCTGGAAGCACTGCAGCACTGCCTCAGCCAAGCAGCAACAGGCTGTACTGAATCTAATATGCTTAGGTGGAAAACGGCACAGTGCTGAAGTGTTAACAGTTCTGAAAGAGCAGACAGATCTGTAGCTGACACCGCTGAACCTAAATCATGGTCGTGTGTGACAATGGCCAGAAAGTGGTGGCGGCTCTGATGTGAGACGAGCTTACATACGTACAATGCCTTGCCCATATGCTTAACCTTGTTGTTCAATAGTCTCTCAAAAGCTACCAGAAACTGCCGGAGCTGCTTATGAAAGTACGTCGCCTGTGTGCCCATTTTAGAAAGTCAGCTATAGCTTCCGCCACCCTTGCCATGCTTCAGCAGCGTTTGTAGCTTCCGGCTCACTGACTGGTGTGTGATGTCCCCACGCTTTGGAACTCTACACTGCATATGTTGGAAATAATTTGTGAGCAGAAGAGGGCAGATGTTGACAACCAGCATCAACAAGGCCATCGTTAATCAGTTCAGACTCCACACATAAGACCTCAAGAGTGGATATGGATGTCAGACATAAGTACCATCTTACAAAACTTTGAGGAGTCCACCAAGATGGTGAGCAGCGATGACGCCACAATTATCGTCACCATCCCACTTCTCTGTATTCTGAAAAGCTCTTTGCAAACAATGAAAGAGGATGCATTGCAGGCAGACAACAATGAGATGGAGCAAGGAACCATACAGGGTGATTACACACAGCCCAGCATCATGTCACAAGGAGTGCAAAGTTTTGGAAGATGCTGAGGGAGTACCTTCTGACCATACCAACATCCTCCGTGATTCCTCTGTGCCTTTTAATTATTGGGTATCCAAGGATTGACACGTTGCATGAACTGGCTCTCTACGCCTTGCCATGCCGCCAACGTTTTGTCAGAGTGGATTTTTAGTGCCGCTGGTGGAATTATAACTGATAAGCGCATCCACCTGTCAGCTGAAAATGATGACAGGCTGACTCTTATAAAAATGATATTATCACCTTGTGGTAACCTTGATTTCTAATTAAGAACAGGTGCCACACAATGGTACATCTAAAAAAAAAATTTTTATTGCACAAAAATACACAATTGAAACCAATTAAAAAGGTGCCAGACCAAATTGACAAAGACCCATTAATTATGGGAGCACAACACTACAGCGATTAAAGGCATGAATGTATGGCATAATAAATATTAGATATTACTAAATTGCATTCCCAGAAAAGGAGAGGCACAAAAAAAAGGCATAAACAATACAGAGTGATGTAGTCCCCTATAACAACTCTCAACTACCACCAGGCATATTACTGAAGTTACTAGGACAATCATGTATAGCCCCTATATGTCCTCTCTATCGGTGTCACATGCTTAATGAATAAGCCAGATGTATTATTTGTTGCCATTACTACATACTGCAAGCTGGTGGTGCTTCCAAGGCGTCCCTTATGCCCCGACGCGCGTTTTGCACTGCTTCATCATGGAGGCGTGACAGAGAAGGGGCAATCCCATTTAAATACACAAAGACCCCTCTCGTCATTGGCCGCTATCAAAGTGTCACACCTGACTAAAAAGCGTCATCACCCTGTGTCTACCCACTGCGCCTGTGCCTTCCAGACAAGACCAAACATGGCCCATGCACGTAATCACATGATCTCCGCCGTCCAATGGGAGGAATGATTGGCGGTCACGAGGTCCAGGTAATGCCAGGTCCTATTAGGACACCGGGGTACCGAGGAACACCGCAGACCGCTGCAAATTCCTCAAGGCGTTACATGATCCCGGCATGCGCACAGTCTTTCTCAGCATAAGGAACCACATTAGCCTAATAAAGGGGACTGTCAAATCAATTAAAGTGTAAATGCAATGCAAGATATTAATATAAATTAGGGTACATAATTGATAAGATAGAAGGGCAGCAACTAATATAGTATATATGGCAAAAAAAGAACTATTTTGTTATGGGCACAAAGTTCTAATAATGTTACCCTAATCAATCACTAGTGTTTATTTTTCTTTTGCAAATGAAAAGCAATGCACACTTATAAGTGTAATACCAGTACAAATTAACTGCCACTAAAAGTAATGACACATTGCTGAGGAAAAAACCCCCTAAAGTATTATGTACTCGTAATCTAAAAATGCCTAATATGTCCATATAGCCACCATTATTAAGGCAAAGTGCTTTGAAGAGCACATCCCATTACTACAATCCCACGCAATATTTTGAACAATATGCACATTGCGAATTACACCATAATAAGAACGTGCCACAATATCGCACTATATATATATATTTCTTTTTAAAGTCTTTTTATATAAAAAATTGTTTTTATATTTTTAAATGTAATTTTCCTAGATCTACCCGTGATCAGTGGCTCAATGTGTCTCCAACTCCCTCCAGCCACTGATAATGGGTATTTATGATCTTATGATATTTCCTATGCACTTTATGTCAGACTTCAGACTTTAGGTCTGTTCACTATATGCACTTTACTCTGTCTATGGACTTTTTATATGATCACAGAACTTACTCATGGCCCATGTGTTCATTATGTAATTATGTCTAGAGATGAGCGACTTTGCCTTTTTTAGGGTTGAGTCGGGTTTCATGAAACCCGACTTTCGCAAAAGTCGGGTCGAACGAAATCGGCCGACTATAGGGAAAAGTCAGAGGCCGACTGAAATATGAAACCCAATGCAAGTCAATGGGGAAGCAAAGTCATGAGGGAGTGGAGGACAGTAAACACACCTACACTGCCCATTTCAATGCCAAAAACATCAATTCTTATTACTGAAGCTTGTCAACCTTAATTTACTTCATAATAATAGTTACGCATTGAAAACTGGGGGTTATTTGGCTAAAGTTGTGGGGGGGTAGGGCTGGCTCCTGGTTTTTGTGTGCCCTTGGCCAAAGAGTGTCAATGCTCCCCTTTAACACATACCACAACTCATGATGCTCCGATACGGCACAGAAATATAGGTATAGTACAATGACAAATACTAAACTGCTTACATAACATGACTGATCTATTTTAAATTGTACAATAGCTAAAAAAAAGACAGTATATTACTCCATACTGTATTATGGCCACCACATTGTGCACCATGCAGAATAATGAGCCCCATATATTTCTCCGTACAGAATAATTGGTCACATATAATGTTCCATACAGTATATGATGAGCTCCACACAATGCTACAGTATATGATGGTCCCTAAGGACGATGCTCCAGTGTGTTATGGGCCCAAATATTGCTCCATATATAATGGGCCCCATTTCTAATGCTCCAGTGTATAATGGGCCCCATAGACGCTGCTCCAGTGTCTGATCTGCCCCATTTAGAATGCTCCAGTATATGATGGGCCCCATGGATGATGCTCCAGTGTATGATGGGCCCAAATAAGGCTCCATATATAATGGGCTCCATTTCTAATGTTCAAGTGTATAATGGGCCCCATAATTGCTGCTCCAGTGTCTGATGTCCACCATTTGGAATGCTCCAGTATATGATAGGCCTCATGGATGATGCTCCAGTGTATGATGGGCCCTAATAATACTCCATATATAATGGGCTCCATTTCTAATGCTCCAGTGTATAATGGGCCCAGTAAATGCTGCTCCAGTGTCTGATGTCCTCCATTTGGAATGCTCCAGTATATGAAGGGCCCCATTTTTAATGAACCCAGGCATGGTATGTGAAAAGAGCTCCATGGAGTAATCTGAAGTGTGTGCTGCCGCATCCTTCACTTTTGGTGTGGGCAAAGAACACAAGGAAAGGGGTTGCTCCTGACCAGAAGACTGCACTGACGACTCAGTGCTTGCATTTTTTGAAACTTCAGAAGAGGAGGTGATAGAGCTGGAGGCTGTTTCAGCAATGTAAGCCAAAAGCAGTTCCTGATGCTCCGGCTTTAAAAGCAGTCTACCTACTCCTAGAAAAGGGAGCAATACAGGCCTTCCAGAGCTACACCATGACGCAGGCTCCACACCTCCAGCCTTAGCTGCTATTGTGTTTTTGGCACTACCAGCAGATGCACCACCACCACCATCAGTAACAGGTGGCCCCCCATGCCCATGTCCACATCTTATTCCACCATACTTCCTCATGTTTTGGAAAATGGACTCAAAATACCAGCAGATATATGGTACTGTATCATAAGCGCACAGTCTAGGGATAACAGTAAATCTCCGTATATATTTCATGAGTCATACACAGATGCTCACAGGCTCAGTATGGATTACACAATAAAATAAAAAGTTGAAAAAGGGTACAGTATCACCAGATACAAGGTATATATAGTATAGTGGAAACATTCTGAATCTCCATATATATTTCAGGAGGCAGACACAAACGCTCTCAGGCCCAGTATGGATTACACAAGAATATGAAAAGCTGTAAATGGGTAATATAACACAAGCGTACAGCTGTATACAGTGTTGGGGTAATCTTAAATCTCCAAATATATTTCCGGAGTAACAGACAGATGTTCACAGGCTCATTATGGATTGCAACAGAATCTAAATAGCAAAAAAGGTTACTGTATCAGAAGCGTACAGCTGTATACAGTGTTGGCCAAATTTGAAATCTCTGTATATATTTCCGTAGTCACCCTCAGACGCTCACTCAGTCTGGGTTTGACGATAATAAAAAATGTTGTAAAAAAGGTACTGGATTGCAAGTATATATATTATAGGGTACAATTGAAATCTCCGTATACATAGTCCCGTAGTCACTCTCAGACGCTTACCCAGTATGGATTTGACCGTAATGCTAAATGTCGAGCAAAGGTACTGTATAACAAGATACAAGCTGTGTCGAGTATAGGGTAAAAATTGGTTTCTCCGATTCACCGTATATATAGAAGGCGTAAACCACACACGCTCACTCACTATGGATGATACTGTAATAAAAAATTTTGAACAAAGGGACTGCATCAGCACATACCAGGTGTATCCAGTCTAGGGGTAATTGTAAATTTCCATCTATAATTCCGGAGACAGACACGGACATTCACAGGCTCAATATGTATTACACCAGAATTTAAAAAGGAGAAAAAGGGAAAGGTATTCGAAGCGTACACTAGTATACAGTGTTGTACTTATAAATCTTCGTATATACAGTATGTATATATTTCAATCTCAGCAAGCCAGTCCAGACTCTCTGCTACTGGAAACTACATGGATACAAGTACAGACGGATAGTCGAGTGTTTGCAGAAATTTGGGAATTACTCATCTTGGGAAAACCTCCCGGTAGATGTTGCAGAGGCGATGCAGACCCTCAATTACTGTGTCAGTGGAGACAGCGAAAATGTTTTTTTGTGAAGAATGGATTGCTTTATCTCAGTAGCATGGATCACATCACCGTTACTCGACTCCATCAAATTGTGATCACAGGGAGAGATGTAGACATGGTCCTCACTGCCTATCATGATGAGTCTGGTCATTTTGGAGTGCAAAAGACAGAAGCCACAGGCCGTAGGCAATTCTATTGGATAGGCATGAGAGGAGACATTGAAAAATGGTGGCAGGAATGTCACACGTCTGTGACTATCACAACTGTGAAAGGTGATCATAAAGCACCACTGCTTCCGCTTGTAAGTTGATGTCCATTACAAATGGTAGCCATTGATCATCTGAAGGTAGAGGCCAGGAGGACAGGCCATAGCTACATCTTAACCATCATCGATCAATGCACCAAATTTCTAGTGGACATCCCTGTAAAGGATTTAACTGCCCAGACTACACAGCGGTGGAGCACGGAGAGGTAAGTATTGCAACTTTCAAGTGCTGTGGCCATGACCAAGAACGGGGGCACACTCGTGGGCGACGGTACTTGCACAGGGCCCATCATAGTACACTGGTGTGTCTGATGGCGAGTTGGCCTCCCCACCATCAGAGACACTGTATTGTACTATGAGGTGCCCTGTGCTAGTACCGTTGGCCATCAGTGGGCCCATCCACCTGTTCAGAGCAACGACACTTGCCCGGGTGCGCCAGGTGTTGACCCCAGGCCTTCGGGGGTGGGCAGCCCAGTTAGGGAGGTTTAAAAAATGGCATATGTTGATGTGAAGGCTGGACATTCAGCAGCTGCAAATGGCAGAATTGGGCAAGTCAGAGGAAGAGGAGGACAAAAGCGAGGCAGTTTTCTGGCAACCTATGTGTCATCAGGGGAAGGTGGGACAAAATCCTTTGAAACCCATGCATGGTTCATTTTAATGAAGGTTAGATCATCAACATTTTGGGTTGACAGACAGGTCCTTTTTTCTGTCCGGATAGATCCAGCAGCACTGAAGACTCTTTCACATAGCACACTAGCAGCAGGTCAAGCGAGCTCCTGTAAGGCATATTGTGCCAATTCAGGCCAGGTGTCCAGTTTAGAGGCCCAATAGTCAAAGGGGTATGACCTGTGAAGGAGAACATCGATATGGGAGGAGAAGTGGTTTGTAACCATAGTCGACAACTGCTGTCTCCTGTCACTTATAATCGATGCAGTATTAGCAGTCCTGTGAGCGGTACTTGAGAAATCAGTCCACAACATGGTCATGAAACCCCTGTCTCCAAGGACACTTCAGCTGTGTGCACCATGAACACGTCTTCCATTGTGCCTACTACGGCTCGTGGGAGAACCAGCACCGCTGCTGTGTGCTAGGAAAGCCTCAAACGGTTTACCAGAGTGGCTTGTTTGCCTTTGTAGCGTGGATCGAGGATGCTGGCCAGCCAGTAGTCGTCATCCTTCATCATTTTGGCAATGCGGGGGGTCCCTTTTTAGGATCCGCAAGGCTTAATCGCACATGTGGGTCAATGTTCCAGGTGTCAAAAATGCACTGCCACTGCTGGTGGAGGAGCACTTTGTGGCAAATCCACATCACTACAGTCATGCACGAACCTTGTACCTTACCTTGGAACGCCAACCTTTTCTCTTGCCCCCTGAGAAGCATCCTCCTGCCCAAAATAATCATCCCCATCATCCTCTTCTTCCTCCACCTCATCTAGGACAGTTCCCTGACCAGACAATGGCTGACTGTCAGCAAAGGCTTCCTTCCTCCTCCTCCTCCTGTTCCTCCTCCACTGCAGATGCCAGATCCTTAATGTGCATCAAGCTTTGCATGAGCAGACACATAAGTGGGATGCTCATGCTTATGATGGTGTCGTCTGCGCTTACCAGCCGTGTGCATTCCTCAAAACACTGAAGGACTTTACAGAGGTCTTTCAGCTTTGACCACTGCACACCCGACAATTCCATGTCTTCCCTCAAACTGCCTGCCCGTGTATCCTCCCACAAATGCATTACAGCCTGCCTCTGTTCGCACAGCCTCTCAACCATGTGCAGGGTGGAGTTCCACCTTGTTGCAATGTCTATGATTAGGCGGTGCTTGGGGAGGTGGAGCAATCGCTGCAGCTTCTACATACGACTGGAGTGTATGGCCGAGCGACGGATGTGCGAGCACAGTCTTTGCACCTTATGGAGCAGAGATGTTAACTCCAGATAATTATTAAGGAAGCACTGAACCACCAGGTTCAAAGTGTGAGCCAGGCAAGGTATGTGTGTGAGTTTTGCAAGGGCTATGGCTGCCACAAAATTAAGGCCATTATCACTGACTACTTTGCATCGCTCAAGATGTAGACTGCCCAGCCATGACTCAGTTTGTCACTGCAAGTAGTCGGCCAGTACCTCCGAGGTGTGTCTGTTGTCGCCCAAAGACATCATCTTTAACACAGCCTGCTGACGCTTACCACTAGCTGTTCGATAGTGGGACACCTCGTGTGCAACACTGCCAGCTGCGGATGGACTGCTCGTGCGACTGTGCTCTCTGCACGAGCTTTCGCTTATGGAGGAGGAGGGTCGAAAGCCTACAGCCAACTGTTTCCTATACCGTTGGCTAGGCAGCACTGTTCCACCGCAGCTGTCCCCTGTGGAGCCTGCATCCACCACATTAACCCAGTGGGCAGTGATGAACACGTAACGGCCCTGGCCATGCCTACTGGACCATGCATCTGTTGTGAGGTGCACCTTTCCACTCACTGTTGCTTGAGTGCATGGACAATGCGGTCTTTCACATGCAGGTGGAGGGCTGGGATGGCTTTTCGAGAAAAGAAGTGCCGACTGGGTAGGTCATAGCATGGTACTGCGTAGGCCATGAGCTCGCAGAAAACTTCTCTTTCAACCAAACGGTAGGGCATCATCTCTAATGAGATTAGTTTGGAAATGTAGGCATTCAAACACAGTGTACATGGATGAGAGAATGAGTACTTTCTTGTCCTACTCAGAGTGTCTGGTAGGGTGAGCTGGACTGGAGAGTTGCATATGGGGGAAGTAGCAGTGGACCGGACAGAGTGAGAGAGGGTTGGTGATGGTATTGGTGGTGATGGCCTAGTTTCAGTGTTGTGTTGCAAAACCATTGTGATTCCCAGAGTGCTTTGGCCCTGCGAAGACACCTCAACATTTAGTGCTGGTGGTGTCCTTAACGGTGGCGGTGGTCTTACAGTGGTGGAAGCGATGGAGCATTGCTGGCTACCTTCAGTCGGAGCAGGTGCACATGTGCTACCTGAGGCTTTGTAGTCTGTCCATGTTTGAAAAGTGCATGTTGGTTAAATGTCTAAGCATGCAACTGGTATTCAAATTTCTGAGTTGTTTACCTCGGCTAAAGTCCTTCCACACTTCTTACAGGTAACCTTTGCCTCATCAGTAGGATTTCGGACAAAGAAGTGCCACACTGCACTCTTCCTACTATGGAAGACATTTTGAGGCCTTGCACGCTGTACTAATTGGACCATCTGGCCTAGCTGTCCTGCAACTCTTTTAGTTTTTGGTCCACATTTTTGGACAGCTACGGGCCTGGCAGATAACTGCTGCTGCGAGGTCAATGCCTGCTGCAGATCCTTCTCCTTATCTGAACTATTGCCAGCGCCACCCTCCTCCCCAGATGGATGCCAATCCGGGTCAAGAACTGGGTCATCCATCACCTCCTCTTCAAAGTCATCTGCACCTTCCTCTTTACCTTCCTCTGTGTCACAGTGTAAGGTGGTATAGTATGCAGGAAGGGGCACCTGAGTTTCATCAGGGTCAGATTCTGGCTCAGTAGACTGCGAGGGCAATGTAGTGCTCTGGGTCAATCTACCAGCAGAATCATCTAGCAGTGGTTGTGCATCAGTGCACTCCATGTCAGATTCATCTTGGACTGGGCAATTCAGAATTTGACTGGATAACCCAGGCATGGTATGTGAAAAGAACTCCATAGAGTAATCTGAAGTGTGGGCTGCCGCATCCTTAACTTTTGGTGGGGGTGAAGGACACAAGGAAAGGGGTTTTTCCTGACCAGAACCCTGCACTGATGACTCTGTGCTTGCAGGTTTCGAACATTCAGAAGAGGAGGCAATAGAGCTGGTGGCTGTTTCGGCAATGTACGCCAAAACATGTCCTTGATGCTCCGGCTTTAAAAGCGGTTTTCCTACTCAAAGAAACGGGAACCTTACAGGCCTTCTTGGGCCAGATGATGACGCAGGCTCAACACCTCCTGCCTTAGCTGCTCTTGTGCTTTTGCCAGAGCCAGCCGATGCACCATCACCATCAGTACCAGCCTCGCCCCCCTGCCCACGTCTGTGGCCTCTTCCACCTTACTTCCTCATGTTTGGGAAAATGTACCAAAAATACCAGCAGAGAGATGGTACTGTATGAGGAGCGTCCAGCTGTGTAAGGTGTATTAAAAAAAATTAAATCTTCGTATATATTTTGTTTGTCACAGACGCTCTCCTAGTATGTTTTTGACCGTAATCCAACAAGCAGATATACGGTACTGTATCAGAAGTGTACAGCTGTATACGTTTTTTGTGTAACAATCTCCGTATATGTATTTATGGAGTGTCACTCACACAAGCTGACTCTGTATAGATGTGACTGTAATGCGAACAGCAGATATACAATACTGTTTGAGAATAGGACAGCTCAATACGGTGTATGGAGAAATGGAAATGTCCGTATATGTATTTACGGAGTGTCACACACACACGCTGACTCTGTATAGGTGTGACCGTAATGCGAATGGCAGATATACAATACTGTTTGAGAATCAGACAGCTCTTTACGGTGTCTGTATGGAAAATTTTAAATCTCCGTCTATTTTTATATGGAGTGACGCACGCTGTCTCTGTATAGTTTTGACCGTGATCAAACAGCAGATATACGAAACTGTTTTAAAATCGGCCAGCTCTATACAGTGTAGGTCTGGAAAAATGAAAAATCTCCTCTGTTTGTTTTTCTGGAGTCCCACACAGCTTGCATTTGTCAGTGATACCAGCCGGTACACGGTAGTGTGTGAAGAGCGTACACCGCTATACGATGTATGTATGGAAAATTTTAAATCTCCATCTATTTTTATACGGAGTGACACAAGCTGTCTCTGTATAGTTTTGAACGTTATCAAACAGCAGATATATGAAACTGTTTTAAAATCGGACAGCTCTATACAGTGTAGGTCTGGAAAAATGGAAAATCTCCTCTGTTTGTTTTTCCGGAGTCACACACAGATAGCTTGTACTTGTCAGTGATACCAGCCGATACACGATAGTGTGTGAGGAGCGTACACCGCTATACGGTGTGTGAAAAAATAAACGCTTGGCAACTGACCAGAACAAAATAATAAAAGTTGGAGTGCTTTGAAAAAAGCAGTTTGAACAGCAGTGTGCACACAGCAATGCAGCTATCAGGTATCCTTAAAAGGCAGCCTAATCACCACCAGCGCTGCTGCACAGAACAAAAATCCTCCCCTTTCACTGCACACTAACTGTACAGTGAAAAGCGCTATCAGCAGAAGCTATTTTTTTCTTCTTCCCTGCCTAACGCTCTCCCTATTCAGAATCAGCAGCAGGACCTCTCCCTATTCTAAGATCGGCAGAAGTAAGATGGCGGTCGGCAGTCACGGCCTTTTATAGCCACTGTGATGCCACACAAAGCCAGCTAATCACTTCAATGCCCTTCTCTAAGATGGCGGTGGCGGCTGCCCATGTCATCGCGTTGCCCACAGTGTGCGTCCTCCATCATTGGCTGAGAAAAGGCGCTGGAAGCATTACTTGAAACGCGACTTTGGCGCTCGGGTTGGCGACCTCATGGCCGACCTCACGCTATGGTCGGGTTTCGATCGGCGAAACCCGACTTTAGCTAAAGTCGGCGACCTTTGAATTTGACCGACCCGTTTCGCTCAACTCTAATTTTCTCCTTACTTTATAATATATTATGGTATGTATTGTATTATGTTCAATTATTTGGTTTTCCTTTGATCTATATTGTGCAAGTAAATTAAAAATTTTTAAGTCTTTACTAACTTGGACTTAATTTTGGTTTATTCACATTTATTTGAGAAGGTTATGACGGTGTTTAATGAATATCCATATATGCTATTTCAATATTAAGTGAGTTGTTCTCACTAGGTTGCTGGCCTAGCCATGTTATTGTGTTAAAGGGTGTTTATTAGAGATGAGCGACTTTGCCTTTTTTCGGGTCGAGTCGGGTTTCATGAAACCCGACTTTCGCAAAAGTCGGGTCGAACGCAATCGGCCGATTATCCTGAAAAGTCGAAGGCTGACTGAAGCACGAAACCCAATGCAAGTCAAAGGGGAAGAAAAGTCGGTAGTGAGTGGAGGACAGGAAACACACCTACAGTGCCCATTTTAATGCCAAAAACATCAATTCTTATTACTGAAGCTTGTCAACCTTAATTTACTTTATAATAATAGTTAGACATTGAAAACTGGGGGTTATTTGGCTAAAGTTGTGGGGTGGGGGTAGGGCTGGCTGCATATTTTCGTGGGCCCAGGGCCAAAGAGTGTCAATGGGCTCCTTTAACACATGCCACAATTCATGATACTCTGATACTGCAGAGAAATAGTGGTATAGTACAATGAAAAATACTTCACTTCTTACATCACATGACTGATATCCATTTTAAATTCTCCAATAGCTCCAAAAACGGACAGTATATTACTCCATACAGTACTATGGCCACCGCATAGTGTGCTATACAGAGTAATGAGGACCATATATTTCTCCATACAGAATCATTGGTCCCATATAATGTTCCATACAGTATATGATGAGCTCCACATAATGCTACAGTATATGTTGGTTCCCATGGATGAAGCTCCACTGTGTTATGGGCCCAAATAATGCTCCATATATAATGGGCCCCATTTCTAATGCTCTAGTGTATAATGGGCCCTGTAAATGCTGCTCCAGTGTCTGATGTCCACCTTTGGAATGCTCCAGTGTATGGTGGGCCTCATATATCATTCTCCAGAGTATAGTGCTCCCCAAAAATTGCTCCCAACTAGAGTTGAGCGAAACGGGTTGGTGATATTCAAAAGTTGCCGACTTTCTCTGAAGTCTGGTTTCATGAAACGAAACCCGACCATAGCGTGAGGTCGGCCTTGAGGTCGGCGACCAGAGCGCCAAAGTCGCGTTTCAAAAGATGCTTCCAGCGCCCTTTTTTAGCCAATGATGGAGGATGCACACTGTGGGCAACGGGATGACATAGGCATCGGTCACCACCATCTTTGAGAAGGGCATGCAAGTGATAGGCTGGCTTTGTGTGGCGTCACAGGGGCTATAAAAGGGCGTGAACGCCGACCACCATCTTACTTATGCCGATCTTAGCATAGGGAGAGCTGCTGCTGCTGCTGATTCTGTAGAGAGAGCGTTAGGCAGGGAAGAAGAACCAAAAAAACTGCTTCTGCTGTTAGCGATTTCCACTTACATCACAACACTTTGTGTGCGATTACAGGGGAGGCTCTATTTTTCTGCATCAGCTCTGTTGGTTATTAGGCTGCCCTATAAGGCTCCCTGATAGCTGCATTGCTGTTTGCACACTGCTGTGCAAGCTGCTTTTTTAAAAGCAAAAATACTTTTCTTCCTCTTTTCTGCACAGTTACCAAGCGTTCATTTTTCCACCCTTTTGTGTGCGCACAGTGCAGCAGTACTGTGCAGCAGCTTAATAGGCTGCCTGCATCCATACTTGGACTGAGAGCATCATTGTCAGCATCCTCAAATCTCTAGTGAGATCCAAATTCTCACCAATCCTATAGACACCCTACACCTTGTCATTGACCATCCAATTTCAGCCTGTTACATTGAGGTGTAATCTCTACTGGACCAGAGACAATAGTTCAGCGTCCTCAAATCTATAGTGAGATTCAAATTCTCACCAATCCTATAGACACCCTACACCTTGTCATACACCATCCAATTTCAGCCTGTTACATTGAGGTGTAATCTCTACTGGGCAGGAGACAATAGCTCTGCGTCCTCAAAACTATAGTGAGATTCAAATTCTCACCAATACTATATACACATTCTACCTTCTTTTACAATACCATAAAGCTGGTGGTATTTTGGGTACATTTTCACAAAAATGAGCAAGTATTATGCAGGACGCCATGGAAGTGGGCGGGGGTTGCTAGCTGGTCCCGATGGTGGTGGTGGTGTTGCATCTGTTGGTAGTGGCAAAAGCACAATAGCACCTAAGGCAGGAGGTGTGGAGCCTGCGTCATCGTCTGGCTCCACAAGGCCTCGAAGGCTCTCTTTTCTGGGAGTAGGTAAACCACTTTTAAAGCCAGAGCTTCAGGAACAAGTTTTGGCTTACATTGCTGACACAGCCTCCAGCTCTCTCGCGTCCTCTTCTGAAGTTTCAAAAAATAAATGCACTGAGTCGTCATTGGAGGATCCTGGTCAAAAACAAGACCTTTCCTTGTGTCCTTCACCCCTACCAAAAGTGAAAGATGTTGCAGGCCACACTACCGATTACTTCATGGAGCTCTTTTCACATACCATGCCTCGGTTAGCAAGTCAAATCATGAATTCCCCAGTCCAAGATGAATCTGACATGGAATGTACTGATGCACAGCCACTGCTAGATTTTTCTCCTGGTACATTCACTCAGAGCACTACATTGTCCTCACAGTGTACTGAGGCAGAATCAGACCCTGATGAAACTCAGGTGCCCCTTTCCACATACTATACCATCTTACACGGTGACACAGAGGAAGGTGCACATGAAATTGAAGAGGAGGTGATGGAGTACCCAGTTGTTGACCCAGATTGGCATCCATTGGGGGAAGAAGGTGCTGCTGCCAATAGCTCAGAAGAGAAGGAGGAGGATTCGCAGCTGGCAACGACATCGCAACAGCTGTTTTCTGACAGGACCGTAGCAGTCCAAAAACGTGTTACAAAAGCCAAAGAGTTGCAGGACAGCTTAGCCAGACAGTCAAATTAGCACAGTGTGCAAGGTCTCAAAATCTCTTCCATAGTAGGAAGAGTGCAGTGTGGCACTTTTTTGAACAAAATCCTAATGATCAGGCAAAAGTTATCTGTAAGAAGTGCGCAAAGACCTTTAGCCGAGGGAAAAATTGGAGAAATTTAAATACCAGTTGCATGCTTAGACATTTAACCACCATGCACTTTCAAGCGTGGACGGACTACCAAACCTCACGTACCACATGTGCACCTGCTCCGAATGAAGGTAGTCAGCAACACTACATCGCTTCCCCCAATGTAAGCCCACCGGTTAGCACACCTCCAGCAGCAAATGTCGAGATGTCGTCGCAAGGGCAAAGCAGTCATGGAATCACAATGTTATTGCTATGAAAGACTGAATCTAGGCCATCAGCAGCACCACCAACACCATCACCAACCCTCTCTCAGTCCGCCATGTCCACCGCTAGTTCGACCATATGCAGCTCTCAAGTCCAGCTCACCCTACCAGAGACTCTGAGTAGGACAAGAAAGTACTCATCCTCTCATCCACGTACACTGGCTTTGAACGCCCACATTGCCAAACTAATCTCGTTAGTGATGATGCCCTACCAGTTGGTTGAAAGCAAAGCTTTCCGCGAGCTTATGGCCTACGCAGTCCCATGCTATGACCTACCCAGTCGGCAATTCTTTTCGCGAAAAGCCATCCCAGCCCTCCACGTACATGTGAAAGACCGCATTGTCCATGCACTCAAGCAATCAGTGACTGGAAAGGTGCAACTCACAACAGATACATGGTCCAGTAGGCATGGCCAGGGCCGTTACGTGTCCATCACTGTGCACTGGGTTAATGTGGTGGATGCAGAGTCCACAGGGGACAGCGGCGGTGGGACACTGCGGACTAGCCCACGGTATAGGAAACAGTTGGCTGTAGGTGTTCGACCCTCCTCCTCCTCCAGAAGCGAAAGCTCGTCCACAGAGCGCAGTCGCACAAGCACTCAATCCGCAGATGCCTGTGTTAGACACGAGGTGTCCCACTATCGAACAGCTAGTGCTAAGCATCAGCAGGCTGTGTTGAAGACAATGTGTTTGGGCGACAAAAGACACACCGCGAAGGTACTGGCCGACTACTTGCAGCGACAAACTGAGTCATGGCTGGGCAGTCTACATCTTGAGGCAGGCAAGGTAGTTAGTGATAACGGCTGGAATTTTGTGGCAGCCATAGCCCTTTCAAAACTCAGACACATACCTTGCCTGGCTCACACCTTGAACCTGGTGGTGCAGTGCTTCCTCAATAATTATCCGGAGTTAACAGCACTGCTCCATAAGGTGCGAAGACTGTTCTCGCACAACCGCCGGTCGCCCGTACACTCCAGTCGTAGGCAGAAGTTGCAGCGATTGCTCCACCTTCCCAAGCACCGCCTAATTATCGACGTTGCAACAAAGTGGAACTCCACCCTGCACATGGTTCAGAGGCTGTGTGAACAGAGGCAGTGTGACGGACTCAGCTCCTGCTGAGCCCATTTTTTGAGTGGACCCTCTGGGTCGTGGCACCCACCCACCGAGGGCGAGCTGACCTTGTGAGAATCCACCCCCTATACAGGGAGTGTCAGGGGCAAGACCAAGGGGGTGAGCCACCACGACTGCTGGGACCAGACGGCCGGCTCAGGGGACACTAGACGAGTGTCTGACGACAAGGACGAGCAGGAAGCAAGACGAGACTAGACGTAGGTGCAAGGTATCTTCATTAGAATAACACAAGATCACATACAGAGAAAACAAGCAAAACGTGCAAGGTGCGCGCGAGGGCACGCCAAGGTCCATAACATGGTACGTGCCAGATGGCATGCCTAGGCACAGGTAATGGCATGATGGCATCGGACTCCGGACTGCTGGCAAACCGACAGGGTCCAGGGATCAGGCTGCGGACGTCAGCTCCGGACATCAGGCCGTAGTCATCTGGTTCCGGACCTCTGGCAACGGTCGGCAGGTTCCGGGCATCCGGCAGGCAAACCAGGGTTCAGGCAAGGAGGCACGACAGATATCCAAGCAGGGTGCGTGTTTAGGGAACACGCCAAGGTCCAAGGCTAGGTGCGTGTGTAGGGGACACGCCAGGGTCCAAGGCTAGGTGCGTGTGTAGGGGACACACCAGGGTTCAAGACTAGGTGCGTGTGTAGGGGACACGCCAGGGTTCAAAGCGAGGTGCATGTGTAGGGGACACGCCAAGGTTCGCAAACGAGACAGGGTGCGTGTGTAGCCACGCCAAAGCATAGAATAAGACAGTGCGTGTAGAGACACGCCAAGGTACAAGGTATAAGACAGAGTGCGTGTAGAGACACGCCAAGGTTCAAGGTACAAGACAGAGTGCGTGTAGAGACACGCCAAGGTTCAAGGTACAAGACAGAGTGCGTGTAGAGACACGCCAAGGCACAAGACAGAGTGCGTGTAGAGACACGCCAAGGCACAAGACAGAGTGCGTGTAGAGACATGCCAAGGCACAAGACAGAGTGCGTGTAGAGACACGCCAAGGCACAAGACAGAGTGCGTGTAGAGACACGCCAAGACACAAGACAGAATGCGTGTAGAGACACGCCAGGGTTCAGAGCAGGGCTGCGTGCTAGGAGCTACGCAGGGACGCACACCTCACTGGCCAATGCACACGGCTGTAACGCCAGCACGAGGCACGACTAAGGCACAGGAGGGGGCAAAGGAACCTTCATGCTAGGAGCCACGCCAGGTTCAGGGCAGGGTGCGTGCTAGGAGCCACGCCAGGGTTCAAGGCAGGGTGCGTGCTAGGAGCCACGCCAGGGTTCAAGGCAGGGTGCGTGCTAGGAGCCACGCCAGGGCACAAGGAAGGGCTGCGTGCTAGGAGCCACGCCACACTGGCCAGTACACACGGCTGTACACAAACACGTGGCACTTACCACGGCACAGGAGACGGCCAAGGGGAACCCACGCCGGGGTTCAATGCAAGGACAAGGCAGGGAACAAGGCAAGGAATACAGGCAGAAACAGAGCCAGGTCAGAGAGAGGACAGAGTCTAGCAGCGGAGCGTAGGCAGAAGCCCAGAGCCGGGCCAAGGGAAGACCTTGGGACTAGACAAAGAAACAAGCACTAAGGAGAGTAGAAATGGTGCGTGTGCCAGGGAGCACTACAGAGCACCATAGGAGAGAGCGAGGCAGAGCAAGCAAAGACTGAGACCATAGGGAGGAACACAAAGCAAGGAATAGCAAGGCAGAGAACACAGGGAGGACTACAAGTCAAAGCATAGCAAAAGCAAGACATGGCAAAACAGGCGAGGCAGAGAACACAGGAAGGACTACAAGTCAAGGCATAGCTAAGGCGAGACATAGCAAAACAGACTAAGACAAAGAACAGCAGAAGGACTACAAGGCAAAGACAAACATGGCACGAGAGACAACACAAGACATGGCACAAGACAAGAGGCGGAATACGAGCACGGAGCGTGTGCAGAGACGCACTACAGAGCAAAGTGCAAGGGCACAGAATAGAGGGAGCAACCCCACAGACCCAGAGCCTTGCAGGGAAGCAACACAAAAATCAGGCCCTGAGCATAGGAAGAGGCGGCCTGATATAGGGCATAGCACCTCCTCCTCCAGGTCAGGACCAGGGGAGCACTTCCGGGATTCTAGACATGACGAGATGATAGCAGAACCAGACAGTGCAGGATCTTAGGAAACGTCACATGATCAGGGTTTCAGACATGACGAGATGATCACCGAACCAACCAGTGCAGGATCCTAGGAAGAACACATGATCCGGGATTCTAGACATGACGAGATGATTGCAGAACCAGACAGTGCAGGATCTTAAGAAACGTCACATGATCAAGGACTCCAGACATGACGAGAAGATCACAGAAGGCAGAGCAGAAACGCAGGCATCCTGCAGCTCAGACATGAGGTGAGTCTGCACACTGCTCTAGGGAACATGCAGGACAGCAGACAAAACATGCGCATGCACATCGCTCCAGGAGTTCTTGAGACAGACATGGCAGACGTGACAGGCAGGCTGTAGTTCATTTGTGGAAGGATACACGGGCAGGCAGTTTGCAGGCAGACATGGAGTTGACAGGTGTGCAGTGGTCGAAGCTGAAAGACCTCTGTTAAGTCCTTCAGTGTTTTGAGGAATGCACACGGCTGGTAAGCACAGACAACGCCATCATAAGCATGAGCATCTCACTTATGTGTCTGCTCATGCAAACTTTGACGCACATTAAGGAGCAGGCATCTGCAGCCGAGGAGGAAAAGGAGGAGGGAAGCCTTGATGACAGTCAGCCATTGTCTGGTCAGGGAAGTCTCATGGACGAGGTGGAGGAAGAAGAGGAAGAGCAGAAGGAGGAGGAGGATGATGGGGATGATTATTTAGGGGAGGAGGATGCTTCTCAGGGGACAAGAAAAAATGTTGGCGTGGCAAGGTCAGATACAGGGCTTGTGCGTGACTGGAGGGATGTGGATTTGCCAGAAAGTGCTCCTACACCCAGCAATCGCAGTGCATCATTGACACCTGGAACATTGGCCCACATGTCTGATTATGCCTTGCAGATCCTAAAAATGGACCCCTGCATTGCCAAAATGATGAGCGATGATGACTACTTGTTGGCCAGCATCCTGAATCCACGCTATAAAGGCAAATTCCAAAACATCATGCCGCAGGAGAACCTAGAGCTAATAATGGCTAACAAACAAGCAACTCTGGTAAACCATTTGTTTGAGGCATTCCCAGCACCCAGCGGTGGTGATGTTTTTCCAATGAGCCGTAGGGGGCAACATGGAAGAGGTGTTCATGGTGCACACAGCCGAAGTGGCGTTGGACACAGGGATTTCATGACCATGTTGTGGACTGATTTTTCAAGTACCGCTCACACGACTGGTAATACTTCATCGACCGAAAGTGACAGGAGACAGCAGTTGTCAACTATGGCAACAAAAAACTTCTCCTCCCATATCGATGTTCTCCCTCACCGGTCATTCCCCTTTGACTATTGGGTCAGTAAACTTGACAACTGGCCTGAATTGGCACAATATGCCTTACAGGAGCTCGCTTGCCCTGCTGCCAATGTGTTATCTGAACGAGTCTTCAGTGCTGCTGGATCAATCCTGACAGAAAAAAGGATCCGTCTGTAGACCCAAAATGTTTATGATCTAACCTTCATTAAAATTAACCATGCATGGGTTTCAAAGGATTTTGTCCCACTTTCCCCTGCTGACACGTAGGTTGCCAGAAAAATGGCTTGCTTCTGTCCTCCTCTTCCTCGGACTTCTCCAATTACTACATTTGCAGCTGCTGAATGTCCAAAATCAACATATGCCAATTTTTCCACCTCCCTAACTGGGCTGCCTCCCCCCACAGGGACGGGGTCACCACCTGGCGCACGCACCCATGCGAGTGCCGTTGCCCTGGACACTTTATTTGGCAACGGCACTGGCACAAGGTCCCTCATAGTAGAATCAAGTGTCTCTGATGGTGGGGGTGCACACCCGCCGTCAGACACATCGGCATACTATGAAGGGCCCTGTGCCAGTGCCGTCACCAACGAGTGGGCCCCCCCTGCTTGCTCAGGATCACAGCCCTTGCAAAGTTGAAATACTTACCTCTCCCTGCTCCACCGCCGTGACGTCTTCCGTGTTTCCTGACAATGACATTCTGGTCAGAGAGCGCGATGACATCACGTCTGTATGCCCTCTGCCTAAACAGTCCAAGTGATGAGAGATGGAAGATGGGGACGACGAGGAGTCCAGACTAGTACAGGGATTCCCTAGCGAGGAGACTTATTTAATTGTTTTCAATGTTGGGACAGCTATTTTTGGGGAGCACTATAATCTGGAGAATGATATATGAGGCCCACCATACACTGGAGCATTCCAAAGCTGGACATCAGACACTGGAGTCAGCATTTACAGGGCCCATTATGCACTGGAGCATTAGAAATGGGACCCATTATATATGGAGCATTATTTGGGCCCATAACACAGTGGAGCTTCATCCATGGGGACCAACATATACTGTAGCATTATGTGGAGCTCATCATATACTGTTTCAAACATTATATGGGACCAATGATTCTGTATGGAGAAATATATGGGCCTCATTACTCTGTATAGCGCACTATGCGGTGGCCATAATACTGTATGGAGTAATATACTGTCCGTTTTTGGAGCTATTGGAGAATTTAAAATGGATATCAGTCATGAGATGTAAGAAGTGAAGTATTTTTCATTGTACTATACCGCTATTTCTCTGCCGTATCAGAGGATCATGAATTGTGGCATGTGTTAAAGGAGTTCAGCGACACTCTTTGGCCCTGGGCCCACGAAAATCTGGAGCCAGCACTACCCCCCCACAACTTTAGCCAAATAACCCCCAGTTTTCAATGCCTAACTATTATAATAAAGTAAATTAAGGTTGACAATAGAGTTGAGCGATACCAGCCGATACTTGAAAATATCGGATCGGAATGGATCGGCCGATCTTAAAAAAAAGTATCGGTATCGCCGATTCCGATACCGGGAACCAATGCAAGTCAATGGGGCCAAAATATCGGAATTAAAAAAAACCCTTTCTTTCCTTGTAGGTTAATTCTACATGAAGAAAAACAACTAAGAATAATGTAGAATGTATTGTGGGAGGTGGAGGAGACATTAAAGCCATAGAGGTTTAGCCCAATCAAATGGAATAGCAGGAATTAAACTTTTTTTTTTAAAGATGTTAGGAGTTACAAAGATATTGACTATGTTAGCCTCATTTATATTTTGCCAGACATGTATGTCTTCTTCTTCTACTTCCTTTTTTTACATTCTTCTTCTTCTTCTTCTACTTCCTTTTTTTACATTCTTCTTCTTCTTCTTCTACTTCCTTTTTTTACATTCTTCTTCTTATTCCTTTTTTTACATTCTTCTTCTTCTTCTTCTACTTCCTTTTTTTACATTCTTCTTCTTCTTCTTCTTCTTCTTCTTCTTCTTCTTCTTCCTTTTCTTACATTCTTCATATTCTTCTTATTCAACAATTATTATTCTACATATTCAGCTTCTTCATCTTCTTCCTATTCTTCTTCATCATATTCTTGTTTGTGTCAGGCATTCCTGTAGTTGTTATCTAGAAAAGTTAGAAGTTTACACCTTCCGTTCTGCCTGTCACAAAAGATTTACAACAGGATTTGTCCGCGTTCAGTTTGGCCTGCAGAAGCAGGCCTTTTCCAGGGGCACCACGAGGAGGAACGGACTCACCCCCATACACTGCTTAGTCTTCTTCTGCTTATAAATAAGATAATATCATTTGCTCAGAGTATTAGTCTTATGCTTAATGTTCTTCTGCTTTGTTTTTTTTATGCTTCTTTGTCTTCTCTCTCTTGTTGTTCTGCATCTTGGTGGTTGTCTTCCTGTTCTTTGTCCTCTTGAACCAGCTGACGGTACTGGCACCCGGAGGGGCAGCAGAAGGAACAAGAGCCAATGGCACTACCGAGGACCAGCTGACGGTGCTGGAACCCGGTTACTAAGCAGGAGGTACCTGTGCTACAAAGCACTACCAAGGACCAGCAGACGTTGCCGGAACTCGGATACCGAGATGGAGGCACCTAGGCCAAACGCTCTGACGAGAACAAGCTGACGGTGCTGGAACCCGGAGGGGTAGCATAAGCTGCAAGAGCAAATGGAAATAGCGAGGACCAGCTGACAGTGCTGGCACCCGGAGGGGCAGCAGAAGGAATAAGAGCCAATGGCACAACCGAGGACCAGCTGACGGTGCTGGAACCCGGTTACTAAGCAGGAGGTACCTGTGCTACAAAGCACTACCAAGGACCAGCAGACGTTGCCGGAACTCGGATACCGAGATGGAGGCACCTAGGCCAAAGGCTCTGACGAGAACCAGCTGACGGTGCTGGAACCCGGAGGGGTAGCATAAGCTGCAAGAGCAAATGGAAATAGCGAGGACCAGCTGACAGTGCTGGCACCCGGAGGGGCAGCAGAAGGAATAAGAGCCAATGGCACAACCGAGGACCAGCTGACGGTGCTGGAACCCGGTTACTAAGCAGGAGGTACCTGTGCTACAAAGCACTACCAAGGACCAGCAGACGTTGCTGGAACTCGGATACCGAGATGGAGGCACCTAGGCCAAAGGCTCTGATGAGAACCAGCTGACGGTGCTGGAACCCGGAGGGGTATCAGAAGTTACCCCTGAAAAGCAAAGTTGGCATGCCGCAAGCTGGCCGCAGTTACCGAATCACACAGTCCTACAGGGGGTGCTTGTCCTACTGGCACTATGGAACAAACCTTTCTTACCAGAACCCGCAGTCCACATAGGAAGCACCTAAACTGCTGGCACCCTAGCCTCGGCTAACCCAACCGCAACACGACATGGCAACTTGGGGTGGCAAACTGACATTGACACTTCCCGGAAACAGCAGGCAGGGCTGGAACCAAGCTGGGCAGGAGGGAGTACCCGTGCCAAAGTCAGTTATGAGCAGCAACTGGCGATGTTGGAGCCCAGGACAAGCACTTAGCAGGCTGAGGCCTGATGTGCTGTCAATTGGGAGGCAGCAGGACAGATTGCCATCAAAACAGCAGGGGAACAGCTGACGTTACTGAACCCCACAAACACAGGAGCTAGTGTTTTACTCTGTGAAGACGGCACTTCCGAGCAACAACTGGCTGTGTTGAAGCCCAGGGACAAGCACGGAGCAGGCTTAGGCTGCATTGAAGAAATTTTAAGATCGGTTGTAGACTACTAATTTGAACCAAGCTCCACTTAGGCCTGTGGATTCACTGATTTTCGTATTTCCCCTGTCCTCCAACCCCGCCAGTTACAGCTCCGAAGTGGCGTCTGCACAATCCACACTTGTTCCTGTGTTACAGGTGTTCAGTCCGGTCAGTTAATCCCCTGATGTGTGTCCGGCAATGTCGCCTGCTCTGTCCACATTCCGATAATGGGAATGTGGACAGAGCAGGCGACATTGCCGGACACACATCAGGGGATTAACTGATCGGACTGAACACCTGTAACACAGGAACAAGTGTGGATTGTGCAGACGCCACTTCGGAGCTGTAACTGGCAGGGTTGGAGGACAGGGGAAATACGAGAGACAGTGGAGCCACAGGCCTAATTGGAGCACGGTTAAAAATCAGTAGTGGTACGACTGTGTAGGCAGCAGGAGACTTTGCCATCCACACAGCAGGGGATCAGCTGACATTACTGAACCCCACTGAGACACGGGAGCAAGTATCTCTTTCCGTGTGGACGGCACTTCCGAACTACAACTGGCTGTGTTGAAGCCCAGGAAATAGGAGGGTGTAGGCAGAGGCCTACTGTATTTTGAATGAGTTTACAGCAGGAGAGACTGCCATCCACACAGCAGGGGATCAGCTGACGTTACTGAACCCCACTGAGACACGGGAGCAAGTATCTCTTTCCGTGTGGACGGCACTTCCGAACTACAACTGGCTGTGTTGAAGCCCAGGAAATAGGAGGGTGTAGGCAGAGGCCTACTGAATTTTGAATGAGGTGACAGCAGGAGAGACTGCCATCCACACAGCAGGGGATCAGCTGACGTTACTGAACCCCACTGAGACACGGGAGCAAGTGTCTCTTTCCGTGTGGACGGCACTTCCGAACTACAACTGGCTGTGTTGAAGCCCAGGAAATAGGAGGGTGTAGGCAGAGGCCTACTGTATTTTGAATGAGTTTACAGCAGGAGAGACTGCCATCCACACAGCAGGGGATCAGCTGACGTTACTGAACCCCACTGAGACACGGGAGCAAGTATCTCTTTCCGTGTGGACGGCACTTCCGAACTACAACTGGCTGTGTTGAAGCCCAGGAAATAGGAGGGTGTAGGCAGAGGCCTACTGTATTTTGAATGAGTTTACAGCAGGAGAGACTGCCATCCACACAGCAGGGGATCAGCTGACGTTACTGAACCCCACTGAGACACGGGAGCAAGTATCTCTTTCCGTGTGGACGGCACTTCCGAACTACAACTGGCTGTGTTGAAGCCCAGGAAATAGGAGGGTGTAGGCAGAGGCCTACTGAATTTTGAATGAGGTGACAGCAGGAGAGACTGCCATCCACACAGCAGGGGATCAGCTGACGTTACTGAACCCCACTGAGACACGGGAGCAAGTGTCTCTTTCCGTGTGGACGGCACTTCCGAACTACAACTGGCTGTGTTGAAGCCCAGGAAATAGGAGGGTGTAGGCAGAGGCCTACTGTATTTTGAATGAGTTTACAGCAGGAGAGACTGCCATCCACACAGCAGGGGATCAGCTGACGTTACTGAACCCCACTGAGACACGGGAGCAAGTATCTCTTTCCGTGTGGACGGCACTTCCGAACTACAACTGGCTGTGTTGAAGCCCAGGAAATAGGAGGGTGTAGGCAGAGGCCTACTGAATTTTGAATGAGGTGACAGCAGGAGAGACTGCCATCCACACAGCAGGGGATCAGCTGACGTTACTGAACCCCACTGAGACACGGGAGCAAGTGTCTCTTTCCGTGTGGACGGCACTTCCGAACTACAACTGGCTGTGTTGAAGCCCAGGAAATAGGAGGGTGTAGGCAGAGGCCTACTGTATTTTGAATGAGTTTACAGCAGGAGAGACTGCCATCCACACAGCAGGGGATCAGCTGACGTTACTGAACCCCACTGAGACACGGGAGCAAGTATCTCTTTCCGTGTGGACGGCACTTCCGAACTACAACTGGCTGTGTTGAAGCCCAGGAAATAGGAGGGTGTAGGCAGAGGCCTACTGTATTTTGAATGAGTTTACAGCAGGAGAGACTGCCATCCACACAGCAGGGGATCAGCTGACGTTACTGAACCCCACTGAGACACGGGAGCAAGTGTCTCTTTCCGTGTGGACGGCACTTCCGAACTACAACTGGCTGTGTTGAAGCCCAGGAAATAGGAGGGTGTAGGCAGAGGCCTACTGTATTTTGAATGAGTTTACAGCAGGAGAGACTGCCATCCACACAGCAGGGGATCAGCTGACGTTACTGAACCCCACTGAGACACGGGAGCAAGTATCTCTTTCCGTGTGGACGGCACTTCCGAACTACAACTGGCTGTGTTGAAGCCCAGGAAATAGGAGGGTGTAGGCAGAGGCCTACTGAATTTTGAATGAGGTGACAGCAGGAGAGACTGCCATCCACACAGCAGGGGATCAGCTGACGTTACTGAACCCCACTGAGACACGGGAGCAAGTGTCTCTTTCCGTGTGGACGGCACTTCCGAACTACAACTGGCTGTGTTGAAGCCCAGGAAATAGGAGGGTGTAGGCAGAGGCCTACTGTATTTTGAATGAGTTTACAGCAGGAGAGACTGCCATCCACACAGCAGGGGATCAGCTGACGTTACTGAACCCCACTGAGACACGGGAGCAAGTATCTCTTTCCGTGTGGACGGCACTTCCGAACTACAACTGGCTGTGTTGAAGCCCAGGAAATAGGAGGGTGTAGGCAGAGGCCTACTGTATTTTGAATGAGTTTACAGCAGGAGAGACTGCCATCCACACAGCAGGGGATCAGCTGACGTTACTGAACCCCACTGAGACACGGGAGCAAGTGTCTCTTTCCGTGTGGACGGCACTTCCGAACTACAACTGGCTGTGTTGAAGCCCAGGAAATAGGAGGGTGTAGGCAGAGGCCTACTGTCTTTGTAATGCGGAGACAGCAGGAGAGACTGCCATCTCCACAGCAGGGGAACAGCTGGCAGTGCTGAACCCCACTAACACTTGAACGAACGTGTTTGGTTCTGTGGAGACGACACTTCTGAACACCAACTGACGCTGTTGGAGCCCAGGATTAGGCGAGGAGCAGGCTGGGGCCTACTGGATTTTGGCAGGTGAATGCAGCAGGAGACTTGCCATCTCCACAGCAGGGGAACAGCTGGCAGTGCTGAACCCCACTAACACTTGAACGAATGTGTTTGGTTCTGTGGAGACGACACTTCTGAACACCAACTGACGCTGTTGGAGCCCAGGATTAGGCGAGGAGCAGGCTGGGGCCTACTGGATTTTGGCAGGTGAAGGCAGCAGGAGACTTGCCATCTCCACAGCAGGGGAACAGCTGGCAGTGCTGAACCCCACTAACACTTGAACGAACGTGTTTGGTTCTGTGGAGACGACACTTCTGAACACCAACTGACGCTGTTGGAGCCCAGGATTAGGCGAGGAGCAGGCTGGGGCCTACTGGATTTTGGCAGGTGAATGCAGCAGGAGACTTGCCATCTCCACAGCAGGGGAACAGCTGGCAGTGCTGAACCCCACTAACACTTGAACGAATGTGTTTGGTTCTGTGGAGACGACACTTCTGAACACCAACTGACGCTGTTGGAGCCCAGGATTAGGCGAGGAGCAGGCTGGGGCCTACTGGATTTTGGCAGGTGAAGGCAGCAGGAGACTTGCCATCTCCACAGCAGGGGAACAGCTGGCAGTGCTGAACCCCACTAACACTTGAACGAATGTGTTTGGTTCTGTGGAGACGACACTTCTGAACACCAACTGACGCTGTTGGAGCCCAGGATTAGGCGAGGAGCAGGCTGGGGCCTACTGGATTTTGGCAGGTGAATGCAGCAGGAGACTTGCCATCTCCACAGCAGGGGAACAGCTGGCAGTGCTGAACCCCACTAACACTTGAACGAATGTGTTTGGTTCTGTGGAGACGACACTTCTGAACACCAACTGACGCTGTTGGAGCCCAGGATTAGGCGAGGAGCAGGCTGGGGCCTACTGGATTTTGGCAGGTGAAGGCAGCAGGAGACTTGCCATCTCCACAGCAGGGGAACAGCTGGCAGTGCTGAACCCCACTAACACTTGAACGAACGTGTTTGGTTCTGTGGAGACGACACTTCTGAACACCAACTGACGCTGTTGGAGCCCAGGATTAGGCGAGGAGCAGGCTGGGGCCTACTGGATTTTGGCAGGTGAATGCAGCAGGAGACTTGCCATCTCCACAGCAGGGGAACAGCTGGCAGTGCTGAACCCCACTAACACTTGAACGAATGTGTTTGGTTCTGTGGAGACGACACTTCTGAACACCAACTGACGCTGTTGGAGCCCAGGATTAGGCGAGGAGCAGGCTGGGGCCTACTGGATTTTGGCAGGTGAAGGCAGCAGGAGACTTGCCATCTCCACAGCAGGGGAACAGCTGGCAGTGCTGAACCCCACTAACACTTGAACGAATGTGTTTGGTTCTGTGGAGACGACACTTCTGAACACCAACTGACGCTGTTGGAGCCCAGGATTAGGCGAGGAGCAGGCTGGGGCCTACTGGATTTTGGCAGGTGAATGCAGCAGGAGACTTGCCATCTCCACAGCAGGGGAACAGCTGGCAGTGCTGAACCCCACTAACACTTGAACGAATGTGTTTGGTTCTGTGGAGACGACACTTCTGAACACCAACTGACGCTGTTGGAGCCCAGGATTAGGCGAGGAGCAGGCTGGGGCCTACTGGATTTTGGCAGGTGAAGGCAGCAGGAGACTTGCCATCTCCACAGCAGGGGAACAGCTGGCAGTGCTGAACCCCACTAACACTTGAACGAACGTGTTTGGTTCTGTGGAGACGACACTTCTGAACACCAACTGACGCTGTTGGAGCCCAGGATTAGGCGAGGAGCAGGCTGGGGCCTACTGGATTTTGGCAGGTGAATGCAGCAGGAGACTTGCCATCTCCACAGCAGGGGAACAGCTGGCAGTGCTGAACCCCACTAACACTTGAACGAATGTGTTTGGCTCTGTGGAGACGACACTTCTGAACACCAACTGACGCTGTTGGTGCCCAGGATTACGCATGCCGCATGCAGAGGCCAATGGGCAGCGGTTTTTATGGAGGTTGTGGACTACTACTGATTCTAACCATGCTCCACTTAGGCCTCTGGCTCCACTGTCTCTACTATTTACCCTGGCCTCCAACCCCGCCAGCTACATCTCTGAAGTGGCGTCAGCACAATCTACACTTGTTCCTGTGTTACTGGTGCTCAGTCCCATCAGTTGATCCCCTGATGTTTGTCCGGCAAGTTCGCCAGCTCTGTCCTCATTCCCACTACTGGTTATGGGAATGTGGACAGAGCAGGAGACCTTGCCGGACACACATCAGGGGATAAACTGATGGGACTGAGCCACAGGAACACAGGAACAAGTGTAGATTGTGCTGACGCCACTTCAGAGATGTAGATGGCGGGGTTGGAGGTCAGGGGAAATAGTAGAGACAGTGGAGCCAGAGACCTAAGTTGGGCACGGTTAAAAATCAGTAGTGGTTTGAATGTTGATGGAGCTGGTGACTCTGCCGTCCACACAGCAGGGGATCAGCTGGCATTACTGAACCCCAGTAACACAGGAGCTAGTGTGTTTCTCTGTGCAGACGACACATCTGAGCGACAACTGGCTGTGTTGAAGCACAGGGATTATAGTTCAGGTGGTAGAAAAATGAACACACCAGCAGACCTGGATACAGTTGCCAACCACTAATTTAGTCTGTAAGAGGAATGGCAAAGTCTTTGGAGATCCAGGCCTTGTTCATTTTCAGAAAAGTCAGCCGGTCAACATTATCGGAAGATAGTCGCGTGCGACGGTCTGTTAGTACACCACCTGCGGCACTAAAGACACGTTCCGATAATACACTGGCAGCAGGGCAAGCCAGCACCTCCAATGCATACTGGCTAAGCTCTGGCCATGTATCCAGCTTAGAGACCCAAAACTTGAAGGGGGAAGAGCCATCTGGGAGTACAGCGACAGGGCAAGACATGTAGTCTGACACCATCTGACGGAAGCGTTGCCTCCTGCTGACTCGAGGCGTCGCTGATGGTGTAGACAATTGTGGTGGACACACAAAACTTTGCCACATTTGGGCCATAGTGGTCTTGCCTTGTGCTGCGGCACTGCCTCTGCTCCCTCTTTGTGCAGAGTTTCCTCCACTGCCTCGACGCACAGAGCTGCTTTGTAAAGCACTTGCAACAATGCTGTCGGGTGGAATGGAAAACATTATGGACTGCACCAGTGACTCTTCGTACTCCCGCATTTTACGCTCCCGGTTCAACGTTGGTATGAGCCTTTGTACGCTGTCCCGGTAGCGAGGATCTAGGAGGGTGTACACCCAATAATCAGCCGAGACGAGAATGTGGGCGATGCGGCGGTCGTTTCTCAGGCACTGCAGCATGAAATCAACCATGTGCTGCAGACTCCCAACTGCCAAAGAACCGCTGTCCCCTGTTTGAGGCGTGACCTCGACCTGCTCTGCATCACCCCACCCTCGCTGTACATACTGAGTAGAGGTTTGTGTACCTCCCTCCTCTGGAGAGATGTCTTCCTCCTCCATCGACTCCTCCTCATCCTCCTCACAAAGTGTCCCCTGCCTAGGCCTTTGTGAGGAAACACGTAGCGCAGACTGTCCAGAAGCAGATGGCATTTGGGACTCCTCATCCTCCACCTCTTCTGAAACCTCATCCCTTAGTGCTTGCAGTGTTTGTTGAAGCAGGCAGATAAGGGGGACAGTCATGCTGACTAGTGCATCATCTGCACTCGCCATCCGCGTGGATTCATCGAAGGCACGCAAAACGAGGCAGATGTCCTTCATAGAGGCCCACTCAATGGTGCTGAAGTGTGAACGGCGCACAGTGCGACTTGTTTGCGCCTGATGCAGCTGGTACTCCATGACTGCTGCCTGCTGCTCACACAACCGCTCCAACATATGTAACGTTGAATTCCACCGGGTGGGTAGGTCACATATGATGCGATGTTCTGGAAGGCCAAATCGTCGCTGCAGAGCAGCGAGGCGCGATCTTGCCGTGCTGGAACGTCGCAAGTGAGCGCACTCTATGCGGACCTTGTGCAACAGTGCATCAAGATCCGGATAGTCCCTCAGAAAGCTCTGCACGACCAAGTTAAGAACATGTGCCAGACATGGGATGTGTGTGAGGTTGCCTAGGCCAAGAGCTGCCACCAGATTTCGGCCATTGTCACACACTACCAAGCCCGGCTGGAGATTCGCTGGCCCAAACCACACATCGCTCTCCAGCTTGATAGCATTCCAGAGCTCCTGCGCTGTGTGGCTTCGATTCCCCAAAGAAATTAATTTGAGTACAGCCTGTTGACGTTTGGCCACGGCTGTGCTCATATCGGTCGTAACAGGCTCCTGCTCTGCTGTTTCTGAGGAACTTGAGTAGGAGGAGGAGTCTATGTGTACAGACTGGAGTCCTGCAATCCGTGGCGTTGGAAGAACACGTACAGCGCCACTCTCCAGATCCGTACCCGGCTCCACAACATTGACCCAGTGGGCAGTGAGGGAAAGGTATCGTCCCTGTCCATGGTTACTGGTCCACGCATCGGTGGTCAGGTGGACCTTGCTACTAACGGCGTTTAGTAGCGCATGTTTTATTTTGCCCTCAACATGTTTCTGCAGGGCAGGGACGGCTCGCCTGCTGAAATAAAAGCGGCTGGGCACGTTGTATTGGGGGACTGCCAATGCCATTAAGTCCCGGAAGGTGTCAGTGTCCACCAGCCTGAATGACAGCATTTCAACTGCCAGAAGTTTGGCAATGCCAGCATTCAGAGACTGTGCTCTGGGATGGTTTGCCGAGTAAGGGCGCCTTTTATCCCATGCCTGTGCTACCGATGGCTGTGATGGATGGGAACGTGCTGTTATGGGTGGAATCTGACAGGGTCTCCGGACAACAGTGGCAGAGGTTCTTCCTTGGCGATCCTGTGAGGAAGCCGAACCAGCAGTGTGTGAGCTGGAGGAAGAGGGCCCAACACGAACTGAAGAGGTGGTAGGTGGTGCTGTACGTTGGCCTACGTCTTGAGGGTGTCTCTGCAACTCCAACTCGTGCTTGGTGCGCACATGTTTCCACATATTTGTGGTATTGAGGTTGCTGACATTTCTCCCTCTTTTGACTCTCTGATGACACAGCTTGCATTTGACAAAGCAAATGTCATCTGCAACTGTGTCAAAAAAGGACCACGCACTGCAACTCTTGTGAGCGCCCGGTTTGCCTTTGGAAGGAGGAATGCTCCTAACGGGTGCCGAAGTGGAGGGTACAGGCAACCAAGTCTTCCCCCTCCCTCTGCCTCCTGTTTTGGCCGGTAGGGGAATCTCTTCCTCCGAGCTGCTCCCACCACCTTCCTGTTGCTCACGCCATGATGGGTCAAGGACCTCATCATCTTCCCTCCCCTCTTCAAACAGCTGCTTCTCCGGGGTTGTCTCGCCAGCACCGTACGCACCAGAAAGTGGCAACTGAGTCTCGTCATCATCTGATGCGTACTGAGGTGTGCTGACCATAGGCACTGGCCCACTCGCCTCTTCAGATTCAGAGGGACAAAGAAGTTGCGCATCACTGCATACTCCCTCTTCTTCACATTCAGGAATGCTGCTTGGCTGGCCCCCTCTTTCCAAGCCAACAGATTCCGAGAACAGAAGTAGAGATTGTGATGGCTCCTGTCCATGTCTCTCTGACTGCCTGGGCACTTTGGCAGGTGGTGAAGAGACAGATGGTTGCTCTTCGGTGCTCTGACCCTGAGAGGATGCGGAAGTAATTGAAGTCGATGCGTTAGCTGCCATCCATCCGACAACGGCTTCAATTTGTTCCTCCCGCAGCAGTGGGGTACGTTGAGGTCCTACAAAGCTGCGCATAAAGGACTGTTGCCTGCTAAAACTGGGGGATGCTGATCCACTGGTGCCCGCAGCAGGCCCAGAATCCCCACGTCCTCTACCTGTAGAATCCCCACGTCCTCTCCCTGCAGAATCCCCACGTCCTCTCCCTGCTGAAACTCCACGCCCACGCCCACGCCCCCGCGCCTTACTCCCTGCCTTCTTCATCTTGCAAGACTGCTTAAGATAGGCAAAAAAGGACAAAGGGGGGCCTTAGTGTGCTTATTCCTGAACAGCTGGTTACAGGTACAAGAAACACTAATTTTATGAAGTGTGTGTGTGTGGACTAGACTTTAATAGGAGCTGATGTGGCCTACACAAGTTCAAAATGTAGTGTTTGGTGAACTTTTTATGTGGTTTCTTTGTTTG